>NC_091957.1:34080549-34380549 GCF_031021105.1 Erythrolamprus reginae
TAAGCAATGAAGAAAAAATCAATATTAATAAAATTCTTAGGATACAAGCAGCAAGTTACACTCATACAGTCCTAAGTGGGAGGAAATGGGTGATAGGAATGATGAGAAAAAACTAGTAGTAATAGAAGTGCAGACTTAGTAAATAGTTTGACAATGTTGAGGGAATTATTTGTTTAGCAGAGTGATGGCATTTGGGAAAAACTGTTATTGTGTCTAATTGTCTTGGTGTGCAGTAGCGACATTTTGAGGGTAGGAGTTGAAACAGTTTATCTCCAGAATGCGAGGGGTCAGTAAATATCTTCACAGCCCTCTTTTTGACTTTTGCAGTATACAGGTCCTCAATGGAAGGCAGGTTGGCAGTAAATGTTTTTGATTTTCTGAATTTCCGCTTTGTCCATTGGCCTATTTTTTGCGCACCAGGGCTTCAGGAAGCTTTCCTGAAGGCCGAAAATCAGCTGGCCAGTGTGCACATATGTTTAAGTTAAGTTTAAGTTTTATTGGATTTATATGCCGCCCCTCTCCGAAAACTCGGGGCGGCTAACAACAATCATGAAAATATACAATAAAATCGAATACTAAAAGCAAATTAAAACCCCTTAATATATAAAAACCAAACATACATACATACCATACCATATGTGCTGGAGCTGATATAGGGCAACGTCTCGTGTACTCTCCAATATGGCTCCACGTGCCACCTCTGGCACCCGTACCATAGGTTTGCCATCTCAGCCCTAGGGAATTGGGCGGCATAGAAATTGAAGAAATAAATTGAGAGTTTTAGGAGGTAAAGAACAGGCACCACATTTTTTCTTTCTTGCTGTTTTTCTTCAGTCAGAATAAAAAAGAGGCTTCGAGTTGAACTCTGTCAAATTGCCCAAACCCTGGCCAGGTTGGAGACTTCCAGCAGGTGAGACTCCAAACAGATTTATGATTCTAGAGATCCTATAAGATGGCTGTAGGTATTTTGGTGATGACAGCCTCTCTGAGCTTTCTTTCTGATGGTGACCCACCAGCCACGCCTGATTGATAACATCTCTCCAGGCAGTAATGGGCAGCCAAAATTTTTACTGCCACACTGTGGGTGTGGCTTATTTTGTGGGTGTGGCTTAATGGTCTTGTGACTGGGTGGGAGTGGCTTGCCGGCCATGTGATCAGGTGGGAGTGGCTTGAACGATAATCATCGTTCAAGTGAACTGTTAAGTCCTCGACTTACAACCTTACCAGTATCGCTCGCTGGGATGGCAATTTGTTTCATGTGCTCTCCTTCCTGGGTGGCCCCCCCGCCTGAGGCTGGGTAGCTAGGTGAATGGATGTTGCCAGAAGCTTGAATGCTGCCAGCGATGCTTCCACCCATGCCTTCTGTTTGCACCTCAGGTGGGAGGTGGCCGCGTGAGGCTGGAGGGGAGCCGGGCAGGAGAGAGGGAAGCTCCTCTGAGGCCAGGAAGGAGGAAAGAGGAAAAAAGGAAGGAGCGCAGATGCAGCAGCAGCAGCAGCAGGGGGAAAAAGGAGAGCTGAGCTGAGACCAGTAATCCAGGAAGTGACAGCCGCCAATCAGCTGGAGGTGTGCACGCATCTTTATTTCTGCCGGTGGAACTGTGTTCCACACCGTCCTGCCTGCTGCCCACCCCTGCCTCCAGGGAATCATAAATAATTAAATATGTGAATATGACACCCGGTACCCTAATGACAATCTTTAAAAAAATCACTCTAGATTTTCTTGAACCTAGAGAGTGTAGTTTGTGCTATGACAACATATATTGTGCAATGTTGTATAGCATCTGGTTCGGGTCCTTGGAAATAGTCACCCAGACTAGATGCTTAAACAACCCTGCACTGTAGATACTGTATACAAAGCTCATTTCAAGCTGTGCTTGACACACTACTCACACCTAAAAGGAAACAATCTTGGTAAAGCCAAATATTATGTATTTCTATAAGCGCTTGGCGACATCTAGAGGCCACAATTCAAAGTGCTGGTTTTACAAAGCTCTACAATTCAGGGGTCTTCAAACTTGGCAATTTTAAGACTTGTGGACTTCAACTCCCAGAATTCTCCAGCCAGCAAGTCTTAAAGTTGCCAAGTTTCTGCTCTACATGGTTTAGGACCAGATTATCTTCTGGACCATCTTCTCCTTCTTGTATCCCAGCGGCCGGTTAGGTCTCACAGAGTCGGCCTTGTCCAGGTCCCGTCGGCCAGAAAATGTTGTCTGGTGGGGCCTAGGGGAAGAGGCTTCTCTGTGGCGGTCCTGGCCCTCTGGAATGAACTCCTACCGGAGATACATACCGCTCTCTCCCTCCTGGTCTTTCGTAAAGCTCTTAAGACCCACCTCTGCTGGCAGGCATGGGAGCCATGAGTGGTGAGATTGCCTCCGGCCAATACCATGTATGATTGAACTGGATGAATGCACATGATTGTATATGGCAGTTTTTTAATGCTTTTCTTTAGTAATTTGTATAATTTTTATAATGATTTAGATATCTTTACATATTGTTTCATTTATAATGTTGTACACTGCCTTGAGTTGTCTCGAGAAGGGTGGCATAGAAAATAAATAAATAAATAAATAAATAAATAAATATTGGTGCTTGACCTCCATTTCTGCCTTATATCGTGGATCTTGGGCAAATTCTTTTGGTGGTTGTTTTCAGCAATGCATGCTGTTGCCTTTTTACCCCTGTCTTTCTTTTGCACGGACATTTCCCAGTCTCAGTCTAAACATTTTCAAAATTCCATATGTACCCATTCTCATCTCTCTGGCAGCACAACTTCACACAACCTGCTTGCAGGCCAGTATACCCACAAAGAATCATAAAAAGCAATAGCGATAACACTTAGACTTACAGGGGGTGGACAAAAAAATGGAAACACTTGACTTTTTGGCATCATAATGTTTGAACATCTTCAAAGCAATCAAAACTTGAGCTATTTTAATGTTTTTTTAAAAATTCTGTTATTTGATATGTTTTTTTAAACCACCTTTTTTAAAAAAAAAGAAATTTAAGGAAATTGGTTATAACCTTCTAGAAATGGCAGACCTCTCAGACTTTCAAAGAGGCCAAATTGTTGGTGCTCGCATGGCAGGCGCTGGTGTAACAGAAAGTGCCCGAATGTTTGGCGTTTCAAGAGGTCATGTGTCAAAAGTAATTACTGCTTTTGAAAGATAAGGGAAAACGTCCTCAGCCAAGCACAGCTCTGGTCGAAAGTCGAAGTTGTCTGAGAGAGACCGTCAGACTCTAAAGCGAATTGTTAGAGCGGGTCGCAAGACCGCAGCTCCTAAAATCACCGCAGAGCTCTATAGACATGTACAGAACCCAGTTTCCACAAAAACTGTTCAAAGGGAGCTTCACAACTCTGGATTCCACAAAAGAGCTGCAAAGTGTTTCCATTTTTTGTCCACCCCCTGTATATGGCAATGCCCCAACACTGGAAGTTTGAAGAACAGATTGGACAGCCATTCACCTGAAATGGTATAGGGCCGTGATGGTGAGACTTGACCATGTTTCAGCTCCAGCGTGCACAGTCGCACTTGGCCAGATGATTTTCAGCCTTGGGAAAGGCCGTTTCGTCTTCTGGATGCTTCACGGAAGCTTCCCTGAAGCCTTGGAGGTAAAAATCCCCCAACGGATAAACCAGAAGTTCAGAGAAATGCATTTCCAGTTTGCTGTTGTTTACGTTTAAGTTTAAGTTTAATCAGATTTGTATGCCGCCCCTCTCCGCAGACTCGGGGCGGCTCACAGCAATAACAATACAATGTAAAACAAATCTAATATTTAAGTTAATTTAAAAAACACCACAAATTAAAACCAATCATACACACTAGCGTACCATGCATAAATTTTATAAGCCTAGGGGGAGGGAACATGTCAATTCCCCCATGCCTGACGACAGAGGTGGGTTTTAAGGAGCTTACGAAAGGCTAGGAGGGTGGGGGCAACTCTGATATCTGGGGGGAGTTGGTTCCAAAGGGTCGGGGCCACCACAGAGAAGGCTCTTCCCCTGGGTCCCGCCAAATGACATTGTTTAGTTGACGGGACCTGGAGAAGGCCAACTCTGTGGGACCTAACTGGTTGCTGGGATTCGTGCGGCAGAAGGCGGTCCCGGAGATATTCTGGTCCAGTGCCATGAAGGGCTTTATAGGTCATAACCAACACTTTGAATTGTGACCGGAAACTGATCGGCAACCAATGCAGACTGCAGAGTGTTGGTGTGACATGGGCATATTTAGGAAAGCCCACGATAGCTCTCGCAGCTGCATTCTGCATGATCTGAAGTTTCCGAACACTTTTCAAAGGTAGCCCCATGTAGCATTACAGTAGTCGAGCATTACAGTAGTCGAGCATTACAGTAGTCGAGGCTCGAGGTGATGAGGGCATGAGTGACTGTGAGCAGTGACTCCCGGTCCAAATAGGGCTGCAACTGGTGCACCAGGCGAACCTGGGCAAACGCCCCCCTCGCCACAGCTGAAAGATGTTTCTCTAATGTGAGCTGTGGATCGAGGAGGACGCCCAAGTTGCGAACCCTCTCTGAGGGGGTTAGTGACTCCCCCCCCCAGGGTGATGGACGGACAGATGGAATTGTCCTTGGGAGGCAAAACCCACAGCCACTCCGTCTTATCCGGGTTGAGCTTCAGTCTCTTGACACCCATCCAGACCCCATCAGCCTCCAGGCACCGGCACATCACTTCCCCTGCTTCGCTGTTGTGCTGTTTTTTGCACTCTGGAGGGTTCAGGGAAGCTTCCTGAAGCCACGGATTGCAAAATACAGCACAATGGGCAAACCGAAAGTGTGTTTTCCGAACTTCTGGTTTACCTCTTTGGGCATTTTTTCCACCTACCAGGCTTCAGAAAAGCCTGTGCACATGGGGGGGGGGGGGGTGTAGCATGGGGTGTTTTTGCACATCTGTGGGAGGAGGGAAGGGGGGTGGGCACATGCACGCATGCTAGCACACCCACGCACCACCTTTTGGCACACAAACCAAAGAAGATCCATCACTAGTATAGGATTTCCTGCCTTCCTGGGGTTGGACTAGAAGACCTCCAGGGTGCCTTCCAACTCTGTTATTCTCTTATTCTCTTATGGTTTCATAGTGATTTACAGCCCTCTCTACGGGATTTACAGAGTTAGCCTATCGCCCCTAACACTCTAGGTCTTCATTTTACTGATCACGGGAGGATGGAAGGCTGAGTCAATCTTGAACTGGGGAGAATCAAACTGTTGGCAGCTGGCAGTTAGCCTGCAATACTGTATTCTAATCACTGTATCATCTGGGCTCAAAGAGCAGCTGTTCAGTTCAAGATATTTGAATTGATAGCCCTTCACTCCCATTTTCTCTCTTCTCAATTTATTCAGAGAAATTGCAATTGAGTGGGTTTTAGATTATGGGAATATGGTGTGGTCATACCTGAAGCTTTTATTAATACTGGGCTGAAATGGTGCAAATACAGTTTTCATTGTAATAAATGGCCAAGAATCTCTTTCAATTTTGGGAGAACATTGCTTCTCTCAAAATATTCCCTCTTTGCTAACAGTGGGAGGATATAGACTTTTTAGAGTAGGGCATGGTTTCATAATTACCAACATCTATTGTCTCTTCCAATTTGCCCAAAGGCTACAACTTTGACAAAACTTGTGTCTCCAACATCCCATTTCTCCTTCACAAATTTTGAAATTACAGTCTTTCTCTTAACCGGGTTATTTTTGAAGAGTGAGAAAAGATCTCCAAGACCTGTTCATTAAAGGAACAGATTTAAACACTCAACTGTTTGCAAAGGGAATGTTTATCTTTAACCTCCCCAAGCACAACAGATGACCCATCAGCCAGTCCAAGATGACCCATCTCCACACTGGACCACTTCCAAGAGACCACAAGACTCAGAGGGCAGAGGCAGCTTCTAAATAGGAGCTTGTTAAAAACTCTGTCCTGATAGCCATCAGAAAGGGGGGAAATTGTGCCTGGTTGTGGGACGAAACCAAGATATCCAGGCCAACAGGCCACTATCAGATTCAACAGTGGAAACAGAACAACTGTATTTGCACAGTTCTAACTGAATCATGCCTTATCTCAATTCTATGGTTTTGCACAAGACATTTGATTTTAAAAAAATCATCACCCACCAGCATGAAGTACAAATAAGGCAAGCTGACTTAACTTTAGGAATTTGCAAACCCAGCCTGCAGGAAAAACACAGGACACACATGTTCCATCTTCTGAGGGGGTTACAGAAGTGTAGCATGAATGTGTCCCATGTTGCCAAGTTGTACCTTCAATTTGTAGAAAGCCCCATCCCCTCCCCAGATTAAAATATAATTTATTCTTAATACTAAAGGATATTCTATTTCCCCAAAGGAAACAAAGCCAGAAAGCAGCTCCTACAGCCTTCAATAGGTGCCTGACATCTTTAGAGATGGATATTTTGTGCCCGTAAAGAAAGATGATTTAAAAATGTGATTATCCTATAACATTGAGGAGTGGAGATATTTTTAAGCAAACAAACTGACTGTTAGGGTTCCAAGTAATACATCCATAGCAAACAGAACTCCAAAACAAGCAAGTTCTTCAAAGAATACGTTTATTGGACACATCATATTGGCACACGCTGGTGAAAACTGACTCTAAAGATACCCACGGTTTTCACTGTTGTGAAGGTGCATGAATGAAGTCTGCAGGCAGGATGTCACTTCAGAACAAAGAGCAGGCACCCCCTTTTATTGTCCTCAAGTTACATCTCCTTGGATATTTGGGAACACTTTACAGGAGCTCATTGGTCAAGAAATGCATAACTTCATGATCACCTCATGGTCAGTTAGTGATTAATTCATGTTTATGTTAATGCTTAAGGTCAGTGCCTACCTGCAGTTTAAGGAGTGTCTCCAAGTTTGTTTACAACTGATGAGGAAGTATGTTTTTTAGGGGAGTGGGGGATGTGTGGAATGTCACCTAACCAATGTGGTTTGCCAACCACTGGCCTAGTGCCTTTCTGTCCCCACATTTCACCTAATTAGAAGTAAGTTATTTCCCCTTTCCCAGTCACATGGTCCAATCCACATGTCCGGTTGCTTGGAAACTTCCTGCCTCCTCTCTCCAGCCAGCTGTGGAAATGTCCTTGGTTCTCAGGGGGAGCTGTTTTGTTTTGGCTACAAAACCTCAGCTATCTCTATTCCCCTCTCCCTATCCCTCAGCACCACTGTGGCAACACTGAAGCCTCCCAGATGCCATCAGATGCCAGCTTCAGAGTTGAACCTGCTTAGGCTGCTGTTGTAAGAAACAAATGAACAAACAAAAACCTGCAGGATCTTTACCTCTGGTGTTGATCAAGAGATTTCCTTTTCAGCAAACTTATTCCATTACCTTGTAAGCACATATACATGAGTGAATTAAATCTTGATTCAAAAGAAAACTGTTTTATTTATTAAATTCATATGTTGCCCATCTCACCTCTAAATTACCATGTAATATAGATATGGTCTTATACTCGAGTATAAGCCTAATCTATATAGAAAGTGAAATAATTGCCAAAGATGGTCAAATAATTTGGAAATGGCAGGCCAATCTATATATTGTTCTGTCTGGGTTCCCCCAGACCTCAACACCAACTGGAAAAAACAGCCAGACACTCTGGTAAAAGCAAAAGTACTTTATAGCTGGAAAAAAGAAACACAGAGGAAAACCTGTTCTTCCCAACAGACAGGCTATAATACTTTACAACAGAGTCCTGATGTCCAGACAATACAGCAAGCTTCTTGCTGGCACACCCACCCCAAGATTTCAGTAGTCAAAGGCACAAACCAGGATTCCAAGACGCCAAAGTTCACAGCCAGGTCCCAAGACTCTCAAAGATAAAACTCCACAAGCCAGGAAGGGTGGGTCTGCCTTTTAGCCTTTCCAAAGAGCACCACACCCAAACCCAGCTGTTGCCTCTTTAATGCTGAAAGTACCTAGCCAATTGGTTCCTCCGCTGTGTAGCTCTTCTCTGTCGCAGATCAATTATGGCTTGTGCATTTTCCTCTAAGGAATCCAGGCTGCTTGCTGGGGAGAGCTCCCTCTGGGGGGGCTCTGGCTGTCCTCCCTCTTCTTCAGCCTGGGATTCCTCCTCCTCGTCTGCCTGCCCCTCCTGTTCCTCATCCTCTCCCTCTGAGCTGGAAACCGACAGAAGATCAGCCATTCCCTGAGGGGCCTCAGACGGAACCACAACATATATAAAGTGAAATAATTGCACACAGCCGTGGGGAGAGGCCCTTTTCTGAGCAAAATAAGGCTATTTATCCCAGACTTTATTTACTTGAGAGAAACAAAAGCCCAACAGCTAGAATTTTAGGAAGAACTAAAAAGGGGCCTGTGAAACTCATAGTAAAGCAAAAACTGCAGATATTTTCAGTAAGAAACACGAAGAAGCAATTTATATATTATATAGAACAGTTTTTATTCTTCAAAATCCAGACAAGTATGCAACAAACTTAATTTAACAGGTAATATAATACAAAATAAAACAAAATAAGGTGCTACACTGTGTGAATTAAACTGCGTATCACCAAGTTGTCAGCTACTGCCTACATCTCGCTAGACAAGAACAAAGAATTCCATTTCAAGAACAGCTTCTTCTGGAGGCTTCACAATGGATGTGAATGTGCAGAACCCAGAAAGTACAGCTTGTGCCACACCTTGCTACATAAATTAAGTTTCCTCGTTTTATAATTAAAAAGCCAGAGCTCACAGAGAAAACCCGTACCCCTTTTCCCCAAGTCCTTCTACAAAACCGACCATCCCTGCAAAACACGCAGCGGGATGCCAGGTCTGACGCAGCTGAAATCCTTCCTGATGACCAGGCTCCACTCGGAGGGTCAGAAGTTGAACTTCGTGTTCCATGTTTCCAGAATCAAAACCTTTCGTGCTAAAATCACTTGGCATCTCTATACTTGGCTGCCGATTACTCTCATGCAACTTACTTTTAATTTTCTCCTGCATTAAAGAGAGATCCAGGACCTCTTGCGGCTGAACTGGGCCAAATGACTTCATTCTAAACTTCTTCCACAAGACTTTTCGTACCCATGCGCAGGGAGCGAAGAGAGTGCGCTAATTTGAACAATTAATATTGGATGAAAAAAACTAAAATAAAAAAATAAAAGACAACTGCCTCTTTCTCGCACCTTTTCCTTTGAGTTTTAGGACAGTAAGTGAAATTGGATAGCATTTCCCAGCCCAAGAAATCAAACTGTGAGAAAGTATTCTCCTAAACACTTGTGGCCTTCTGATAAATCTGATAAATGTACAGAGTCAATATTTTCTTTTGTCAACTATCTTGATGGCCCAAGATACAAGTACATCTAGCCTTTCTCTTATTGGAGGCTCACACAGAATCAGTAGAAAAGAGAACTCAATAGGGAGAGGCGTCAGTAGTGATCTTCAAAGAAACAGGAGAGAGGGACTTGGAGGCCTTCTGTGGCTTCAGGCAAGGAACCTGCCAGCCTTTTCACAACATTCATTATAAATATTGGAAGAAGGAGAGCAAGAGGCTGTCAGGTCAAACCACAGAGGGAGGTTTTCGTTGGAAAGCAACAAAAACGCTTCCGTTCGGTTCTGCCGTCTTTGCCGAGAGCGCCTTCGCTAAGGTGCAAAGGTGAGAATCATCCAACTGATGACGAAGTAGAAAAGGAAAATGGGGTAGACGACCAGAGCTTTGCGGTTTGGGGGTTGGCTATCTGCCAGGAAGGCCGTAGAGGCTGGGAAAAGAAACAAAGAAGACCACATGTTAGAAATGCAACACATCAAATAAAATCAGCCTCACATCCGTACTCTCAAAAACCATGGCTCCTTGCCAGTCCCCGGCTCTTCCCTTTCTGAAAAGGGACAGTGCAAACTGATGCTTGCATCTGGAGTGGATCGGACCAGGAAAGCCTTTTCCGATTGGCCAGGAGGGGAAGGGAGAAGCCGAAAGGCTTTGCCGGCAGGCCTGGGAGGGCCATGGAGCACCAACACACTACTCCAGCTTAACTGTTGAATGATTGATGGATGAATGTTTTTTTATCATGGGATTTTAACTTTTGTATTTTTTAATAAATTGTATTGTATTGTATTTTTTAATTGCTGTTGGCCGCCCTGAGTCCACAAGGAGATGAGCGGCATATAAATGTAATTAATTAAATAAATAAACAAATTCCCTCCACTGGCCACGGGAGCATGAACGGAAGGCTGATCACATGCCGATGCTCCAGGAAGGAAAGCTGGGCCCACCTGGACGGCAGCCTCACCATGAGGATTCCTGACTTCTCAAAATCTAAAGTTCGATCCCCTCATGGAATTGGCAAGAGCCAACTTGGGAAACAGCAATAATTTATTTTAATAATAATTTTTACAAATAAATCAAGGCAGTGAACATACCTAGCACATTTGCCTCCTTCTACTTTTCCCAGAACAACCACCCTGAGAGATGGATTGGGCTGAGAGGGAAGGACTGGCTCAAGGTCAACCAACTGATTTTCATATCTGTAATCTGCATAACCAACACCTTTCTCCTCCTTTCTGCTCCTCCACCAGACCCCAATCTAAATCATCCACTTCATGCATTTGGCAAAGTGAGTTATAGCTTTCAAAAGTTTATATCTTTTAATAACATTAGTCATGGACTTCTTTCTAACTACAGTAGTACCTCGTGATACAAACCCCTCGTCATACAAACTTTTCGAGATATGAACCCGGGGTTCAGAATTTTTTTGCCTCTTCTTACGAACTTTTTTCGCCTTACGAACCCGCCGCCGCGAATGCCGAACCCAGAAGTTCGGCAAAAGTTCGGGTTCGGCTCAAACGGAGGTGGGGAATCCCAATAGGGAATTCCAGGGGCGGAGCTTTGATGTCATGGAGACGTCCTTCCTGGCCGGCTAAAACGTGGACTCCAGGAAGGACATCTTTGTGACGTCAAAGCTCCGCCTCTGGAATTCCCTATTGGGATTCCCCACCTCTGTTTGAGCCTCCCGACTGGCCAAAATCTCCATGGCTCTTCTGCGAAGTTGACAGCCGGGCGGCGGCGCTTCTCGGCGTTCTCCTGGACCCGAATGCCGAACCCAAACTTTTGCCAAACTTCTGCGTTCGGAAGAACGCCGAGAACCCCCCAGCTGTATCGGAAGGTGACAGACGGGCGGCGGAGCTTCTCGGCATTCTCCCGAACCCGAACGTTTGCTGAACTTTTCAGGTTCGGCGTTCGGGAGAACGCTGAGAATCACCCGGCTGTTTCAGAAGGTGACAGATGGGTGGCGGCACCCAGTGGAGCGCCG
Organism: Erythrolamprus reginae; assembly: GCF_031021105.1. Taxonomy (NCBI): domain Eukaryota; kingdom Metazoa; phylum Chordata; class Lepidosauria; order Squamata; family Dipsadidae; genus Erythrolamprus; species Erythrolamprus reginae. The sequence goes on from NC_091957.1 coordinate 34,091,819, forward strand.
TTTTTGCGATTTTTTGGGGGGGGCTTGCACGCATTAATCGGTTTTACATTGTTTCCTATGGGAAACATTGTTTCGTCTTATGAACCTTTCACCTTACGAACCTCCTCCCAGAACCAATTAAGTTCGTAAGACAAGGTATCACTGTACTATAAAATTCTAGCTACTATAAACTAATATGATATAGTGTTGTGAATTCATTTTCTGCCTGCTGCTGTTTTTTTTAAACAAAACAAGTATGATGGTAGGCAGATGAACTCAGCAATGAGCCAATGGTCCTCGTTCCCATGTACAGAGATAGTTCTGGGGGCTTTCCATTCTCAACGTACCTAGAGTTGACCAGCCAAACATTGTTATTACAACTAAAAGGCGCACAATGAAGCCAGCAGTCCCACTGTTTGCTATCAGGACAAGCCTGCAGACCAAAAGAGCCACGGTGAGGGGCAGGATGCAGTAGCCCAGGACACAAAGACTCTGGAAGAAAGATCTGGGCAAAAAAATAGAGAAGTCTTGGTAAAGGAGAACGTGCAGAGACGGGAGAGAAAAAAAGAACTACAGAAGTACCGCCAGACCAAATGGGCCCTAAGCTCTTTGCTACCCATCCTCCTGTCATTAAAAGATTTTAGAAAGTTTTCACAAAGCCTTCCAATTGTTTTAGCTTTCTCCTTGATGAGCAAGCCAGTAGCAGGGAAAATACCATTTAAAAGATTAAATTGTTTAAAGACTGTTTTAAAAATTAAGATGTTTAAATTAACATAACACAGACTCTGCATGCTATTAAAAAGGCAGGATCCTTAGGCCACAGGGATGCCCCAACTTGTATCTTTTGGGCACCTAGAGCACCAAAAGAGCATGCCATGGATCTATTGTTGCTCTTTTAAATAATAATAGTGTTATTAATTTTCAATAAGGCCCAAACAGTGCTCTAAGGCTTCAAGATAAACATTCTATATAAAACGGCTTACTTCCCAAGACCAGAAATTTCCCCAGTCAGATAGGCAAAAACTATCTGTCCGGGAATTAAAGCAATTCTCATCTGAAGAGTCACTCAGGAAGTCAAACTCTTCCCCCAACCCCAGACAGTCCTCCTGGTCTCTTACATGGTTCCTCCCAGGAGCTTGGAATTTAGTGTTATGACAACTGCTCCAAACCAGATGATCACAAAGACTTCTGCAAATTGGGGGCCTCTGTCGTCTGTACTATCTGCTGCTCCTCCCTGAAGCATTCTAGAGAAGAAGAGAAATTGATTAGGACAAAGCAGCAGGTACCTCTTTTCTGATTTATTTATCAGGGTTTCTTTCTCTTTCCTGTTTCAAATGAATCAGTGCCAATAGGGAGGAATTGGGACAACTCAATGGAGCTAAGATGGATTATCCTACCATAAGAGCCGGGGTGGTGCAGTGATTAAAGTGCAGCACTGCAGGCTACTACAGTTAACTGCTAGCTGTAGTTCAGCAGTTCAAATCTCACCACTGGCTCAAGGTTGACTCAGCGTTCCATCATTCTGAGGTGGGTAAAATGAGAACCCAGATTGTTGGGAACAAGAGCCTTTGAAAAGTGTTCGGAAACTTCAGATCGTGCAGAATGCAGCTGCGAGAGCAATCATGGGCTTCCCTAAATATGCCCATGTCACACCAACACTCTGCAGTCTGCATTGGTTGCCGATCAGTTTCCGGTCACAATTCAAAGTGTTGGTTATGACCTATAAAGCCCTTCATGGCACCGGACCAGATTACCTCAGGGACCGCCTTCTGCCGCTCGAATCCCAGTGGCCAGTTAGGTCCCACAGAGTGGGTCTTCTCCGGATCCCGTCAACTAAACAATGCCACTTGGCGGGACCCAGGGGAAGAGCCTTCTCTGTGGTGGCCCCGGCCCTCTGGAACCAACTCCCCCCAGAGATTAGAATTGCCCCCACCCTCCTTGCCTTTCATAAGCTACTTAAAACCCACCTCTGCCGCCAGGCATGGGGGAATTAAGACTTCTTCTCCCCCTAGGCCGTTACAACTGTATACATGGTATGTTTGTATGTATGTTTGGTTTTTATATATTAAGGGGTTTTAATTTGCTTTTAGTATTGGATTTTATTGTATATTGTCCATGATTGTTGTTAGCCGCCCCGAGTTTTCGGAGAGGGGCGGCATATAAATCCAATAAAACTTGAAACTTGAATTCTGTAAACCGCTTAGAGGGGACTGTAAAAAGACTATGAAGTGGTATATAAGTCTAAATGCTATTGCTGTAAGTATCTAGACACCTGAGAATGCTTTAGCAATCTGGTCAGACAATGGTATTATAACCTTTTAAAGGAAATAATCTTTATTTACTGCTGTGCCATTTATGATCATCTGAGTATTCTTCTCAGACAAGAAATATTGAAAAAAAAAAAAAAAAACTGGCAGAAGCAGCCTGCTCCAATTGAATGTCCCATCCCTTGGCCTAAGACACAGAAGAAGCTTAAAAATTGGCAGGGTAGGTTTGTAATTAAAATGTTAGAAATTTACAGGATTGATGGCAGAAAAAGACCTCATGGTCCATCTAGTATGCCCTTATACTATTTCCTGTATTTTATCTTAGGATGGATATATGTTTATCCCAGGCATGTTTAAATTCAGTGACTGTGGATTTAACAACCACGTCTGCTGGAAGTTTGTTCCAAGCATCTACTACTACTACTACTACTACTACTACTACTATTATTTCAATAAAATAATATTTTCTCACGTTACTTCTCATCTTTCCCCCAACTAACCTCAGATTGTGTCCCCGTGTTCTTGTGTTCAGCACAGAAAGACTGAAGTGCAACCTCTTATATAATGTACAGAGTTCAATATTCACAGGCATGTTTATTACATCAAGCCCATACATTTGATTCTTGAAATGGTGCTCCCTTGAAATTTGTGGCATCATGATTTTAGAGCATTTAAGGTGGTGGTGGGGAAGGGGAAACATCATAAATACTTACAGTGCAAGTAAAACACACAGGATTAATGGACCCCATAAATCCCCTGCAAAGAAATAAATCACAGATGATTTCTACAAGGGAACATAAAATTGACAACCCCAAATGGATATTTCAAACCTCCCCCTCCCTCTCATGTTACACTGTATTCTGAGGCAAGTATGCTTTCCTATAATTTAGTACAGTTTAAGGTTTTCAACATTACTTCTGATACCTACAGTCTCTGAGAAGGGCGCTGCTCTTTTTGGGATACATGACATGGACAAATTTCTTTCCAACTGCTTTTAAATCCCGCATCTGAAAAATTCAATGAAAGTTCAGTCAAAAACCAAGTTTAGATAAGATACATTTACATAAATCATAGTTGTTTTCTTGCTTCTAGTGCTGGTAAAAAAATAATTTAAACCTACAGATTCCAATTTTGATGAAAGGGGATTTCACTACTCAGCTTCTTATTCAATCCTGCAAACTGATTCATTAAAAATAGGATTGATATCTCAAATGAATTTCATTTAAAATACAGTAATTAATGGCACACATTTATGTGGTATGAGAAGAAGAACATACATAGTTACTTTCAGAGAAATATTATAAGAACTTTGTTGATGGCAATTTGGGAAAAGATGAAAGTGAAACACTACTTAAAAGTACCATTTTGGATATTGATAATAGAAGTATTTATGCACCCCAACAGACTAAACTGGTCTAATATTTTAAGATACAAGGATATACTGACACAGTCATTGAAGTTAAAACCACTTCAAGAATTAGAAAAACAAGGCATAAAATTGGATTGGTTTATGTACAGTATTTACAGTTACAATCAAAATTTGAGAAAGACATTAAAACAGAAGGTATTAACTTACAAAAAACAGAATTAGATCAAATCTTATTGGGTCAGGATGTAAACTTGATCAATTTTTTTTACAAAAACTTCTTATCGATTGAATTAGAATTTGAGCAGGTTAAGGACACAATGATAAAATGGATGAGAAATATAGGCTATACAAAATACAGTAATTAACAATATGCAAACACATCTTCAAACTCAAGCTGTCTTGAGATTTCTTGGAATGCTCTACAGAGTTTTAAAATAGTTTTTGTATTACATAAATATTGCTAATGAGAGAATGAATTAATGCTGGCAGCAGAACAAAAACCATACAAAAATTAACTGTAACCAGGATAACTGTGATCTGACACAAAGCGACTGAAGCTCTTTTGTAATAGCTTCATTAATACTGCCACAATAAATTGATTTATCAAAATCACCCAATGTTGACATCCTCGGACTATTTGTTATTATTAATAGTAAGACAGTATCTCTATCTGGTGTGATACTATAATATTTTTTAAAATTATATTATTATGATTATTATGATTATTATTATCATTAATATTATTATTATTGCCAAGAACACTAAGAGAGATGTGATAGAAATCTCTTCGCTTAACTAAGGCACTTACGACAGTCTCTTTTACTGGTTCATCCAATGTGGAATAGTCTTCATCTGGGGTATTAGAGCCCACAGGAACAGTAATTTCTCCCTCTACGGGAATGTCTTCTGATATTGACACATCTGCAAGACCTGCAAACTGTTTACACAAGGTTTGAAAATATATTTACTCAACTATAAGTAGCAAGAAGTTAATAAAATAGCACAGCAGGAGTTTTTGCTTTTGAAAACATTTTGTACCTGATCAATCTCATATAAGTGGAAATATAACCAGAAACATTTAGAATACTTTGATGTTTAAGCATCCCAACATAAAGGATCCTGAAGTGATCTTCATTTCCCAGTTGGAATGGATCTAAAGCAGGGGTCTCCAAGCTTTGCAACTTTAAGACTTGAGGATTTTAATTCCTAGAATTCTGGAAGTTGAAGTTGTTAAGATAGCCATGAACTGGGAGAGCCAAGTTAACAAGGTGAGCCAATGAACAGGCATAGCAACTAAGTCAGCCAACGGGAGCTAATCACTTCTGAGCCTGTGCAGAGAATCAAAATTTAAGCTTAAGGCTGGGTGTGCCTCAGCTCCACTCTGTTCTCTGGCTCACTCTGCACGCTGTGCTTGTCTGCCCGCTGGCAGAGATAGGTCTTCAGAGCTTTACGAAAGACCAGGAGGGAGGGGCGGTATGTATCTCCAGACGGAGTTCATTCCAAAGGGCCGGGTCCACCACAGAAAAGGGTCTTTCCCTATGCCCCACCAGACAACATCCTTTGGCTGACGGGACCTGGAGAAGGCCAACTCTGTGGGACCTAACCAGCTGCTGGGATGCATAAGGCAGAAGCTACTTCTGCTGATCACCGGCTGCCAGCAGTTTGGCAGATCGAATTGGGGGCAAGAGGCTTACTCTGTAAACTGCTTAGTGAGGGCTGTAAAGAAAGCAGTGTGAAGCGGTTGATAAGTCTAAATGCTAATTCCCAGCATTGCTCAACCAGCAAAGCCAAAGAAGCAAAAGGCAGCAAATGCTGGGAATTGAAGTCCACAAATCTTGGAGTCCCTGCCTGGACTAAGGGCGATTGCTATTCAATTCACAATGAACAGTAACAGAATTGGAAATAAACTTGTAGGTTTATTTATTTATTTATATTTATTTATTACAGGGTGTCCAGAGGGAAAGCATTTTGAAATTCCCTGACATTTCCCAGTAACTTGTGATCTAGTTAAGGCACGGTCATAGATAACATTATATCGAACGGCTAAGCCGTAAAGAAATATTGGTAGCTGGGGAAGCAAGTTGTTGCCACAGTTATGTTCATTTTTTCTTGACTCTGCTAGGCAGCCCAATCCCTTTTTTAAAAACATGATTTTTCCCTGACTTTTAAACATTTTAATACAGTTTGCTTCCCCCCCCCCCGATTTATTCCGTTTTTCTCACAAATTCCCTGATAATTCCCTGATTTCTCTGGTTTCCAGATTTGCTGGATACCCTGTGCAAAGCACTATGAAGCGGTATATAAATATAAATGCTGCTTCCCAGCATTCCTCAGCAAAGATGAAGAAGCAAAAGCCAGCAAATGCTGGGAATTGAAGTCCACAAGTCTTAAAGTGGCCAAGGTCGGAGATACCCCCCCCCCAAAGGGCTATTGCTATTCAATTGACAATTAACAGTAACAGAGTTGGAAGGGACCTTGAAGGTAATCTAGTCCAACCTCTGCTCGCGCAGGAGACCTTATACCATAATTTATTTATTTATTTATTTATTTATTTATTATTTAGATTTGTATGCCGCCCCTCTCCGCAGACTCTGTTCTAACCCCGGGTAGGCAAGTGGGCTCTTCTATGACTTGTGGACTTCAACTCCCAGAATCCCTGAGCCAATCATGCTAGCTCAGGAATTCTGGGAGTTGAAGTCTACATGTCATAGGAGAGCCCACTTTGCCTACCCCCGTTCTAACCCAACCTCAGAGGTTGTGGAGGAAGGCGAGGACCGCAGCCTCCGCCTCCCACCGGCACATCAACCAGCCGCTTCCCAGCCCCACCAGAGCCGCACCGCTGCAACCCGGAGGCTCTCGGCAGACGGAGCTCTCTGCCTCGCCGCCCTGAGGGTCGCAGGCTCGCCCTGGGAACGGCCCGCTGGCCCGCCTGCCTGCCCGCCCCTCCTACCAGCGGCTTCGTAGCTCCGTCGCCCGCCGCCGCTTCTCCGTCCATCGCCGCCGCCGCCGCCGCCATCTCGATCCGCGGCTGGGGACCGGCGACGTGGAGATTGCGTCATCGCCGCGCGACGGCGACGGGATGACATCACTAGGCGGGGTGGCGGGGTTTCTCCCGACGAACGGCCTGGAGGAGGCCCTTCCGGAAGGCGGGGCGTGACGTAATCACGCAAAAGCTGAGGAGAATCCAGGGACTCCCGAAAGGCTGATTAACACAGTCGGAAGGGACCCTGTAGCTCAGGGTGGACTTCAACTCCCAGAATTCCTGAGCTAGCATGATTGGCTCAGGAATTCTGGGAGTTGAAGTCCACAAGTCCTAGAAGAGCCAACTTTGCCTACCCCTGCTGTAGGTCATCTAGTCCTAGTCTACCCTCTCGTCGCTCTCCGACAGGCCCGGCAAGAGAGGCGCTGCCCCCGGAGGCCAGTTGTCAGTCGGGCAGCCGCTCAGGGTCTGGCCGCCATTCCGGCAGTCCAGGACGAGGCTCTACTTTAGGACCGCGACTGTGGCCAACATTTTCATTGCTAATAAGGCAAATACGGATGGAATGATATTCTCTCGCTTTCCGACCTTTCCCACAGTTGTTAAATGAACCACGCTGTCATTAAGCAAATCTGGATACTTCCATTTATTTTTTCCCTTCAGATTCATGCTATTACTTTTTTATTGTCTGAAAAAATACACGCAAATTAACACCACAGTCCTTGGAACAAACCAGTTGACAGATTAGACATCCATTTAATATACTGAGAATTCACACTTCAGTTCCATTTCTCATTCCATTCCAATAAGCTTTATTCAGAATACCTAAACATATAGAATGGAATAGAATAGAATAAATTCTTTATTGGCCAAGTGTGATTGGACACACAAGGAATTTGTCTTGGTGCATATGCTCTCAGTGTACATAAAAGAAAAATATACATTTGTCAAGAATTATGAGGTAAAAAACACTTTAATGATTGTCATAGGGGTCAAATAAGCAATGAAGAAACAATCAATATTAATAAAAATCTTAGGATACAAGCAATAAGTTACAGTGATACAGTCCTAAGTGGGAGGAGATGGGTGATAGGAATGATGAGAAAAAATTAGTAGAAATAGAAGTACAGACTTAGTAAAAATTTGACAGTGATGAGGGAATTATTTGTTTAGCAGAGTGATGGCGTTCAGGAAAAAAACGGTTCTTGTGTCTAGTTGTCTTGGTGTGCAGTGCTCTGTAGCAACGTTTTGAGGCTAGTTGAAACAGTTTATGTCCGGGATGCGAGGGATCAGTCAATATTCTCACTGCCCTCTTTTTGACTTGTGCAGTGTACAGGTCCTCAATGGAAGTCAGGTTGGCAGTCATTGCTTTTTCTGCAGTTCTGATTCTCCTCTGAAGTCTTGTCAGCCTTGTTGGGTTGCAGAACCGAACCAGACAGTTATGGAGGTGCAGATGACAAACTCAGTGATTCCTCTGTAGAACTGTATCAGCAGCTCCTGGGGCAATTTGAGCTTCCCGAGTTGGTGCAGAAAGAACATTCTTTGTTGTGCTTTTTTTGATATTTTTGATGTTAGGTGACCATTTTAGGTCTTGAGATATGATAGAAGCTAGAAATTTGAAGATGTCTACTGTTGATACACACACACACACATACATATAAATATATGTATGTGTGTGTGTGTGTGTGTGTATATATATATCACATGTTTTTGCTGAATTTTTAAAATTATATATAAAATTATGTACGTACGTATGTATGTATGTATGTATGTATGTATGTATGTATGTATGTATGTATATATACTCACACATACATACAAACATATAGCACTGTAGGGTGAAGTACACTGCTGAAAAAAATAAAGAGAACACTTAAACAACACGACTCCAAGTAAATCAAACTTTATGTGAAATCAAACTGTCCACTTAGGAAGCAACACTGATTGACAATCAATTTCACATGCTGTTGTGCACATTCAACTTTGTACAAAACAAAGTATTCAGTGAGAATACTTCATTCATATTTAGGATGTGTTACTTGAGTGTTCCCTTTTACAGAGTAAAAGTTTAGGAGCCCTAAAAATGCCCGGAGCTGTTTTATTTTGGGGCTCAGGGGCTTCCTTTATTGCTTTTATCTTTTCTTGTGTGGTATGTATTCCCTCACTGTCAATGTGATAACCAAGAAATTCCACACTATCGGTTCCCCATACACACTTGTCTGCCTTGAGTTTAAGACCTTTCTCTTGTAACCTTCTTAATACTTCTCTTATCCTCTGATTTAGTTGTTTTTGGTTTTCTCCTAAGATTAATATGTTGTCAAAATATGGCATGGTTCCTTTAAGGCCAGATAGTAATCTCTCCATCAGGCTCTAATGGGGCTACACTAACCCCAAATTGTAACCTCCTGCACTTGAAAGCACCCGTGTGTCACTATCATTTGCGCTAGTGCAGTTTTTTCATCCACTGGTAGTTGCTGATATGCCTGCGCTAAATCTAGCTTGGCAAATACTCTCCCTTCCCCCAACGAATGAAGCAATAGTTGTACTACCGGGATCGGATAGGAATAGTGCTGTAATGCCTTATTTAAGGTCAATTTGTAGTCAGCACAGACTCTTAATGATCCATCAGGCTTTAACGGTATGACTATTGGAGTCTCCCAAGGGGCATGGTCCACAGGCACTAGAATGCCTTGGGCAATTAATTTATCAATCTGTTGGTCGAATTTAGGCAATAAGGGCAATGGAACTCTGCGAGGCTTAAGTCTCAACGGTGGTATTTTAGGGTCTAGCGAAAAGGAAATAGGTGGTCCCTTATACGATCCTAATGTGGGGTTAAATACCTCAGGAAATTCTCAAATAAATTCTGAGCAAGTATTTTCTGCCAATTTGTTAACCCCAGTTACCTCAATACCCAAAGGCGCCATCCACTGTAACCCCAAGAGAGTGTGTCTTGCCCCTGACAGCACTGTTAAAGGTAATTCACATTGTACATTTTAAAATGAAATAGGTACCAAAGTTTTACCCAGCATTGGAATAGCCCCCCCCCCCTGAAAGTCTCGAATTACAGCTGTTACAGGCTCCAGATGAGCCTTTTGCACAGTAGGCATATATAGCTTGAACTTTTCCCATGGCATAATGGGATATTTGGATCCTGTGTCTAATTCCATTTGGCATGGCTGCTTGTTAATCTGCACAGGTACAGTGATCCTATTTGAGCCGCGTGTGGCGGTGCAGTTAATTGTGTGGGGAAAGTTACCTTGGATGTAGTCACAGTTCATATTCCCAGCATTTCTAGCATAGCTCCTAGCAGGAAAACAAGGTGGGTGATTTTCTCTAGGAATGCAGGTGGGGGGTTGTTGGTGGGGGTGGGAGTCGCTGGGTTGGAGGAAATTTGTCAGCAAAGAGGGTTCTGCCTGCTTTGGCAATGTGCCCCTGCCGGTTGCAGTGGCGGCAGAAAGATTCTCCGAAAGGGCACCTTGAGCGTTGATGGTTTCCTCTGCAGCCGGGACAGGCGATGGGTAGTCGAGGCAGTCTTTGTGGTCTGCTTTGGGTTGTTCTGAGTTGGAGGCAGGTGTCTTCTGTGTCCCACAGTTGGGATGGCAACTCATCGGTTCCGTCTGCGGTTGGTGGACACTCTGTTTTTCAAATAGTGGACACTTGGTCATTCTTTTTTAATTCCGCGGCTGCGGCTTCTGAAACTTCCGTGGTTTGGGCAGTCTTAATTACTTGCTTTAACGATGGCTCATCTTTGGTGAGGAGCTTATTTCGGATTGTTACATTCTTCATGCCGAAAATTAAAGCATCTATGAGCCGTGCTTCAGGATTATAGAATTTGCACTTTGATAATTTGGTTCGCAATCGGGTTGCAAATTTGTTTATAGATTCTACCTCGGCTTGTGCCATGCGAGAGAACTGGTGTCTGTAGACGGTGGCTGGTTTGGTAGGCTTAAAATGTGCTGCGAGTTTGGACGTTAAAGTGTCCCAAGGTACCGAGTTCGCAGGGAGAGGGTCAGTCAAGGTTTGAGCCAAATCGTAGAGTTGCGATCCACAATAATTCAGAAAAATGGCTCTCTTCCGTCCGCTGTCGGCATTCTTCATACCTGCTGCCTCTAGAAACACGTCAAATTTTCTCATATATTTGTCCCATGTAGACTTCTCGGGATCGAAGAGTTCGGGCAGTCTTGCTACAGCTTGGTTTTCCATGGTGAGTAGAGAACATGGGTAAGACCTCCTTCGCCGCCAGTGAAAAGAACAGAGCCTAGGCGCTTGGGATTTTCATAGTTTATTTCCCAAGTGCAGGAGTAACATTGTTTTACCAGCTGTTACAAAGTAATGGGCGCGAACAAAGGAAACGGCGCTGGGCTATTGGTCTTATACCCGTTTTGCTTCCCGCCCAAAGGAACTGACAGTAATTCATATTTCCCGCTCAACAAGTAACCAATCAGTATCAAGTATTTAAATTCCAACTATCTACATATTAGTCATTGCATATTCAACAGAGACAGCACGGAGAGGATTTACAGGAGACATAACTTTTTATTTCTTCTTACTGCAAGTACAAAATGTTTCACAAGGATCATTCTTTCGTTCAAAATAAAGAATCCTGAAATCATTATTAAAATAGTGGTATTAAGAATTAACAGGAAAATCAATGCAGAATTTCACATACAAAACAAATGAGGTATTTTCTCCTCAAAATAAATAAATGCAAAGAAGCAGGAATTATTTAAATTCCCAAATATGTCCCTAAGTTTGTCCTATTTTGAAAACAACTTCCTTTTAAAAATAATACAAGATTAAGTTGGGGTTTATTAAAAATAAAAACTAAATCTAAATACAAAATTACTTTGAAATGCTTATGCTTCCAGCCTGTTAAAGAGCTTTTCTGACAGTGTGAAAATAAATAAAATTCCCTTTAAATCCAAGCTTTGAAATCCTTCACCTGCCTACAGTTTTCCAGTGCTGTTTGACTGCAAAAGCAAGCACTACATTTCTAAGCTGTGCTGTGACTGAATTTTCAAAAATCTATTGATTCAAACCAAGCTTGTAAACCAACAATATTTTACCTTTGTGTTTACTTTGTTGAGAACAAGCATTGTTGAATGAGGTAGAAAAAAACAGATGGCCTCTTTTACAAGAAAGTTTGTGAAACAGGAAAAACATTTCATTCAACAGTGTACTTACTGTACAGTTGCAAAACAAATTCTCATTGCTTAAAAAAACATTTGTTTCTTAGTCTACAGCAGTCTTCTAAACACTAATCATTTACACCCAATTTAAAATAAAGCACAGGATGAAGTTTTGAAATGCCATTCTTGTTTTTCACATTATTCAGCAAGGGCAGCTGACAGGTAAGATCATCACAATTTTGTATATTGCAGCCAGCTGATGGCAAAACAGAATCCCAAGGGCTGCTAATAAGAGTGCAGCTGTAAGATTCCTTTTGCAGATGGGTCTGAGTGATCCATTTTTTATTCAGGAAAAATCTTAAGGTAGTGAAGTTCATTTGAACAAGATAGAGGCTTCCTATGGTTATCTGATGGTAACTTCCTCACATCAGTCTCCTTGACTTATAAGAATACGTAGCCTAGTTTGGAGGAATTATTCTACATAGAGGTTGTGTCTTCTAAAGGAGCTAGCTCTCTATACCCTCAGCACCAGACCAGATCTTATATAAATCAACTTGACTTATAAGAATACGTAGCCTAGTTTGGAGGAATTATTCTACATAGAGGTTGTGTCTTCTTCTAAAGGAGCTAGCTCTCTATACCCTCAGCACCAGACCAGATCTTATATAAATCAACTTATCAAGTGACTGTTACCATATTTTGAGGAGATCATTATAACTCCTAAAAGGAATGGCCTCTCCCCTGGATTAGTGAATTACAAACATATGACATGGTTCCTAAAATTTGGACAAGATAACAAAATACAAACGTGAGATATTAAGAGCAATTAATGAGATAATTAATAATTTGGTATTCTGATCAAAATACCTTTTCTAAACTTGTTTTAGCCAACATGTCGTTCACAAAATAATCACAACAAATTTTTCCAAGGAAAATTCCTATTAACTAATCATTAGAAATAATGTACATCTTGTAAGATGGGTGAGGTAAGTCACAATAAGCACCCACAAAATGATGGCCTTATATTTGTGTTTACGCAAAGATTCCAGTGACACTTGATCACTGGAAAAGTGGCAATCACAGCTGAATTTAGACAATCTTCTGAATATCAAGCAGAGAAGCCTGGATTTTTAGTTACCCACTTCAGTCTCATATAATCTATGAGAACCCAGTCAACCGATTCACCAATTGTGTCTACATTTCAGGCAAACCTGGCACTGATGATGCAAGAAAGAACAATTTAACTAACCCAAAGTCATTTCAGTCTATTAATGACTGCTGTCACAGCTCCATGCCGAAGCTGTATTAGAAAAAAATCTGCACCACAGAGTCTATAGTTAGACACTCTCTAAAACATTAGAGTAAAATTGCATACACAAAAATGATTCCAGGTGGCATCTGAAATCAACAAATAGCAAAAGCCACATCAGTATTAGGTGAAAGCCACACATTTGGCTGAGTAGTTATTGTCTTGATATTGAGTTCAAAAATGCAATTATCTCAATTGCAATTCAAAGCCTCCTGTTTGAAATTCACAATGACAACACCAAACACTTGCTGAATTCTAGCCCTTTCAACATATTATACAAGAAACATGCCTTCCCATTTCTGATCCCCAGGTATCCTTAACAGAATTGCCATTAGCAAGTCAGGATGGCGAACTGCTAGGATGTCTCTAGGCTCGATTAATTAATTACTAACAATGTAAGAAAACAATGTAAGAAAAAAAAAAGTCCAGATCCAGTGAAACCTGGTTAAACCTGACTCAACAAGACAGTCTTGGTTTTCCTTCCTTTCAAATATTTCCCTAACTACTGGCAGTCCTCATGGCTCCTAGTCCCCACCTTCCTGGCAATACAACGGCTTTGCTTTCAATGTGCACAAAACAGGTGGCGGTGCCATGAAGAGAATGCTTCGGAACTATACAAACATCAAAGGTGTGAAACTAAATAATTTCGTCCCTTCCCAGCCAGCAAGCACAGTCCTGGTCATGTGGTTTTTCATTTAACAATGGCTTCGCTTAGCAGCAGACTTGTAAGTCCGAATGAGGGTTATTGAGGACCAGTAGTGGGTTTCTGGAGGGACGAGGGGGGACGGCATTCCAGTAGGGAAAATGGAGCTGTGCGCATAGCTCCGCGTCCCTGATGCATGCATGCCCATGTGAGATTTGGTTTTTGTGCATGTGCTGGAAGCAAAATCTGACGCGAGGACGCTTGCGTGAGCGAGATTTCACCAATTTTGGGCAGTTTTTTTCCTTCCGTGAAGCAAACAACCGCCAAAAATTATTGAAATCTCACGTGCATGAGCGTCCTCGCATGATATTTCACTTCTGGTGCATGCGCAGAATCTGAATCTTGCACCAACAAACACATGTCTGCCGAATGCATGCATTCCCACACCAGTCTCTGGGAGTGCACTAGTAGCGCCAGAGACGAGGAACTCCCGTCTGGTGAGGACTACCCATGTTTATACAGGGAACTGAATTCTGGAATTGACAACATGAAGGTGCATGGTGTCACATACCTCCCCGAGATGACAAAGCCGTATGTGAGAAGGAAGGGAGGCAATTCAAAAGGACTTTTTACCATGCAAAGGCAAGGAAGGAACACCGAATGAACCGCATGGAGATTGGCCAGGCAGGATCTGACTCTTCTAAAATAAATGAAAATACATAATGAAAAAATACATAACACTCAAAGCTTTGGGATTTTTGTTTTTTTAAATGGGCCTAATCTGCCAAGGCCTTCCTCTGCTTCCATTTTTGTGATTTAAAAAAAATCAATTTCGCGCAGTACCTTTTCTGCTAAAATTCTGCTCAAAGAGGAAATAAACAAGCGTGGTCAGAGCCCTTTCCGGAAAGTTTCCAATAAACATGGAAGGGGCAATATTTTACATTTGCTGAAGAGCTCAGAATGATCAAGGCATAACTCTGAAAACACCCATGTTGGAATTATTATCAGTGTCCAGAGGAAAAAGAGCACCTTAAATTCACAGCAATATAACTTTTTCAGTCTTCATTGGAGTATTGTGGCTTCCCTCCACATGGCCTGAAAATAAACCACATTTTTAACAAGCAACTTAAATCCCAGGATTTTCAAGTAAGGTACAGTAACTCCATCATGAGATAGAGCTACACACTTCAAGCAGTCAAAACTGGGAGACCAGAGTACTCAGAAATTCTCCCCTGACTCTGCAACCTTCTTGTGAAGCTGACCAGAAGGTGAATTTCATGGGGAAATCAAGCAGACACGCGACAGTCCAGGTCTCTCTAGGATTTCCTTTCTCCCACAATCTGCAAATGAACTCTTCTTGCTCTTTCTTTTAAGGTTTTACTCCAAGAGACAATGTAGTGTCTTGCTCAGCTGAAGCCACTCGATCCTGAATGGGTTTGTTCGGTGATTACAAGTCTTCTCAAGGATGAGTAGAAAACATCCTAGAGTTGGACATTATGGACCAAAGTCCCAATAAATCAGTCATCAAGCCAAAAAAAACAAAAAAGCATCAAAATGCTAAACCTTCCACAGAGCTTTCTTTCAAAACTGGCCCGGGAGTCAATAAACTTTTGCAACCTTAACATTTGGCACAGTGCAAGCCATCAAAGGAGATGGGGCAACCTTTTCAATTTGGGGTGAGGCTGGATGGCATGAAAGAAAACGACACCAAAGAATCCACACGGAAGGCAGAATCTCTTTAGCTTGACCAATGTTACCGGTGCTGTAAAACATCCACGTGAAGAAATTGCAATGGCTGAAGTGTACCAAAAAACAGTGGAGAAATTGTACATATTCAAAGGGGTGGCTGCTCCAGAGAAACATTGCTAGAGCAACTTCGGAGGGGCTCCCCACTTTCAAGGGTCTGGTTTTGGAAGGAGACTGAAGCCACTTCCAGAGTGCCCCCAAGTTGGGCTGCTGGGCAGGCAGACCATGGAAGCCCTTCCATTGTTGGCTTCTGTTTGCTTGGGATTCCCATCTTGGCCGTCCCCTTCCCGGCCCAGGCAGAGAAAGCCTGCAGATCCAGCTCAGTGCATTCCACTGGAGCGTGTGGCCAGCAGTGCTGAGATTCCCTGGCGCAGGAGGAAGGCTGGCCTGGGCCATCAGGACCTCTGCTGCAGTTCTCTCTGCTCTCGGATAAGCCTCGACGGAGCCCAGAAGCCCCTATCAGGGGCTGAGTCTCCAAGGGGCTCCTGGCTTGGGGGGTCTTAGAAGCAACCGTCACCAGCTTGGACCAATCTGTATCAGGCTGCGCATGAGGGAGGTGGGATCCAGAAACATCCACTCCTGGGATAAATGGAAGAGCTCCGACAGGGCCTGAAATTAGGAAAACCCAGTTAAGATTATTTATTTATAGAAACATAGAAGATTGACGGCAGAAAAAGACCTCATGATCCATCTAGTCTGCCCTTATACTATTTCCTTATTTAATCTTAGGATGGATCTATGTTTATCCCAGACATGTTTAAAGTCATTGACTGTGGATTTACCAACCATTTCTGCTGGAAGTTTGTTCCAAGCATCTACTAGTCTTTCAGTCAAATAATATTTTCTCACATTGCTTCTGATCTTTCCCCCAGCTGACCTCTGATTGTGCCCCCTTGTTCTTGTGTCCACTTTCCTATTAAAAACACTTTCCTCCTGAACCTTATTTAACCCTTTAACATATTTAATAAATATAATTAATAATAATTAATAATAATAATTTATTAGATTTGTATGCCACCCCTCTCCGAAGACTGAACGTGTGTGTCTTCTCTTCCATTCCCAACCTGTCTGCAGAGTCTGGGCAAATGACAGTTTTGAACCTCTTTTGCAGATCAAAGCATTTATAGCAATAGCAATAGCATTTAGATTTATATACCGCTTCATAGTGCTTTTACAGCCTTCTCTAAGTGGTTTACAGAATCAGCCTCTTGCCCCCAACAATCTGGCTCCTCATTTTACCCACCTCGGAAGGAGGGAAGGTTGAGTCAACCTTCAGCCAGCAGTGAGATTTTTGAACTGCTGAATTACAGCTAGCAGTTAACTGAAATAGCCTGCAGTTCTGCACTCTAACCACTGCGCCACTCCGACTCTTAACTCCCCTCCCACCCCAATTATGGAATTGACATTTGAATTCCAAGCATGGGAAATGCCTTCTGAACATGTGCATGTTCCTCTCTTCCAACAAGTGAAGGAGCATCAGGTTTCTATGCAAAGTGCTGGAGGACTCATTCTTGAGTCTCACAGAACAGCTTCTCAAGGTTCATTGGGACTATTTTATTATATTATTATTATTATTATTATTACTACTACTACTACTACTACTACTACTACTACTACTATTATTATTATTATTATTATTATTATTATTATTTAGTATTATAGTTGGAAGGGACCTTTCAGGTCATCTAGTCCAACCCCCTGCTGGTGCAGGAGACCATACACCACACTAGTTCAGTCTTTTTTTGAAAGCCTCTAGTATTGGAGCGTTCACCACCTCTGCAGCAAGCCGTTCCACTGGTTGATCGCTCTCACAGTCAGAAAGTTCCTCCTTATTTCCAGGTTGAATCTCTCCTTGGTCAGCTTCCAACCGTTGCTCCTTGTCTGGCTCTCTGGTACTTTGGAAAATAATGTGTTCCCCTCCTCCCTGTGGCAGCCTCTCAAGTATTTGAAGACTGCTATCGTGTCCCCACTGGACCTCCTCTTTGCTAGACTATCCATGCCCAGTTCCTGCAACCTTTCCTTGCACATTTTAGTTTCTAGTCCATTTATCATTTTGTACATCTCTAGCTCAAAGCATGGAAGGAAAGAAGCTCTAAAGATTCCATCTTGGTTACTCTGTGAAAACCCACGGGAGAAATTTACCTTCTGGGGGTCTGCAGGGAGGCCTGAAGTTCCTAATGTCCAAGGAGCAAGCATCTGGCGGCAGTTCGTGGAAACCCGTCGGTCCAGCAGCTGTCTGAAATGTCACTCTTGGACCAGAGCCATTCTCACGTCTCAAGAACACTTTAGAAACATATGAACAAAAAGAAGAAGCAGGAGTTTAGACACCTGGCAGGGAAGTCTCCACAATGAGGAAAGGTTCATATGATGGAGAACTTTTTGAGATTGTTCGTAATTGAATCAAGTTTTGTAAACATGCTTGTTGTTTTATTCTGTCTATTGACTGCAGATATACAGATGTTGCGGGATACACTTTCATCAGGGTTTGTGCCTGGACCAGGATGGCAGAGGTCGGGGGAGAATAGGCGTTGATTGCTTACCTGAACGCCTCTTCTCGTACGGTGAGCGGGTACAGCAGTCACATGGGGTTGCTCATGTCCAATCCGGTGGAACTGAGCCTAGTATTAAAAAAGCTTGCCGGATCCGCCCCTTCCCCAGAATTCGCGAATCCATAGACTAGGCTCAGTTGTGAAGCTCTGTAGTGTTCAACTCTCATTGTTAGAGGAAGAAAGGTATAGAAAGGTAAAGAAGACACATACAAGGGCGGGAAGTGACTGCTGTACCCGCTCACCGTACGAGAAGAGGCGTTCAGGTAAGCAATCAACGCCTATTCTCCGTACTGAAGGAGCGGGTCCAGCAGTCACATGGGACATACCCAATAGATGGTCCCTAGGGTGGGATTAGCTTGCTATCGTGAGAGATAACGGATTGGAGTACCCTTCTGCCGAAGGCAGCGTCCGCTGAAGCATAAGAATCAATTTTGTAGTGCCTGATGAAGGAATTTGGCGAGGCCCAAGTGGCTGCTTTGCAGACCTCCTCCAACGGGGCTTGAGTCGCCCAAGCGGCCGAGGTGGCTGCGCTCCTGGTGGAATGCGCAGTGATGTTCCTTGGAACTGAGAGGGAGGCCGACTCATAGGCCTTAGATATAGTCCCTCTGATCCAACGGCCTATTACTGTTGAAGACACTTTGGCCCCCATGACTCTGGGATGATAGGCTACAAAAAGTGCTTCTGACCTCCGAAAGGGTCCTGTGCGTTGGATATATATTCTCAGCGCTCTGGTGAGATCCAGGGTGTGCCATCTAATTGCCAAGGGATGGTCTCGTTGGAGGCAGAAGGAAGGTAGGACAATATCCTGAGATCTGTGGAACATGGAACTGACCTTGGGTAAGAAGGTGGGGTCCAGTCGCAAGACTACCTTGTCCTGATGGAATTGGCAAAGGTCCTGCCTGATTGAGAGGGCAGCCAGCTCCGAAATGCGTCGGGCAGAGGTAATAGCCACCAGGAAAGCTACCTTAAAGGATAGGTACCTGAGGGACGCCGATTTTAGGGGTTCGTATGGTGCCTGCGTGAGGGAATGGAGAACCCGTGGCAAATCCCAGGATGGATACCTGTGGACCTTGGAAGGTCTGAGGTTGGCTATGCCCTTGAGGAATTCCTGAACTTCAGGGAGGGATCGGAGAGGCTGTCTGCGGGGACCCCCTAGGACAGATGAAATGGCTGCCAGATGACGCCGGAGGGTGCTGGTGGACAGTCCTTTATGGAAGCCTTGCATAAGGAAGGAAATGATTCTGTGAATGGGGATGCACAGAGGGGAGAGACCTTCCTGTAGACACCACTGGTGAAACTTAGACCACGTGTGGTCGTAGATTCGATTGGTTGAGCCCCTTCTGGCCTTTAAAATGACCTCCACTGAATCGGGGTCATGCCCACGCAGTTCTAAATCTCTCCTGATAACAGCCAAGCGGTGAGGTGGAACCACTCCGGGTCTGGATGGAAAGAGGCCCCCTGCCGCAGCATATCCCCCGAAACGGGGAGTCGCCAAGGGTCCTGGACGGACAGCTGTTGGAGATCCGCGAACCAGGGCCGGCGGGGCCAATGAGGGGCGATTAAGATTACTCGGGCCCTCTCGGTGAGGACCTTGTGAATCACGTCCGGGAGGATTGGAATTGGAGGAAATGCGTAGAGTAGGCCTGGAGGCCATGGACTCCGGAGGGCATTGATTGCTTCCGCTCCCGGGGATGGAAATCTGGAATAGAAGCGAGGGAGTTGGGCGTTCGCATTGGTCGCGAAGAGATCCAGAACTGGTAGGCCGAATCTGAGGGTGATTTGATGGAACAGGTCTTGATGGAGGTTCCACTCTCCTGGGTCTATCGTTGCTCGGGATAGCCAATCCGCCTGGACGTTGAGACTCCCCGAGATGTGATCGGCTAGGAGCGACTGGAGATGTTTTTCCGCCCAAAGGCCCAACTTGAGGGCCTCCCTCATGAGAGCCTTGGATCTCGTGCCTCCCTGTCTGCAGATATGGCTTTTTGTGGCAATGTTGTCGGTGAGAATGAGAACGTGCCGGTTGGGAATGCGAGGAGAGAAATGCTTCAGAGCCAGGGAAACGGCTCTTAACTCTAGCCAATTGATTGGCCTGGAAGCTTCCTCCGGGGACCACGTGCCCTGGGCTATCATCCCCTGGGCGTGGGCGCCCCATCCCGATAGACTGGCATCTGTGGTGATGACAAATTGATCCGGGCACCTGAACGGGGATCCTTTGTCCATGGCCGGAGACTTCCACCACTTGAAGGATCTGCGAACACTCAGTGGGATGACAATGCGTCGATTTGAGTTGCTGTGCCCCGATCTCTGAAAAGGCAACAGAAGCCACTGGAGTTCCCTAGCATGAAGGCGAGCCCAGGGAATGATGCCTATGCATGACACCATCTTCCCCAAAAGGGAAGATAGAGTAACTATGGATACTGAAGGATTAGATAAAATGTTAGAAATTAACTCCACTATACTGAGTTTTCTCTCGGGAGAGAGAAAAACCTGGGAAGATTTTGAATCAATAATGGATCCCAGGTGCGGAATGGAAGTGGAAGGTTGGAGGTGGCTTTTTTCAAAGTTGATGGAAAACCCATGGTCCTGAAGGACTGACATGGTGACAGAAAGGTCTGATTTCACTCTCTCTAGGGAGTTCCCATGAATTAAAATATCATCAAGATAACATAAAATGTGGATGGGAGACGCCCGGATATAGGCCGCCAGGGACCCCAAGAGCTTTGTAAAGACCCGAGGGGCCGAGGAAAGGCCAAATGGCATCGCCCTATACTGGAAATGCCTGCCTTGAAAGGAAAAACGTAAAAATTTTCTGTGGCATTTGGCTATAGGAATGTGAAGGTAGGCCTCAGTGAGGTCTAAGGAGACCATGAAATCTCCCGAGTGAATGGCGGCCAAAATAGAAGACAAGGAGTGCATCTTAAACTTCCTATATTTGATGAATAGGTTTAGTTTCTTTAAATCCAAAATGGCTCTCCAACCTCCGGAGGACTTTGGAACCATAAATAGAATGGAGTAAAAACCTAGGCCCTTCTGACTGGAAGGGACCGGTTGAATGGCTCTAATGGACAATAGATGAGAAATGGCCTCCTCCATACGGTTACAATCTGAGGATGACCTGGGAGAAGGGCAGGAAATAAAACGTTTAGGGGGAGGAGAAATAAATTCTAAAAGAAGACCTGTTTGAACAGTGTCAATGACCCAAGGGTCCTTGGAGGAGAGACGCCAATTTGAAGCGAAATGAGCTAGGCGACCCCCTATGGGAATGGAGGAAAGATTACCATCTAGGTTTTTTTGAAGCCCTGTTAGAGGAAGCTCCCCTTTGGAAGCGAAACCCTCTACCCCTGGAGTTCCTACCTTGGGAACGAAAGCGGGGGGAATACTGACCTGGAGATCTCTGATAGGAAGCCGCTTGATCTTGCTGGCGCCCTGGGCGACGAAAGGACTGCGTTTTGGTAACCTTTTTCGTGGTTGGGCCCAAAACCTTCTTCTTATCCGTGGTCTCCGTGAGGAGTGGATCCAGAAGGTCACCGAAGAGAAGGTCGCGCTTTAAGGGGCCCTGGGATAACTGCCACTTTTGGCGAACTCCCGCTTGCCAAGGGCGAATCCATAGGAGTCTTCTTGCCGTTGTAGAAGCTGCAATAGACTTAGCAGAAAATCTAGTAGATTGCCAGGTGGCATCAGCCACGTACTGGGCAGCTGCAAAGACCTTGTTGAAGTCTTGTTGACCTCTCAAGTCATCGGGAGGAATGTGCTGTTGAAGTTGGCGAAGCCACAGCAGCATGGCTCTGGAGAAGAAGGAGGCCGCTGCAGAACTTTTAATGGCCCAGGAATCAGCGGAGAATCCTCTTTTGAGCATTTGCTCGATGCGCTTGTCCTCTGGACGGAGGACTTCCTCCGCCTCGCCTGGCACAGCCGCTGCCGAGTGAAGAATCTTGACAGGTTCATCTGGTTTGGGGAAAGATAGAAGCTCTTCATAGGAAGAGGAGAGTTTATACAACTTTCTGTCCTTGGTGGAGGGATTAAGGCCAGAGGCTGGAAAATCCCACTGTTTGAGTAAGGCATCTTTAAACAATTTAGGCATAGGAATTACCTCGTTATCCTCCTGTTCCTCTGTGAAGTAAGGTAAATTCTCCTCCGGGGGATCAGTGGAAGTGGAGGCTTGTTTCTCCTGGGCTGCTAATCCCGTAGAAATTCTAGCTTTGAGGAGGAGAGATTTGAATAGTTGAGAAGGAAAAATAGTAATTGGAGGAGGGACCTTTATTTGGGATTCCTCATCCTCTGATAAACCCTGAAAAGGGTCTTCATCCTCCTCTACATCCTCATATTCATCCTGGGAGGATTCTGAATCATCCTGAATCGGAGCTCTGACCGCTGGGGAAGAACCCAAGGGGCGGGAGGAACGAGAAGGAGGAAGAGGTAAAGGGAGCTCATTGATGGAGGAGAGTTTGGCATCAATGGCTTTGGACAACACAGCAAACATAGATTGGAACTCAGGAGGTAAACTGGAAATATCAGCAGAAATGGCAGAAGAATCCCTAAAGGCCTGGGAGGATCCTGGCTGGGGGGAATCTTCAATAATATCTGGTTCCTCTGGACCTATGCCCCATAGGTTAGGTTGGGGTCTGTCTAGGTTTGGCTCATCCAGAGATAACACAGGGACCCCAGAAGGAGGCAGACTAGAGGCCTCTGGTGGATCTTGACTACTGATTACTTGGGCCTGCACTTTCAAACGTTTTGCTGATTTGTCATGAATTTTTTGTAGGGCTAGGTCCCTTCTCTTCTCGGCCCTGGTGACCTTGGTCGAGGGGCGGGCCCCTGGAGAAGAGGAGGAAGAGGCCTGTGGGATACTAGTAATCTCATCGCCTGTAGGCCTGGCCTCTCTGGGACCTTTAGTTGTGCCTCTCTTGGGAAAAGTAGCCATAGTCTGACAATTAACAGAAGACAAGGCTGAGCCAATAACTAAGTTATAAGGAGAAGATT
Organism: Erythrolamprus reginae; assembly: GCF_031021105.1. Lineage (NCBI taxonomy): Eukaryota > Metazoa > Chordata > Lepidosauria > Squamata > Dipsadidae > Erythrolamprus > Erythrolamprus reginae. Next base: position 34,114,767 of record NC_091957.1, read on the forward strand.
TCAAGGACTTCCCAAGAGGAATGGATCCTGCTTCGAGGCCTCGAAGCTGCTGAAACGTGAGGACAATCTGGGCAAACCCAGAGTTCGTGCCCCCAAATCCAGCGGGGCCAGCCTCCCTAAACTTTGCAATTAAGTTAAACCAAGGCACTCTGGTTGGAGGCTTAGCCGGTGGAGAATTTAGCCTGGGACCCCCAAGGCCCGCTCCCGGATCCACGCGGTGGACTGAGGCCTACGCGGCTGGCAAAAGGCCAACACGAGAGGCCTAGATTTTTTAAAAAAGGGCGCGAAGGCCTTCGCGCCGAAAAAATCGCTCCGTAGAATTTCTTAAGGGAAAAGCGATCGACTAAGTCCAGGAGACTAGAAGGCGTCTCACTCCGCAGGAGGTATTTTATAAGCCCTTATATACAATAAATAAACAATAATTCAATAATAAATACTTGCACCAGAACCTCCAGGCCAAGGGATTAGAAGAATCCACAAGCGGCCGCAGGAATCGTAACCGGCAAAACCGCCGGGGGAAAACGAAACCGCAACTTCTCCCAAGGAAAAAAGCCGAGCCGCTTTTTTTCTTTTTTCCTTTTAAACGGCTGGCGCAATTAGTGCAAGTAATTAAATAAAGACAATAAATCTTACTACTTTTTTTGAAGGAAAGATCGAAGGGAAGGTGTTAGAATGTTGAACGAGCTATCACAATACAACCGCAGGATATGCGAACTGAGCGAATTCTGGGGAAGGGGCGGATCCGGCAAGCTTTTTTAATACTAGGCTCAGTTCCACCGGATTGGACATGAGCAACCCCATGTGACTGCTGGACCCGCTCCTTCAGTACGGAGAAGTCTCAGGGACAGGTCATCTAAGACAGTGATGGCGAACCTTTTTTTCCTCGGGTGCCAAAAGAGCATGCATGCACGTTATTGTGCATGTGTGAGTGCCCACACCCATAATTCAATGTCTGGGGAGGGCAAAAACAGCTTCCCCCGCCCGCAGGAGGCCCTCTGGAGGCCGGAAACAGCCTGTTTCCCAATTTCTGGTGGGCCCAGTAGGCTCGTATTTTGCCCTTCCCAGGTTCCAAACGCTCCCACATCCCCCCAGAGGCTTTCTGGAAGTCGAAAAGTCCTCCCAGAGGACAAGCCAAAAATCAGCTGGCTAGCACACACATGCACATTGGAGCTGAGCTAGGGCAATGGCTCGTGTACCAGCAGATATGGCTCTGTGTGCCACAGGTCATAGGTTTGCCATCACTGATCTAAGAGATAGTGCAGGAAATGGGGTAGCTGCTCTTAGCTTACAGCCTAGCCTCTTTGAAGTGGGATGTCACTTTCAGGCAGTATACAGGGAAAGGATTGTGGGAAACGGGGTGTGGAGATTCAACATTGTTTAATAGAAGAGACGTGAGACTGGTGTGTGTGATTGAACAAGGCTTAAAAGTCATGATTTCTACTTCAATAAACGACATTCTCTGTTGGATGCTGGTGCTCGGAATTTTTCGGTGAGCAAATGCATATGCTTAAGTAATGAATGGACTTTATGTAAGGAATGCTGATAAGGCCGAGTCTTGGCGCTTTTCCCGGACACAGATTACATTTAGCTATAAAGAGAAAGATAACTCCTTCTGTGCCGTTTTTAAAAACCTGCGTTGCATTGTGTGTGCTTGTTTTCAAATAAAGAGTTTGATATTTGTTGGGTTTCACCACTCTAACACATACCTACACTGTCTTGTAGACACATCTCTATGGTCAGGTCGCAGGTTAACTGACAGTATGTCACCTTTTGATGACAAAAAGGGGCATGTACTCTGCAGACAAATAAACATTGCAGAGTAGATGACTCCTCCCTCCCCCCCCCACTTTTGGCCCTGCTGAGCTTCTTTCCACCTCCTTCTATCTTCCTGTGTGTTCCATTGTCCTTGGCTGTGATCAATCCAAAGGCATCCTCACACATGGAAGCATCTAGACGTTATTAATATGTCCTGGAATATAAGCATTCATGCCTGCATTCTGTAAATGCATGAATCAACAGAATTGTGAGTAAAGATTGCAGTTCATTTCATCTTTATGAAGGAGTGATCATTCGTTGCTAACAAATGGGATTCTAAGCCACACAATTCATTTCTTGCCACGCTGAGTCGGTTGCAAGTTAAGCCAGCTGAACTCTGCTAATACTAATAATATTAATAGCAACCAAATGCCCAACAATTTTATCATAAAATAAGTGATTTCTGAGTCGGGGTTCATTCCCAGGGCCGTGCACAGAACAATTATTATTAGCATATTTTTGAGGCAGAGATAACCCTGGTTTGAGAGAGACCCATTTCGCAAGAGTGGGGAATGGAGGGGCAACTGCAGGCAGAACCCACTTACCATGTTGGCACCGGCTCTTCCAGAATTTCTGGCAGTAGAGAATGGAGACCGTCAGGAGGACCAGTGCCAGGAGAACCAGGGCACTGCTTGTGAGCACCGCCAGGGCCGGGTCTTGGGCAGGTTCCGTGGAGCTTTCTCCAAAGCCAATTCTAGAAAGGCCTGCCAAGATCAAAAGCATGACTTAAAGAAGGAAGGTTGGGTTATAAGCTGCATTGACAAAATCAGAAATGAGGAGGGGATAAGCTGCCTGGGAAAGTTCATCTTGTTTACCAGTTGCAGCCCTACTTTGACCAGGAGGCGCTCTGCACAGTCACTCACACTCTCATCACCTCTTGTCTTGACTATTGCAATGTGCTCTACATGGGGCTACCCTTGACGAGCGCTCAGAGACTTCAGCCGGTGCAAAATGCAGCAGCGCATGCAATAATGGGTGTACCAAGGTACGCCCGTATTACTCCAACCTTACACGAGCTGCATTGGTTGCCAGTCAGTCTTCAAACACAATTCAAGGTGTTGGTTATTACCTTTAAAGCCTTAAATTGTTCAGGGCCAGACTATTCTGAGCTGCATAGAAGTCGGATAGATAGATAGGTAGGTAGGTAGGTAGATGATAGATACTGTAGATGATATATGATATATAGATTAGATAGATAGACAGACAGACAGACAGATAAATAAAGAAATAGGATAAGGAGGTCCTAGAAGTCTAGTTAGTACGCACACTGAGGTTCAGAGGATGGGGTCTGCTTTGTGCAGGGTACGCATTCAAGGTCCTGGAATCCACCAATCTGAGTTTTACTGTAGAAGCTATAAAGAGGAAGAAAAATGGGCCAAGGTTTAATATGCAGAGGGCTATTTACCATCTGAACATGGGCAGAAGGCACCAGAGGCTTCCCAAAGATTGCAAAACCCATTACTCTCAGTTAACTACTTCCACACCTGGTTCCTTGCTCCCCTGCTGCACCAAGGACCGATTCATACATCAAAATCATTTCCATTTCTCTGAATATGTAATCATGAGAGCAGTTCATAATCCATAACAAATTCAGTGAAATCAATCAATCACTCCAGTTCAGATTTATCATATTTTTCGAAGTATAAGACACAACTCCACCCCCACCCCCCGCTAAAAGAGGGTGGAAATGTCGGTGGGTCTTATACACTGAATGCAGCCATTTTTGCTGTCCCAAAGGCACCCCCACCCCCCGCCTGCAAAGAGCTCCGGGGTGCTGGCAAAAACGTCTTTTTTTGTGAAAATTGGGTCATTTTTCAGACATTCTTTTCGCAAAAATGGGATTGGCAAAGGGTCTGGGAAGCCTACAGAGAGTTCCTCGAGACTGGGGAAAGGCAAAAATACCTTAATTTTTGTAAAAAATGGGCAAAACCACATTTTTTTCTAAAAAATAGGGGAATTTTTGCCATCTCCCAGCACACAGGAGCTCCCTGCAGGCTTTCCAGACCCTTTGCCCACCCAATTTTCCCAAAAAACGGGGCTGTTTTTGCCTTCTAATTATCCCATCTAGCATGATTGAAGGAGGAATTCTGGGAGTTGAAGTCCACTAGTCTTAAAGCTGTCAAATTAGAAGATCCCTGGGTTATGGATTATGGGTGCAAGGCTTTTCAAACTTGGCAAGAGTCCTCGGAGAGGGGCGGCATACAAATCTAATTAATAATAATAATAATAATAATAATAATAATAATAATAATAATAATAATTGACTTCAACTACCCTTCTTGAGCTAGCATGACTGGAGGAGGAATTCTGAGAGTTGAAGTTCACAAGTCTTAAAGCTGTTGTTTGCAGTTTGTAAAAAGTATACATGGTTGTAAAAATCAAACAAAAGGGGAGTAATTAATGGGAGATCTCAAAGAACCCAATCCATCTTTCTCTTGTAGGATTTGATTTTCTTGGTGATGCTCTTAAAAAAGTAATTTTACAGGACAACATACTTGAGCACTCCATCACAACCACAAATAGACTCTCAACAGCTGCCCATTTCTGCATTTAGGGTTTGAGGTCTTGTTTGGATGAAAAGCTCCCTGTGGAGCCAAACAGACTTACCCAGGGAAGCAGCCTCCACAGGTGGCATCAGAAGTTGCGCTGCAGTTGGACTTCTGGACCCGGTTGATCAGTGCACAGGAGAGGCAGGATTTGCAGCCATGGGGTCCCCAGCTGTCCTTGAACCTCCTGGGCTGGCATGGGGTGCACTCAGCCTCCCTCCCTTCTCCATAGCCACACTCCTGCAAGAGAGATCCATCCCAAGACTATTATTCTGTCTATGCATACAGAAAAATCAAGGGAGAGAAAGAAGGTGGGAGGGAGAGAGAGAAAGAGAGAGAGAGGGAGGGAGGGAAATGCAGAGGAACTGCTGTGAATTACTTTGCAGAAGTGACAATCTTCCACCTATTCCAATAAGGGTAATTTAGCAACAATTGATGGGGCTTCCTGGAAGTATAACTATTCTCTACTATTTTATTTATTTATTTACAACATATAATAAAAAAACAATAAAATACAATGGCAAATCTAATTTTCGGAGAGGGGCGGCATAGAAATCAATCAATCAGTCAGTCAGTTAGTCAGTCAATCAATCAATCAGTCAATCAAACAAACAATCTAGATAATTAACCTAAAATTCCCAATACAGTCATACCTCGTCTTACGAACCTAATTGGTTCCAGGGGGAGGTTCGTAAGACGAAAGGTTTGTAAGACGACACGTTGTTTCCCATAGGAAACAATGTAAAGTCAATTAATCCGTGCAACCAAAAAAAAACCCCACAAAAAAACCGCTGCCGCCCGGCTGTCACCTTTTAAAACAGCCTGGGGGCTTCTCAGCGACCTCCCGAACGCCGAAGCCAAACCCCAACTTCCGGGTTCGGTGTTCGGGAGGCCGCCGAGAAGCCCCCAGGCTGTTTTAAAAGGTGACAGCCGGGCGGCGGGGCTTCCCAGCAGTCTCCGAATGCCGAATGCGTAAGTTCGGGTTTGGCGTTCGGGAAGCTGCTGGGAAGCCGCCCGGCTGTTTTAAAAGGTCACAGCCGGGCTGGTGGGCTTCCCAGCAACCTCCCGAACCCCGAACTTTTGCCGAACTTCCAGGTTCAGGGTTTGGGAGGTTGCTGGGAAGCCCCCCAGCCCGGCTGCGACCTTTTAAAACAGCCGGGCGGCTTCCCAGCAGCTTCCCGAAGCCGAACGCCAAACCCGAACTTCCGCGTTCGGCGTTCGGAGACTGCTGGGAAGCCGCACGGCTGTTTTAAAAGGTGACAGCCGGGCTGGGGGGCTTCCCAGCAACCTCCCGAACCCCGAACCTGGAAGTTCGGCAAAAGTTCGGGGTTCGGGAGGTTGCTGGGAAGCCCCCCAGCCCGGCTGCAACCTTTTAAAACAGCCGGGCGGCTTCCCAGCAGCTTCCCGAAGCCAAACGCCAAACCCGCACTTCCGCGTTCGGCGTTCGGAGACTGCTGGGAAGCCGCGCGGCTGTTTTAAAAGGTGACAGCCGGGCTGGGGGGCTTCCCAGCAACCTCCCGAACCCCGAACCCAGAAGTTTGGCAAAAGTTTGGGGTTCGGGAGGTTGCTGGGAAGCCCCCCAGCCCGGCTGCGACCTTTTAAAACAGCCGGGCGGCTTCCCAGCAGCTTCCCGAAGCCAAACGCCAAACCCGAACTTCCGCGTTCGGCGTTCGGAGACTGCTGGGAAGCCGCGCGGCTGTTTGAAAAGGTCGCAGCCGGGCTGGGGGGCTTCCCAGCAGCCTCCCGAACCGAACCCGGGGTTCAGAAAATTTTTGCCTCTTCTTACAAGCTTTTTTCGAGTTATGAACCGGCGTTCGGGAGGCTGCTGGGAAGCCCCGCCGCCCGGCTGTCACCTTTTAAAACAGCCGGGGGGCTTCCCAGCAGCTTCCCGAACGCCGGTTCGTAACTTGAAAAAAGTTCGTCAGAAGAGGCAAATTTTTTCTGAACCCCTGGTTCGTATCACGAGTTGTTCGTAAGACAAGGGGTTCGTATCTTGAGGTACCACTGTATTTTAAAAATCAATCGTACTCATACAGACCTCAACCATACATGACATTCATCAGCCAGGGGGCTTAAAATTTAATTACTCAAAGCTTGGTGACATAAATGAGTCTTAAGACTCTTGTGGAAGGCAAGGAGGGTAGGGGCAGTGTGAATCTCTGGGGGAAGGTGATTCCAGATGGCCGGGGCCCCCCATAGAGAAAGCTCTTCCCTTAGCCCCGCCAAGCCACATTGTCTGGTTGATGGGACCTGGAGAAGGCCAACTCTGTGGGACTTATCTAGTCACTGAGATTCATACACCAGAAGGCGGTCCCGCAAGTAATCTATTTAAAAGAAGAAAAAATAGCACTGGGGGCCTTCAGATCAAGCATTTATTTTAAAAAGCTTCTTCATTTTGTTAAGTTATCTAGAACATTAATAAAGCAATCTTTTAAAAACAAGCCTAATAATTTGAACATTCTACAGGCATTTATAGTTATTGATTTTTCTCCCTGCAGCAAATAACAAACAGCCAGTTTCAGCACAGTCTGATTAGCACAAGAAAATAAAATTCTGTCTTGCCTCTCCCTGCCAGCAATTTGCCTCTGTGCAGCTTTAATTTCACTTTCATTTTAACACCTGGAATTGCCTGCAGCTTTAATCAATCAGCTGAGGATTTTATTTATTCCTTCCTTCCTTCCTTCCTTCCTTCCTTCCTTCCTTCCTTCCTTCCTTCCTTCCTTCCTTCCTTCATTAGATTTGTATGCCGCCCCTCTCCGTAGACTCGGATTGGGAGGCAGAATAATCAATGCCTTATGCCTTCTGGGCTGCTTGCTGCAAGGAGGTAAATTGCTGGCAGGCAGAGACCAAGGGGTGGGGGTGGCTGGGTTAAGCTACATTCAGTGTCTAAGACGTACCGACGTTTCACCCTCTTTTGGGGGGTAAAAAAAAAAGTGTCTTACACTCTGAAAAATAAGGTTAAAAAAAGGGTAAAAAAAAAAAACGGGTCCAAAGACGGGCTACAAAAATGGTGCAAGGTCTTAAGCATAAAACTTATCAGGAAAGATTTCATGAACTCAATCTGTATAGTCTGGAGGAGAGAAGGGAAAGGGGGGACATGATCAAAACATTTAAATATGATAAAGGGTTAAATAAGGTTCAGGAGGGAAGTGTTTTTCATAGGAAAGTGAACACAAGAACAAGGGGGCACAATCTGAGGTCAGTTGGGGGAAAGATCAGAAGTAATGTGAGAAAATATGATTTGACTGAAAGAGGTGCAGATGCTTGGAACAAACTTCCAGCAGACGTGGTTAGTCAATCCACAGTCATTGAATTTAAACATGCCTGGGATAAACATATATCCATCCTAAGATAAAATAAAGGAAATAGTATAAGGGCAGACTAGATGGACCATGAGGTCTTTTTCTGCCGTCAATCTTGTATGTTTCTATGGTAGTTATCTGGTATAACCAATGACAGGCCACCATTCCTGGTGCTACTGGAACAGGCATGTGCAGAAGCCAAATCTCGCACAAAGATTTTGCTGTTTTTGGGCTTTTTTTGCTTTCGCGTATGCACAGAAGCAAAAAAAGCTGAAAATCAACAAAAATAAGGTAAATGACCTGCACCGCCCCCCTGCCTCTTCCGAACTCCGCCATTTGCAGCTCATTGCTGTGGCTCCGCTGCTTGCGGCCCATCCGCCCGGCCCAGCGATGCTCCCAATGGCCACGACTCGTTTCAGGCCCCATGTGTGCTGAGAGATGCCTGCAGTGCAGGAGATCAGAGAGCAGGCCACGTGGCTGGAGCTCGGGCTTGCTGCTGTTGCTGATGGCCCCAGCTCCGCTTCATGTGCAGCAACCGAAATCTCACATGAATGTCCTTCTGGCAGTGAGATTTCGGCAAGAATCGCCAATTTCTTTGCTTCTGCACATGCAGTGATTTTTATCGGAATCATGCTGGTTGTGCGTGCATGGCACATGCACGGCTAGGGGTAATGGAGCTGTGCGCGCAGCTCCATTTCCGCTACCAGAGTGGCATTCCCAATTATACCCCTGGGTATAACTAAATTAGTTAACTAGGGTGCAAAGGTCTGTGAAGGAACAATAAGCACATCCTCAAGTCACCTTGGAAAGTTCGAATCCAGGGCCACACTCCTTGCAGGGGCTGCATATGCCATGATTGTCCAGGTATTCACCGTCTCGGCATTCCACGGGGTTTGCAATTGATTGGGATGCAAGAGCCTGGTGGGAAAGAAAACATCTCAGGAGCCAGCATGATGTGGCATCTCAACCCACTAGGAAGAGCATGTGAACACCATCTCCCCAATAACCCTTCTACACAATAAGCAAAGCAGAACGACTTTTTTTTAAGGCTTCCGTGGCATTCATCCAGAATTCCTGATGAAGTCCAGGAGACGAGCATGGAACATTCAGTAAATATTCAATGGCTGCCCACCACCAGATGTCAAAAAAGCTAACTGGATATCACTTATTCTGGCAACCCAGAAGACAGAGTTGAATGGGTGATTACAAAGGAGATGGCAGTAATAAGGAGTGAATTCAAAATTTCAAAAAGGTGAATTAAAGAAGCAGCTATAGAAAGTGCCCAAGCGGTAATAGTTTTAGGTTGGAAGGATGCAACAAAATGGACAATACAAAATTGGTACCAGTGCATGGTGGAACACATTCAATTTGAAATTATGGATACAAAGATGAATATGATTAATGAAAATAAAGTGAAAGAACTGATGGGAAGATGGGACAGGGTTAGAGGTTATATGGTTAGTGGAATTCAAGACCAAGGTATAAAGAATAAACTGGAATCTCTCTATAATGTGTAAATATTGTAATGTTCTTGGTTTAAAATGATAAATAAGAAAGTACACCCTCATTTTGGTGGAGGGGTCTGAATGAATGATGTGCAAAACACTGTGCACTGTGTTTTATGTAGTGTGTATTTGTTGTTATTATTTAAAAAATAATAACATTTAGTAGATGCTTGGAACAAATTTCCAGCAGACGTGGTTGGTAAATCCATAGTAACTGAATTTAAACATGCCTGGGATAATCATAAACATATATCCATCCTAATATAAAATACAGGAAATATTATAAGGGCAAACTAGATAGACCATGAGGTCTTTTTCTGCCGTCAATCTTCTATGTTTCTATGTTTATTTTTAAAAAAAACACACACCAGAAGACAGAGTTGAAAGCTACCACCCAAGTGCCCCTTTGAGCTCCGCCTTCGAACTCCTAGAAAGATTTAATTATAAACAACATAGGTTCCCTAATAGATGAACATCTGTCAGTGGAACAAGCCAGCTTCCAACAAGACTGGAATTCTGTAGATCATGTGTGAAGCTTAACTTATTGAAACAGGATTCCAAGGAGGCGTCAAAAGCACGGCCTAAGGGCAGACCATGACACAGTTTGGCAGGAAGGATTGTTATATAAACTGTGCCATATTATCCCCTGCAAAAATCTCTGTCAACTAATAAACAATGCGCTGAGTGATAAGTCCTCTTGGGTAATAATGGGGAACAATATAAGTAAGATAATTCTACCCTATGGAAAAAACGTAGTTGCCCCTAAAAGTAGCTTTAAGTAAAAAGAAGGTGGTCCTTGGTGATGGGAGGAGAAACTATGTTTATGTTTATTAGATTTGTATGCCGCCCCTCTCCGTAGACTCGGGGCGGCTCACAATACAATAAAAACAGTTTATAACAAATCTAATAATTTACAATTTAAGATATTTTAAAAACCCCATTATTAAACAGACATACATACAAGCATACCATACATAAATTCAACCAGCCCAAAGAGACACCCAGAGACCATTATAGATATGTGTTTTCTTGAGGGGAGGCAGCCTGTCAAGCCGGTGCAGAAGTTGGTGATAAATTAATGGCTTGCCACACTATCTGATGTTTATAGGAACTTGGGACGGGTGATTTTCATAAGGGAACAGATGCAGCCACAAAGCATTCTTTCGGGAAGTTCAAGGCCATCCTATACCCACCCACCTGGGCGGAAGTGGTAGGAGAAGTTGCCACGCTGGCACAATCTGAGTGGGCAATGTGACAAGTTTGGGGGGGGGGGGACAAGGGATATGAACTTTCAACTGGGTGGGAAACTCCAATTTAGGTCTCCCAGTGTAGGTGCCAAGATGACTCTGGCAATAAATTGAAACTTTGAGGAGTACTTTGACTTGGACTCTGATTTAGCTAGGATGCTACCAGGAACTCTGAACAAGGGAGGTTCCTGGCACCTGAACCTGAAGAGTCAACTAGCACCGACACTGGGTTCTGCTTACTGACCAACAATTGTGCGCTTTTCAAGAGGAACAGAGCATCGAGTCTCTCTATAGTTGAACGGAACAGTGAGGCTTCACGACCCTCGCAGGGCTGTTGTGCTACTGCCTCGCCCACCGATGGCCAAATTGGGGTAAGATAGGCTGAGGTGCTGACAAGGGGCCAACCCTCACCCAGGCAGCCGTGGGAAAGTTAGGGGCAATCCAGGTGTAGCGCATCGTTATGCAATGGCTGCAGTTTTCCTGCCTGAATCAGACTGGGGGACACAAGTCCCAACAGTGGCATTTGCAGGATAACATCACTGGGGGAATGGCCACTTTAGTTTGCCATAGATCCCACCTTCTTATCCACAGGCCGGACTCTTACCTGGGTCACGATGATCAGTGTGAGACGCAGCGCAGCTCCCTTCTCCATGCTAACCCGCTTTGTTTGCAGCTCTTTGGAATAAACTATGCAGAAACGAAAATGTAGGTATTTCCCCAAAGCCCCATTTCTTTCCCCTCCCCTAAATCTCTTCTGTTTCCAGACAGTGTTAGAAAGGTCTCAGTGCACATAAAAGATAAGATACATTTGTCAAGAATCATAAGGTACAACACTTAATAGGGTACATATTAGGGTACAAAATAAGCAATAAGCAATCAGGAAACTTATTCGTAAATTCTACCATTTATGGTGGACTTTTGATAAAGCAAAGAAATAACTGGAGTAGGATTTGCATCTTAATATAGAAGATTCTTTAAAGTGTACATAGAGCCAAAACCAGAGAGTTTTCTTTTTGGATTTCATTGATAAACAACTTAGAAAAAAAAAGCCAGAACTTTGATAATATGAAAATATGCCACATAAATCCCACATTCCGGTTAGGTCCCACAGAATTGGCCTTCTTCAGGTCCCGTCAATTAGACAATGTCGATTGGCGGGGCCTAGGGGAAGAGCCTTCTCTGTGAGGGCCCCGGTCCTCTGGAATCAGCTTCCCCCAGGAGATTTGTACTGCCCCAACCCTCCTTGCCTTTCGTAAGAGCTTAAAAACTTATTTATGCCGCCAGGCTTGGGGTCATTAGATGCCAGCCTCTGGCCACTGTATATGCTTGGTTTGTATGGAATGAATGATTTTTGATATTTAGCTTTTATAATGTTTTAAACTAACTATTTATATTAATTGGATCCAATTATATTTTGTACACTGTTTTATTGTTGACATGTTATAGCGTCACTCATGCCCTCATCACCTTGAGGTTCCACTACTGTAATGCTCTCTACATGGGGCTACCTTTGAAAAGTGTTTGGAAACTTCAGATCGTGCAGAATGCAGCTGCGAGAGCAATCATGGGCTTTCCCAAATATGCCCATGTTACACCAACACTCCGCAGTCTGCATTGGTTGCCGATCAGTTTCCGGTCACAATTCAAAGTATTGGTTATAACCTATAAAGCCCTTCATGGCACCGGACCAGATTATCACAGGGACCACCAGGCATGGGGGAATTGAGATACTCTTTCCCCCTAGGCCTTTACAGTTTTATGCATGGTATGTCTGTATGTATGTTTGGTTTTTATAATAATGGGTTTTTAACTGTTTTTTAGTATTGGATTATTATTATATGCTGTTTTATTATTGCTGTTAGCCGCCCCGAGTCTGCAGAGGGGCGGTATAGAAATCAAATCAAATCAAATCAAATCAAATCAAATCAAATCAATACATGCTGACATCAGCCAAGAATACAAAAAATCGGAAGGGTACTTTGATTCCCGAAGGCTGTCAATGGAAATGAAAATTATGATCTTGGGTTTTGCTCACTAGCTAAGCTTTTGTACAGAAAAGGCTAACACATCCTACAGGTTGTCCTTGTGTTACTGTCTTATTGAGGACCCAGATTGAGGACCCAGATTGTTGGGGGCAAGAGGCTGATTCTGTAAAGCGCTTAGAGAGGACTGCAAAAGCACTATGAAGCGGTATAGGACACTGGCTTCCCTATTTACCAATAATAATAATAATAATTATAATAATAATAATTATTATAATAATAATAATAACAACAACAACAACAAACAGCAGCAGCAACAACAATAATAGTTGTTATTATAATTGTTTGTTGTTGTTATTATTATTATTATTATTATTATTATTATTATTATTATTAATATGCTGCCCTTCTCCAAGGACTCGCCAGCAATTTCACCTGTCAATCAAAGTGATCCAGGATTTGGTTCTACTGGTTCTACTTATGGTCCACAATAGTTCAGTACAAATTCCAAAATGTGGAGGTTTGTTCTGAGTTTGAAAGCAAGCATTAAACTGTTTTTTATTTTTATTTTATTAACTTTTATGACGTATTTTCTATATTCTGTTGGAAGCCGCCCAGAGACCTTCGGGAGTTGGGCGGCACAGAAATATACAATAAATTAAATTAAATTAAAAGTACAGAAGTTTAAACGCTATTGCTATTTTGCTGTTATTTCACTGCGCCAAAAGGACTGCGAAGTCCCTGCTTTCTTTGGCCTTTTCCTCCCGCATCTTCTCGTTTTCTTTGTATTTCTTATCTGGATCAACCTATTTAAAAAGAAATAAATAAATACCAAGTCGGGACGCACGAAGAAAGACCGATCCACTTACCGGATGATTCCCCGCCGAATCGGATCAGGGCGGCGAAGCGCGGCACCTCCGCTTCTCGTCCCGCCAGCATCAGTTGGCGCGGAGCCCGGGATGTGTCCCGACTTGCCCGCCGCTGGCTCGCCCTGCCCAGCCGGGAGGGAAGGAGGGAGGGCCGGCTTACACGCCCCTCTCCGCCGGCTCCTGAGGGAGGGTCGCCGGGGAAAGCCAGGGACCCCCGCCCGGCTCTGCTCGACCGGCGATGGCGCAGGGGCGCGCGCAGGGCAGAGGCTCGGTGGCCGAGGGAAGACGGGCATCCCTGCGCGCGATCCAGCCATGGCAGAAGCTCTCCGTCCGCTTCAGCTGCAGCACTGCCCGGGCCGAGGATGCCGGCGTCCCCGGGTGGAAGCAGGTGCGGCTGCAGGACCAGGCGCGTCTCCCAGAAGGAAGGCGATCCTCACGGGGGTCCCCGGAGAAAGCTGGCCGTTCAGGGGCTCCTGGCACCGGGCCGTCCCCGAATTCCTCAGCAAAGCGTTTCTCTTGGATCTCGCCTGGCAAAATAATAGAATAGAATAGAATAGAATAGAACAGAATTATTTATTGGCCAAGTGTGATTACACACACAAGGAATTTGTCTTTGGTGCAGATACTCTCAGTGTCTATAAAAGAAAAAAGATACATTTGTCATGAATCATGTGGTGCAACACTTAATGATTGTCATAGGGGTCAAATAAGCAATGAGGAAACAATCAATATTAATAAAAAATCTTAAGGATACAAGCAACGAGTTACATACAGTCCTAATTGGGAGGAAAAGGGTGATAGGATTGATGAGAAAAAACTAGTTGAAACAGAAGTGCAGACTTAGTAAAAAGTTTGACAGTGTTGAGGGGATTATTTGTTTAGTAAAGTGATGGCGTTTGGGAAAAAAATGTTCTTGTGTCTAGTTGTCTTAGTGTGCAGGCTCTGTAGCTAGGTTTTGAGGGTAGGAGTTGAAACAGTTTGTGTCCAGGATGCGAGGGGTCACTAAATATTTTCACTGCCCTCTTTTTGACTCATGCAGTATACACCTCAATGGAAGGCAGGTTGGCAGCAATTGCTTTTTTCTGAAGTCTGTGTTCGTCTTGTTGGCTTGCAGAACCGAACCAGACAGTTCTGGAGGTGCAGATGACAGACTCAATGATTCCTCTGTAGAACTGGATCAGCAGCTCCTTGGGCGGTTTGAGCTTCCTGAGTTGGCGCAGAAAGAACATTCTTTGTTGTGCTTTTTTGATTATGTTTTTGATGTTAGGTGATCATTTTAGGTCTTGAGATATGATAGAACCTAGAAATTTGAAGGTCTCTACTGTTGATACTGTGTCGTCTAGTATAATGGGAGGTGGAAGGATGGAAGGGTTTCTCCTAAAGTCAACCACCATTTCTACGGTTTTGAGTGTGTTCAGTTCTAAAAGGACGCAAAGCAAAACCCTGTCAGAGCTGAAGAAGCTTCTTGGATGAGAAGCGAAATGTCTTCAAAGAAGAAAACAAGAAAGTCCAGTTGCCTCCTGAAAGAGCAGTTTTGGGAGAACAAGTTCCGGGGATTACTTGATGGTTATTCAGGTGGATTCTCTGCATGGCATCCACAACAATGAAAACCTCCAGGATATGGCATATTGAAGGCCAGGAAGGAAGGAATCCTGAAAGACATAGGGGGTCAAACAGCAGATTGGGCTAGAAGACCTCCAAGGTCCCTTCAGATTCTATGGCTCTATGTTATATTCTTGGAACTTGCCTGAGGAATTTTATTTTCCAAAAACGTTTATGAATGTAACCTTGACATCTGTTTGATTTTTTTTTTGCTTCTGTTGATTTTTTTTACAATATTTTCATGATGCAAATGGGTGGGACAACTTAGGAAAGCAAAATTGAGCCCGGGCAGCAGTTGATTGAAAATGCTAGGCCAGTGATGGTGAACCTATGGCATGGGTGCCACAGGTGGCACATGGAGTCATATCTGCTGGCATGCGAGCCGTTGCCCTAGCTCAGCTCCAACGTGCATGTGTGTGCTGGCCAGCTGATTTTTGGCTCACACAGAGGCTATGGGAGGGCGATTTTGGCTTCCAGAGAGTCTCCGGGGGTGGGATGGGGGAAGGCGTTTTTACCCTCTACCAGCTCCACAGAAGCCTTTGGAGCCTGGGGAGGGTGAAACACAAGCCTACTGGGCCCACCAGAAGTTGGGAAACAGGCCATTTTCGACCTACAGAGGGCCTCCACGGAGTGGGGGAAGCTGTTTTTGTCTCCCCACACAAGCTATCATTGGTGTACATATTACTCCAACTCTCTGCGAACTGCATTGGCTACCAGTGGGTCTCTGGACGCAATTCAAGATGTTGGTTATTACCTTTAAAGCTCTACAAGGCTCAGGGCCAGACTATTTACGGGACTGCCTGCTACTGCATACTTTCCTGCGACCAATAAGGGTCTACAGAGTTGGCCTTCTCCAGGTCTTGTCAGCCAAACAATGTCGGTAATAGAGAAAGAAAGAGGTTATAAAAAGGAGAGGGGGAGAAGGAATGGGTGCCGGCTATTTTAGCTGGCAATTCAATAATATACGAACTCTGATTTAAATGTGTAGTTGGAATAAGTTTCCCTTCATTTTTATTTGCTCGTAGTGTAGTGTTAATTAGTTTTAATAAATATAATTAATGCTTATCTAATGGGTATGTTCTTATCTAATTGGTCAATATTTTGGGAGTTTGTTCATAGGCTTTGTTGAATATCTACAAGTTATATCGATCAATGTCTTATGTAAATTATACGAAAATATTATTTTCATTTAATAATTTAGTTGTCTGTAGGTGGTGATGTTGATGAACAGTCTTCTTTTTTGATGGTGTTACTAATAAATAAACAAATTAAATAAAATCCCAGTGTAACCAGTCGGATGCAGGAAAGATGTTTTCATAATGGTCAGTCCAATTGCAGGTTGGTATTAGGCTCCCTCCTTCTTCCACCTGGGTGACCTTGAGGCAGAGTCTCAAGGAGGTACAGCATCTACTTTCGTTTCCCCCAGAAGCCTTCTCCCCCTTCATTCCTCCACCCCACAGTTCATGACAGTCTGTCGCCACATAGCAGCAAAGCCCAAGCCAGCATAAGGAGGCAGCTAGCAGATACATTCAATATTGCTACCGCTTTCGACACTTATTTGATGGTGTTTTAATATTGTATTGTATTTTCAATATAGATTGTGAAATAATATTGATTTCATGGACCCCCCCAGGAGTGTCTTAGAGATCCCAAGGCATCCTGGGACCACATTTTAAGGAACGCTGGTCTTTGCCCCTCATTTTCCATGAGTCCACATTCTTCTGATAGACATTTGGAAGCCCACAAGTCAAAATTACTTTGCAACAGCCAGAAAATTGGGATGTCTTATTCATTCATCCATCCGTCCATCCGTCCATCCGTCCATCTGTCCATCCGTCCATCCGTCCATCCATCCATCCGTCCATCCATCCGTCCATCCGTCCATCCGTCCATCCGTCCATCCATCCATATCCATCCATATCCATATTAAGAAATTTACGAAAGGCAAGGAGGGTGGGGGCAGTTCTAATCTCTGGGGGGAGCTGGTTCCAGAGGGTCGGGGCTGCCACAGAGAAGGCTCTTCCCCTGGGTCCCACCAGACGACATTGTTTAGTTGACAGGACCCGGAGAAGCCAATTCTGTGGGACCTAACCAGTCGCTGGGATTCGTGCGGCAGAAGGCAGTCCCGGAGATATTCTGGTCCGATGCCATGAAGGGCTTTATAGGTCATAACCGGAAACTGATCGGCAACCAATGCAGACTGCAGAGTGTTGGTGTAACATGGGCATACCTGGGGAAGCCCATGATTGCTCTCACAGCTGCATTCTGCACGATCTGAAATTTCCGAATACTTTTCAAAGGTAGCCCCATGTAGAGAGCATTACAGTAGTCAAACCTCGAGGTGATGAGGGCATGAGTGACTGTGAGCAGTGAGTCCCTGTCCAGATAGGACCGCAACTGGTGCACCAGGCGAACCTGGGCAAACGTCCCCCTCGCCACAGCTGAAAGATGATTCTGTAATGTGAGCAGTAGATCAAGGAGGACGCCCAAGTTGCGGACCCTCTCTGAGGGGGTCAATAATTCCCCCCCCCCAGGGTTATGGACGGACAGATGGAATTGTCCCTGGGAGGCAGAACCTACAGCCACTCCGTCTTATCTGGGTTGAGCTTGAGTCTGTTGACACCCATCCAGACCCTAACAGCCTCCAGGCACTGGCACATCACTTCCACTGCTTCGTTGACTGGACATGGGGTGGAGATGTACAGCTGGGTATCATCAGCATACTGATGATACCTCATCCCATGCCCCTGGATGATCTCACCCAGCGGTTTCATGTAGATATTGAATAGCAGGGGGGAGAGGACCGACCCCTGAGGCACCCCACAAGGGAGTAACCTAGAGGTCGACCTCTGACCCCCCCACTAACACTGACTGCGACCGACTGGAGAGGTAGGAGGAGAACCACTGGAGAACAGTGCCTCCCACTCCCAACCCTTCCAGCCGGTGCAGAAGGATACCATGGTCGATGTTATTGAAAGCCGCTGAGAGTTCAAGAAGCACCAGGACAGAGGATAAACCCCTGTCCCGGGCCCGCCAGAGATCACCCATCAATGCGACCAAAGCAGTTTCTGTGCTGTAGCCGGGCCAGAATCCAGACTGCTGAGGGCCTAGATAATCAGCTTCTTCTAAGGACCACTGGAGTTGGAGCGCCACCACCTTCTCAACAACCTTCCCCATGCAGCTGGGAGGCAGGTATGTGAGCAACAAGCCCACCTGAACCCCTAAGTCCAACTTCACAAGGAGGGACTCACAACCCGCAATCTCTGGAGCAACGAGTCTACGTGGGAAAAGGCTCTCACTGGCTATAATAGCCACTCCTCCCCCCCTTCCCTGGGATCGAGGTTGATGCCATACCTGAAACCCAGCTGGGCAAATTTCAGAGAGAGGAACTCCTCCCTCTGGGCCCAGCCATGTCTCAGTCACACATGCCAGGTCAGCCTCCTCATCCAGGATCAAATCCCAGATGAGGAGAGCTTTATTTACCACCGACCTGGCATTGAGTAGCAGCAGCCTGAGCCCAGGGCCAGAATTACACTTGTCACCAGCACCCTGGGTTGAGCTCACGGAACCGGAACATGGAATCGTTGTTATGCAGCGATCCCTCCTTCCCCTGGAATGGCTAGCTCCATGGCTCCCGCCATATATGCCTTTCCCCAGCAGCACCGGAATGTTCTGACCCTCTGCCACCCCAGAGATAGGTGCCCCCTCCCCTCCTGCTTCTCCAGCATCAGGTGGACCAAAAAATTCATGCATATCATTCCCATTCAGCTCATACATTCCTTCCATCCGATCCCAAACATCCATCCCTAAAATTACCCCCTATATAGATTGAGTTCATGAAGTCTTTCCTGATAAGGTTTATGCTCAAGACCTTACACCATTTTTGAAGCCCCTTTTTGGACCTGTTCAATTTGATCAATATCTTTGTCCAGAACTGATCAATTTGATCAATATCTTTGTCCAGAACTGAACACAATATTCCAAATGTGGTCTCACGAGCGCTCTATGCAGCGGGATCACAATCCCCCTCTTCCTGCTTGTTATACCTCTAGCTATGCAGCCAAGCATTCCACTTGCTTTCCCTACTGCCTGACTGCACTGTTCACCCATTTTGAGACTGTCAATGTAAACAATGTAAAACCCTTAATAAAATCATACATATCCTTTAGGGCCAGATTTAAAAGCATGTACTAATTTATATACTTGAGACAAATTATAGTCTGCTGTATAATTAATATAATACAGATATAGTTACTTTAATGCTGATATAATGCTAATATCTGTATATTCTATTAATTTAATTTTCTTTGAGTTTCTTCTGTACTTACTATTGTATTTTGTTTTTTAAAAGTGGAAAATTAATAAAAAATATTTAAAAAGTAAAGAAAAAAATAATAATAAAAGATGTATCATTTGTTCAATGACCCCAGGCCTGCTTGCAGAGCCAGGTTTTTCCGGCTTTCCAGAAGGCCAGTAAGGTGGGGGCAGTGCAGATCTCAGGAGGCAGCTGGTTCCAGAGAGCTGGTGCCACCACAGAGAAGGCCCTTCCCCCTGGACCCACCAGGCGACACTGTTTAGCTGATGGGATCTGGAGAAGACCAGCTCTTTGGGTTCTTATCAGTCACTGGGAGCTATGCGGTAGAAGGCGGTCCTGAAGATAGTCTGGCCCTAAGCCATCTAGGGCTTTATAGGTGATAATCAACATCTTGAATTGCATCCAGAGACCGATTGGAAGCCAGTGCAGCTTGGGGAGAGGTGGTGTGATGTGGGTGTACCTAGGTGATCTACATTTCCACATTTAGGCAGGTTCCCCCTTCTCCTGATGGACTTTTCCACTCAATTTTGACCACGCACATCATTTTCAGAGGCACCAAATTTCTAAAAGACAAAAACATGAGTCAGTGTTATATTAAGCAGCTATTTTTCAATTAAAGACTGTAGTTTTTGTTTTAATTTCAAAAGCATCTCAATAGTAAACCCATCTCTAACACTTTTCATAAAGGAATATATGTAAAGATATGGGTCATTTGGGAGAGAGCTAAATGCATTTGTGTGTATGTTAACCCAAGAGAGAACAAAGCACAGATACTCTGGAACTATGCATCCTCTTTCCTCTGGCACTTCTTATAATGTGCTATCCATCAGCACAAAACCTGCATCCTTGGCGGTCCTTCTCTAGAATAACGGAAGGGATCTGGTAGTCTTCTATCCCAACCCTCTTCTCAAGCTGGAGACCCTTTACCAGGGGTGCCCAACTTTAAGACTTGTGGACTTCAACTCATTTTGGAGTTTAAAGTTACATTTTCAAAATTTGTAGTTTTACAGAATTCTATAAAACATAGAACAGATGGTACGATCGATCAAAGCCGAAAGGATACTTAAAAATATATAACAGATTTTTAAAAATTCCACCTGATTCGGAAGAAATTATGAATAGAAATATAGACACTTAATCTTACAATCCTAAAGAGAACGCATTATAAAAGAGAAATTGTTGTTAAATTCAAATCATATCAACTCAAAAGGAAAGGGACAAATATTTAAGCAACAAAATTCTTATAATAAAGAACAAAAAAGTATAGAATAGAAATATGACGTTATATATAGACTGTTCAAAAGCAATAGTCAACAGGATAGTTGATGTTTGTTTGTTTGTTTGTTTGTTTGTTTGTTTGTTTGTTTGTTTGTTTGTTTGTTTGACTTCTATGCTGCCCAATCCCGAAAGACTCAGGGTGGCTTACCATAATAATATAAAAGAAATAGAAATAGATACAGAACTATAAAAAGAAATCAAATATAATCAAAAACTATAAAACCCCATATTAAAAGAAGCCCATTAATTATAAAACAGTTATAAAACAACCAACCGTCCCGAGTCTCCGGAGAGAGGCGGCATACAAATCTAATAAAAAAAAAAAAAAATAATAATAATAATAATAATAATAATAATAATAATAATAATCCCATACATACATACATACCGTTCATACAGTGTGGCCCACAGGCCTGCCAGCAAAGCCAGGTCTTCATGGCCTTATGGAAGGCCAGTAGGTTGGGAGCAGTATGGACTTCAGGGGGTAGTTGATTCCATTCAGCCGGAGCAGCCACAGAGAAGCCCCCCCCCCCCCCCTGTGGTCCCGCCAACCTGCATTACTTCATTGACGGGACTTATGATAAGATAGAAATATGTATAGATTTTATTTTTTCTATGTGTATATGCGGATGATATTAAGCTGGAAGGAATAAGGGAAGGAATTTGGGTTTCCCCCCCAGGTGGAATTTGTAGCTGCAATTCATATCTGCAGACAGTAGAGGGTGCTGCTGACCAGCTTGTGCTGATTCCTGAGTGTTTCTGTGTAATAAAGGGTGTGTAATTGAACACAGTTGTGAAAAGACAATTCCCTCGAAGATCAGATGAAATGGAAAATGTTCAGAGAGATGTTTGAAGAATTTACAACTCAAGTGATTCAACCTATAGAAACAAAATTTGATTTTTAGTTTCATTTTACACTTGTGAAGAACAGACATTAGACAAGTTGCGGCTTTGAACATTTTAAAAAAGAGCTACAAATTGTAAGGCCTTTTCTGATGAGCCAGTTTTTGATCTTACAAGAAGCTAATAATGGCATTGAAATATGAATGAAGAACTGAAGGACTTTGGTGTGTTAGTCAACAAAACACAAAGATGTTATTTGAGAATATGAGCACAGAAGATCAAGGAACTTTAAGAAAAAGACTGGCTCCAACATTGAAAAGATGATTAAACACCTGGGGGGTAACACTGAGTAGGATATTCATCATTGAGTGATGAGCACTGTATATTATTTCAAAACAACTATATTAAGTAAGGTACGTGATTTTTTTAAAAAAAGGCTTTCCAAAGTGGGTTAAATCACAACCAGTAATGGGTTCCTGCTGGAACGGGACACTCTATAGAGTGGTAGCAAAAATGGAGCTGTGGGTGCAGCTCTGCACAACCGGTGGTTCATTCATTCATTCATTTATTCATTCATTCATTCATTCAATTTTTATGCCACTCAACTCCCTAGAGGAGCAGTTCTCAACCTTTCTAACGCTGCGACCCCTTAATACAGTTCCTCATGTTGTGGTGACCCCCAACCATAACCCGAGCGCCAATTCTCCCAATAGAGCTTGTGGCTGATTGGCAGGGAGGTCAGAGGGACGTCCCCACTGTAAACGCCTGATTGGTCAGATTGTAAAAAAATATGTTCCAAGGGGCCAGAATAGAAGCCTTAGTTCCTAACCCCATGGGAAATTTGTCTTTTCCCGTGGTCTTAGGCGACCCCTGTGAAATGGTTGTTTGACCCCCAAAGGGGTCCCGACCCCCAGGTTGAGAACCACTGCTATAGAGATTCTAGGCGGCTCACAACCAAAAATAAAACATACAATAATATAAAAACCTCTAAAAACAATTTAAATCCAACAGTTAAAAACCATGTGTACCATTCATGACTGAATCTTGATGGTTGCACCATGAGATCAACAGTCCCAGGTCTGTCAGAAAAGCCAGGTCTTTACCACTTCCCAGAAGGACAACAGGGTGGGGGCAGTGTGGATCTCAGGAGGTAACTGGTTCCAGAGAGCCGGGGCAGCCACAGAGAAGGCCCTCCCCCATGGACCCGCCAGCCGACACTGTTTAGCTGATGGGATCCGGAGAAGACTGACTCTGTGGGTCCTTAACAGTCGCTGGGAGCTATGTGGTAGAAGGTGGTCTCGAAGACAGTCTGGCCCTAAGCCATGTAGGGCTTTAAAGGTAATGGCCAACACCTTGAATTGCATCTGGAAACCAATTAAGATGTCAGCCTCCCATTTCCCCCCAATTCCAGGGACTAGCTGGGAGGTTCTCATGGGGGGCTGTTCGTTGCTGTCAAAGGGTGAGAGCTCAAGGACACCGTTTGCCCCTTTTTGCCCCTCAGGATGCTTTGTTCTTGGCCTCTACTAAAAATACCCCCCTCCTTGGACTTTGTTCTCTCTTCTAGAAATTCATTTATTCAGTCCATGCAAAAATGGTTTCAAAACAGACTTGCTTTGAATACTGATGTGAGATGGAAACTAATCATGAAAGATGGAAGGAATTCATGTATTTCATAAACAGAATGATGAGCAGTTGTGCGAACTGGAAATGTCTAGTTCAGGGGAAATAAGGAGTAGAGGTGACAGGTTAGCAGTTTTCCAATATCTGAGGGGCTGCTAACAGGGCGGGGGGGGGGGGACTGCTGCCCAGATTTGGGGGGGGATGCAGTGGGGTAGCGAAAATGGAGCTCCACCCCAGAGCATCCAATTTGCACTGAAAGATGTTGAAAGAAAATGCAGGGCGTCCTCTTTGGGCAGCCTCTGCGTTCTTCACGAAAGCATTTAAAACCCCAAAAAGCCAGAGATTCTGCTACAAACAAAAGTGTCTAGGAAAAGTATCAGGAGAGAAGATATGGAATTAATTCTATGTGATCTGGGTTTCTGCCTTCCCCTCCTTTCCGAATTTTAGATTTAGATTTAACTGGATTTGTATGCCGCCCCTCTCTGAGGACTCGGGGCGGCTCACAGCATGTACAGAAAAACAGGAAACAATAATAACAATCCAATTTATACCTTAAAAAACAATCTTAAAATTCTAATTAAAAAGCTATCAATATCATTCATTCAACAGTCAAACTAAAGCATTCATTGGTCAGGGGGGAAGATCTAAGGAATCTCAGGCCTGGCGGCAAAGATGAGTTTTTATGGCTATAATACGATGAATGGCTACAATATTCTCTGGAACAGAGGTCTTCATAGCTGGCTGGAGAGTTCTGAGAGATGAAATTCACAAGTCTTAAAGTTGCCAAGTTTGGGGACCCCTGCTCTAGAAAATAAAATGAATAATGCTTGAAACCTACTGTTTTGCCAGAAAGCTTGATTTTGTTTGGAAGTCTGCAAGAACGAGGGTTAAGACTGTTATGTGGAATGGAGCATTTTGGGATGTTCACTTAGGCTGTGAAAGTAGCAAGGGACAATTTAGATTGTTTCCTTTGTGTAAGTGATTATTTTGTGAGTGGCCATTTTAATCCTGAAGGCACCTTGATGACAATGCTCAAAATGGGCTTTCCAAATTCTAAGTGAGATGTTTCTGTCATAGCTGCTCTAGGATGTGGGTGAATTTAATGACCTGCTTGTTTTGAGTCCATTGATATGGGGATTGCTTTGAGGTTCTTGGAAAATCCTTGGTCAAGTCACATGGCTGTCAAGCCACTCCCACCTGGTCGCAGGTTCGGCAAGCCACTCCTACACGGTCACATGACCACAAAGCCACACCCATAAAATAAGCCACTCCCCACAGCGTGGTAGTAAAAATTTTTAGCCCTTCACTGGCTGCCACAAAGAGGATGTGAGGTGAGGTTCAAGCTATTCTCCAAAGCACCTGAGGACAGGACAAGAAGAAATGGATGGACACTAAAAAAAGGAGAGGAGCAACCTGGAACTAAGGAAAAATTTCCTAAGCGTGAGAATAATCAACCGGTGTAACTGCTTGCCAACAGAACTTGTGGGTGCTTCATCCATGGAGGTTTTTAAGAAGAGACTGGACAGTCCCTTGTCTAAAATGGTATATGGCCATGATGGTGAACCTATGGCACGTGTGCCACAGCTAGCATTCTCCCCCTTTTCACATATAGGTTCAATATGTATATGCCTTTCAATATTACATAGATTATATAAATTTCATAGTTATACATTTTTATCCATTGTTAACATTTCAAAATTTTTTTTTACCAACAGCCTGCCCCCTTAGCTATTTTTTCTCACACCCACCTTCCTCCTTCCCTCTTTCTTCCTCCTCCCTAATTTCCCTTCCTAAACCTCTCCCTCTCTCCCTTTCCCTCTCTCGCTCTCTTTATCCTTCTTTACTCTCTCAGCCTCTCACTTCCTTTCTACCTTCCTATCTACTTCCTCCTCAACCCTCTAAAGTCTTTCCACGGTGTCCTATCATCTTAGTGGACTGTTGTTGTAAATTTAGTTTTTTAAGAAAGAAGAAACAAAAATCCCCAATAACAAGATCCCTTCCAACAAATGGTCCAGAATGCAACCACTCAAGCTGTTGCAGGTGCACTTAGGTACACCCAAATCACACCAATTCTCAGCGAGTTGCACTGGCTCACAGTCAGTCTCCAGGCACAATTCAAGATGTTGGTCATTACCTTTAAAGCCCTACATGGCTTAGGGCCAGACTGTCTTCGAGACCACCTTCTATCGCATAGCTCCCAGCGGCTGATAAAGGCCCACATACTCGGTCTTCTCTGGGTCCCATCAGCTAAACAGTGTCGGCTGGCGGGTCCATGGGGAAGGGCCTTCTCTGTGGTGGCTCCGGCTCTCTGGAACCAGCTACCTTCTGAGATCCATACTGCCCCCACCCTACTCGGCCTTCTGGGAAGCTGGAAAGACTTGGCTTTTCTGACAGGCCTGAGGCTATTGATCAGATGTTGTATCATCTAGATCCGGCCATAAAAGATATGCATGATTTTATTATGGGGTTTTAAATAGTTCCTTTTTTAGACATTTTAATACTAACATGTTTGTTCTTTTTGACTGTGAGTCCTTAGGGTGTTGGGCGGCATAAAAATAAAACTAGTAAGTAAATAATAAATAAATAAATAAACTCAGTTATTCTGCATTTTGTATTTGCCACAAAGTCAAATATTCTGTTTAATCATGGTGAATTACTAGTGACAAATTGGATCTTGACAAAATATGTTCTAGTGGGAGCTCCATTGTTTCCCCCTTCTTGTCTGAAAGCTTTCAAATTTCACTTTGCAAACTACTAAATGGGCAGCTGCTCTATTTCACCTACAGTACTTTGACTTTTCCATCCACATTTTGGAGTGCTTGAATGCAACCTGTGAATCAAGAAAATGAATTGCTCCAAGACGAATTTCCATTAGGAGGAATTGCTTTTAGTTTTTGCTTCCTGGCTAAGACATTTTATGAAGGAGTTTGCAGTCTGTGGCTGGACTCAGCTTGTGCTGCAAGTGCTTAGAAGTGGGCAAAAATGGGTTTCCTTCTCCTTCAAAAATGTCATAAAAAAAGAACAACAAAGAACAACAAAGAATGTTCTTTCTGCCCCAACTCAGGAAGCTCAAACTGCCCAACTCAGGAAGCTCAAACTGCCCAAGGAGCAGCTGATCCAGTTCTACAGAGGAATCATTGAGGGATCATCTGCACCTCTATAACTATCTGGTTTGGTTCTGCAACCCAACAAGACCGACACAGACTTCAGAGGAGAATCAGAGCTGCAGAAGAAACAATTGCTGCCAACCTGCCTTCCATTGAGGACCTGTATACTGCATGAGTCAAAAAGAGGGTGGTGAAAATATTGACTGACCCCTCGCATCCTGGACACAAACTGTTTCAACTCCTACCCTCAAAACGACGCTACAAAGCATTGCACACCAGGACAACTGGACACAAGAACAGTTTTTTCCTGAACGCCATCCATTCAATTACATTCATTCATTCAATTTTTTATGCTGCCCTTTCTCCTTAGACTCAGGGCAGCTTTCAACATGTTAGCAATAGCACTTTTTAACAGAGCCAGCCTATTGCCCCCACAATCCGGGTCCTCATTTTATCCACCTCGGAAGGATGGAAGACTGACTCAACCTTGAGCTGGTGATGAGATTTGCCATCACTCTGCTAAACAAATAATTCCCTCAACACTGTCAAACTATTTACTACGTCTGCACTACTATTGCTACTAGTTTTTTCTCATCATTCCTATCACCCATCTCCTCCCACTTATGACTGTATGACTGTAACCTGTTGCTTGTATCTTTAAAACTTTTATTAATATTTATTGTTTCCTCATTGCTTATTTGATCCCTATGACAATCATTCATGATCTTTGACAAATGCATCTTTTCTTTTATGTACACTGAGAGCATATGCACCAAAGATGAATTCCTTGTGTGTGCAATCACACTTGGCCAATAAAGAATTCTATTCTATTCTGCCCAGTCACTTGTTTCTATGACTGCACTATAGCATCAGCCTTTGGAAGCACACAGGGGCCTTCAAGAAAACACAATGGACGCAAGCAACTTCTGAAGAGTCTTCCAAAACGGATCCATCCTTTTTTCCTAGCACAAAGGCAGCATCTTGAGGCCTTTGCGCTGCCTATACTAATCAGTGGCACCGTGCCGTTTCCCAAGCCCTGCCTGGAGCTACCAAACTCTATTTCATCTCTGTTTTTTTTCCTTTGCCTTTTGAAAACACGCCTAATGATGGATTCCGCCTGTGGTTATTTCAGTCTAGTTGAACTCAGATGGACCCCACCTTTTCTCGCCCTTTCTGCAATAGGCCAAAGATGTCTTTTGTCTTGCGTTTTCCTTTTTGTCCGGCAGCCTCTGTCTCTGCCAGGAGTCTGCAGTGGGCAAAATTTGAATTTAGTGAGTACGCTGGAGCTGATGTAGCTTCAGGGGGTGTCCAGCGGCAGCTACCTTTTCAGAAAAATGTTGCTATAGTGACGTGGAAGTAATTTAAAAAGAATAATGGTCCAGGATTATCACTGTGGTTGAAGATTAAGGGGGGGGGGAAATTCTAACAATAAGAGTAGAAGACCATGGAATTCACGACCGGCAGAGCTTCACTAGAGAAATTCATGCAGAGGCCAGACAGATTTGTAGAAGAAAGTGCAATTTGGATTCTGCAAATGGAGCTGTGAATGGTTGACGGCGAGGCCTCCCCTCATCACTCAGCCTCTGTGATTCACCCCAAGAATTCACATGTACCCCATTTTTAAAAGCAGGGAAAGGAATAAAATTTGCTGATTCACAAAGCTTAGAAGACGAGAACTCTCCCTGCTTTTCACAGGAGAGCTAGCATCTTGTCCAAAGTGGTCAGTGATGAGCTCCTTACGGGTACGGTCAGGTACGCAGAACTGGTAGAAAAAAAATGATTTTTTTTCTTTTTTCCCCGTCTGGGCTCTGGGTCTGTTTTTCCTATTGCAATAAATGAGGTTGAATGTGTATAATTTTAGAAGAGCTGTGCATGCGTGTATGTGTGTACATACACATACAGTTTATATAGTTGATCATGTATATTTTTGTGTCCCTGTGTGTAATATGTATGTACACATATGGCATATATACATAGAATTAAATAGTATATTTGGGATGTTCACTAATAGTAAATAGATTGGGAAATTGTATCTCTTTGAGGTGAGGAGAGGCCAGGCACCCTAACTAGTGATGGGCGAACCCAACGGTGTTCGGGTTCGACAAGTTCAGACGAACTTTACGCAAAATTCAGCCGAACCCGAACTGAACCCGAACTCGAACCCGAATGGTGAATCCCTCCCATGAAGAGATTCTTGGGGTGGAGCTTTGACGTTACCGGCAGGTTGCTAAGGACGCCAAGGTGATCACTTCCTGGATTCCATGGAATCCAGGAAGTGATCATCTTGGCATCCTTAGCAACCTGCCGGTGACGTCAAAGCTCCACCCCCGGAATCTCTTCGTGGGAGGGATTCCCCAGCTCCTTCAAAGGGAGGTCTTCACGTAAAAATAAACATTGTCATTTTCACGAAAAAGGACGGCGCTGCAAGCAAAGGGTGGTCCTTTCACGTAAAAATAAACATGCATAATCTTTAGTATCTGTTCTGTCTGGGTCACTCCAGAAGCCAATACCAACCCAAAAAGAGAATCCAGACACACTGGTAAAGGCAAAGGCAGTTTTATAAAATTCAAGAAAAACACAGGTAACAGAAAATGTCCTTACAAACAGGAAAATGCTGTATATTCAGATATATTCACAAAGGCCAAAAGTCCATGCAGCAATACAGAATTCTTGCTGCCAAGCCAAGGCTGTAGATAGCAGACCTACACCTCCCACGGATCTTCCAAAGCTGCTGCGCCACAAGCCAGGAACAGAGACGCCACGCCAAGCTGATAACGCCACGCCAAGCTGATAACACTCCACATGGCTTCAAGGGCTTGCCTGCCTTTTAAACCCTGCTGATGAGGACCACACCCAAACCCAGCTGTTTCTAATACAATGGTGAAAATATCTCTTTAACTGCTCCTTTCATTGCTCTGAACGTCGCTGTCTCATGTCAATGACAGCTTGTGCGTCATCACCTAATGACTCTAAGCTACTGGCTGGGGAGAGCCCCCCCCCGGGGCTCTCATGCTGTTCTCCTTCATCCCATTCCTGATTTTCCTCTCCCCTCTCCGATTGTTCAGCCCCCTCCTCTGCGCTGTCATCCTCCTCCGGGCATGGAGCCAGCAGAGACACAGCTGGTCCCTGAGCAGCCTCAGGCTGAATCACAACAGCATCTATTTCATAGTTATTTACATTAATTTTGTATTGTACAATGTCTTAAATCAGACATACAAATTACACGGACAACGAGCTTATTTTCCTGTTTGTTTGTTTGTTTGTTTGTTTATTCATTCATTCATTCATTCATTCATTCATTCATTCATTCATACATACATACATACATACATACATACATACATACATACATACATACATTCATTCAATTGGCTTTCCAGTTGGGTCTTATGTTCGGGGAAACTGGGTATTACTATATTCATGTTGGAAGCACCCTTACCAAAGTGCTTTTGGGGTTGAAAAGATTAGCTACTGATGCCACCATTATCCAGAAGGGGCCTCGTTTAATTACTCATTCCAAGATCTTTCAAACTTGCAAAATGAGTGGTACTTACTTTAGGTCCTTGAAGTTTCACCTGCTGCATTATCCCACAGTCCAGTGATCACAATTTATAATATTCCCTGCCATTTTCACACAGGCAAAGTCACTGGGGACGCTGGCAGGAAGTCAGAGGTTGCAATCAGGTGAATTCCTTGCTTAATGACCCCTACATGAACACTTAATAATAAGTGGGGATTGTTGGAACTGCTGTTGCTAAGCAATGCAGTCATGTGACATCTTGCTTTACAACTACACGCTTAGCAACAAAAAATAAATTGTTCCCTATTTTTGTCATTAAGTGAGAACCACCAGTAAATAAAAAAGAAAGCCACATTTCTTATCAATTGTATGATTTAAATGTGTGGCTAAATCCCATTTATGTCAGCTGGATCATTAGAATGTCTTATTACCCTAATTAAGCTTTCCTTTGACAGTTTTGTAACCATGAAATTTAACGGTCTGAGGAGCAGCCCACTTGGATTAACAGTATTTTTCCAGTTTAGTTTGCACTCATTCTAGTCAGTCCCAGATCCAGAGCTCAGCAAGCATGCATCCCCTCTCAGATCAACTGGGGGGGGGGGAATGATATTTATTTATTAAAGAGTAGCTGTACCTGGCCCCACGTTGCTGTGGTTCAATCTTGGAGGTCTTGTAGTCCAACCCCCTGCTCAATTTATTCATAAGAACAGCAACTCCCTGTTTTTTCAAAGCCAATCAAAATGCGGCTCTTATGTTTTTCACCAGTTTTACCTGTCACAGGTGTGAGATCTATATAATACAGTAATACCTCATGATACGAACTTAATTGGTGCAAGGAGGAGGTTCGTATGACGAAAGGTTCGTAAGACGAAACATTGTTTCCCATAGGAAACAATGTAAAGTCAATTAATCCGTGCAACCAAAAAACCCCCGCAAAAAAACGACTTTCGGCGACTGCTGGGAAGCCGCGCAGCTGTTTTAAAAGGTGACAGCCGGCCTGGGGGGCTTCCCAGCACCCCCCGAACCCGGGTTCGGGGGGGTGCTGGGAAGCCCCCCAGGCTGGCTGCGACCTTTTAAAACAGCCGCGCCGCTTCCCAGCTGTCTCCTGAAGCCGAACGCAGAAGTTCGGCTTTGGCGTTCAGCTTCAGGAGACAGCTGGGAAGCGGCGCGGCTGTTTTAAAAGGTCGCAGCCGGTCTGGGGGGCTTCCCAGCAACCTCCCGAACTGAACCCGGGGTTCAGAAAATTTTTGCCTCTTCTTACGAACTTTGTTCGAGTTACGAACCGGCGTTCGGGAGGCTTCTGGGAAGCCCCGCCACCCGGCTGTCACCTTTTAAAACAGCCGCACGGCTTCCCAGCAGTCTCCAAACGCCGGTTCGTAACTCGAAAAAAGTTCGTAAGAAGAGGCAAAATTTTTCTGAACCCCGGGTTCGTATCACGAGTTGTTCGTAAGACGAGGGGTTTGTATCTTGAGGTACCACTTTATAGGTATATGAAAACGGCTGTGATTGAGTGCAATACTGTGTCAAAATTTCAAAACAATCAGCGAAGAACTTTCAGAGATTTGACATCCTGAACAAACATACATTTAAATTTTTATTAATATAGATCAGCCAGCAACAAATATATTTAACTGAAAAAGGAGATAAAGGCAAGAAAAACAGGAGGAAAAAAGTAGGGGAAAACCCCCTATATCTTTACCCATCTTTCCAAGATATTTGGACCTCTTGTATGCCTCAATAGATTGTGCACACAACTTTCTCCATATTAAATTCCTATAATGACAGGACTCGCATTGGTTAGGAACTTCTTTTATTTAGAGGCAGAAGAACAACAGAAGGCAGAACAATGCAGAAGCAAACTGGCTAAAGAACACCTCAGCTGTGTCGTGATAGGTCTTATATACCAAGCTGTCAGAGGCGGCAACCAATGAGCGCCTTCCCAGCTCCCGCTTGAACAGTGAACCAATCAGTGCTGCCCCGGCTGTTGCTGGGACGCAACATTCCAGCCACAGGAGACCACATTATCTTTCTTGTAAAGGAGAAGCCACCACTACACCACAGGGGGAGTTTTGTGTATTCAGAGACCACCACGGTAGCTGAGAACTGCAACCGTTTATTGAAGAAGGAAAACAACCCGCGCAAAACCCTGAGGTAAAATGACCTTTTAAAACCCTCAGACATTTGACAGCTAACCAATAGAACACAGTCTCCAAGGCATTCCACCAATAGTGGTAATGAGCCCAGGTGGCGCAGTGGGCAGAGTGCAGTACTGCAGGCCACTAAAGCTGACTGCTAGATCTGCAGATCAGCGGTTCAAATCTTATCACTGGCTCAAGGTTGACTCAGCCTTCTGTCCTTCCGAGGTGGGTAAAATGAGGACCCGGATTGTGGGGGCAATTTATTTATTTATTTATTGGATTTGTATGCCGCCCCTCTCCGCAGACTCAGGGCAGCTAACAACAGTGGTAAAACAACATGAACAATCCAATTAATAAAAACAACTAAAAAACCCTTATTATAAAAAACCAAACATACACACAAACATACCATGCATAACTTGTAATAGCCTAGGCTCTGTTAAAAAAAGTGCTATTGCTAACATGTTGTAAGCCGCCCTGAGTCTAAGGAGAAGGGCGGCATGCATGCATGCATAAATAAATAAATAAATAAATAAAGAATAAAGAATAAAGAATAAAAAACAAACAAACAAACAAACAAACAATAGACACTCCAACCCTCTCTTTGCTGCCCCCTAGCAGTCACCCGGATATTACAGGGAGGGGGGGATGGCTGTTTTCCTGCTAGCTTGGGTGGCACTTGGTGGGATGGAAATGGAGATGGAGAATCTAGCCAGCCTTTCCTTGCTTTCTTCCTGTGCGGCAATCACAAGGACCAGCGTAGATGCGGAGTCAGAGCTGGGCTTGGCCATCAAAAACAGTAGATTTTATCTTGGTTGGCTTTTCTAGATGTATCCTTTTTTTGGTAAGAAACAAAAGCAGCTGTGAGATGTTAAAAGGACATTTATTCCCAACATAAACGTGGAACAAATTATGCCACAGATTTTCTGGGCCAAGGGCACACGTGACATTTGAGCAACGCGGTTATGCTTGAAAGAAGCAGTGAATGAGCTGGAGACAGAATTTAAATCTGATTTTGGTTCCATTTAGATTTCCTCACAATGAAATACAGTCACAATCAAGACTCCCGACTCAAGTATTTAATTGTCTCTCTCTCTCTCTCTTCCGCCACATCAATGTTACAACTTTCTTTTTGCAAATCCTTATGTGGCCCTGGAGTCTTTGTCGTTTTTGCCCTCCTCCTCCTCTTGAGAGCCATTTTCATCCCTGGCCATGTGTTCTTCTGAGCCACAATACTTCCCCTCCGCACAGCTCACCAGCGCCTCTGGAACCATGCCATCTTATGCCTTTGTGCCTCGGGGCAGAGCAGCAGGCCCCGTTACCATGACAACCAAGCATCCTTGGAAGGAAACCTCCATTGCTGAGCATCTGAATTGTAGCTCTCCACCGCAAAATGGAATTGTTGTTTTCCCTAAATACTCTCTCTCCCTTTCTCTCTCTCTCTCTCTCTCTCTATTTCATTCCACACTCTTATGTTATCAAAAGGATTCTAATTCAAACCTTTTTGCTCAGCACAGATTTTAATGGCCTGATAAACAATGAACAAAATAAATGAATGCAATAAAAGATGAATATAAAACGATGACTAAGTGAAATCGCACTTGGAATACAGCATCCAGTTCTGGTCACCACGATACAAATAAGATCCTGATAGCCTAGAACAGGGATGGCGAACCTATGCCACAGGTGCCACAGGTGGCTCACGCGGAGCTATATCTGCTGGCACATGAGCCATTGCCCTACCGCAGCTCCAGCACATATGTGCACCCTGACCAGCTCATTTTTAGCTCAGATGGAGGCTCTGGGAGGGCATTTTTAGCTTGGGAGGATGGGGAAGGGTGTTTTTGCCCTTTGCAGGCTCCAGACAAGCCTTTGGAGCCTGGGGAGGGTGAAAAAAGGGTGGCTAGGCCCACCAGAAGTTGGGAAACAGGCTTTTTCTGGCCTCCAGAGGGCCTCCAGGGGGGCAGGGGACACAATTTTCATCCTCGCCTATCATTGAATTATGGGTATGGGCACTTGTGCAGGTGCAATAATAATAATTAATAATAATAATAATATTAATTTATTAGATTTGTATGCTGCCCCTCTCCGGAGACTCGGGGCGGCTCACAACAATAATAATAACAATGTGACAATGTAAACAAATCTAATATTGAAAAAGCATCTAAAAACCCATCATTTAAAAACCATGCAACACAAGCATACCATACATAAAACTGTATAAGCCTGGGGCACATATCTCAATTCCCCCATGCCTGGCAATAGTGTGTGCGCACATGCTTTGGTCACCCGAGGGAAAAAGGGTTCTCCATCACTGCTCTAGAACCAGAGGTAGGCTGCTAAGGTGTGCTCGCCCCCATGGCTCTGGAAATCATTAAAACGAGGACCCAGATTGGTGGGGGCAAGATGCGGACTCTGTAAACCACTTAGAGAGGGCATTATGAAGTGGTATATAACTCTAAGTGCTATTGCTATTATCTCCAAGGTGGCAGTTTTACCTGGGAAGACTAGATAAGGCTGAAAGGCATTGGGGCAGGGGCAGTGAAGGGCTGCCAAACCTTTTACTACCACACTGTGGACGTGACCTATGTAGGACGCCTTGCATTTTCTTTCAACATCTTCCAGTGCAAATTGTGTGCTCTGGGATGGAGCTCCTTTTTCGCTACCCCACTGTATCCCCCCCCCCCCATCTGGGCAACAGCCCATCCCTGGGCAGGGGGTGTCAGACTTCGCATAACAAGTCCAGACTGATCTCTTGCTCGATCCCTTCTCTCAACGGATGATTGCTCTCCAACAGGATTTGGGTTTAACTTCTTTGCTCTAGAAAGGGTAAGAATCCAGTCTGAATTAACTCAGGGTTTGGCACATGTAGTATCTAGTAATAAGGCATAAATGAAGGGGCAATTATAAAAACGAGGCTTGAAATAATAATTGTATGAAACATACTTAATTTAAATTAAATTAAAATGTGGGTAAGATTGATTTCATTTGTATCCTGACGTGGTCAACACTTATGGAATGAGGTCTTTGATGCGTCACCCAAAGGCGAAGGTTGGGAATGCTTTGCATACCTCTATTTAAGGTACTTTCCTTAACCAAGATACTTCCAGAGGGGTTCCACACCCTTGATTCTTGGCTAGCAAGGCATTCGTCCCCTAGTGTATTGAACGTTGGAGGCAGAACTGACTTGGCAAAACACACACAAGCATAATCTGCATCATTTATTCTACCCGGAGAATATTTTAATGCTCGTTACAAAGCGCACTATGCCTTATGGTCATAGTTGCTAAGTGACAAGGAGAAAACAAACAATACCTCACCCATAACTGGCACCAGGTGGCTACTCATAAAAGGAGGAGAGGCCTCTAAGGGAATTGGCAAACCCACCCTGTTCCTCTTCCCTTCCTGCTTCTAGGAGTAGCCCCTAAGGTCTTCTTCAAGCACTTCCTTGTTTTCCTTCTTTGTTTTCAAGTACATTTCAACTTCCTTGTTTGTTTTTGTGGCCAAGGAGGCTGTTCCAAAGTTTTCATGGATTGGAGGACCCAAAGTCATCTCCACCTTGCTGATCATCTCCTGATTCCATCGTGCAAACAAAGTCTGACTTTACTACTACCATTTTCTGTCCTATACATCCAACATTCCCTCTTAGAGTATCCCTAGTTAAACCTTAGATCTTAGATCCCTAGTTAAATCTTAGATCTCCCCTGAAATTCTCTTTCTTTTGACAGTCATGAGAAATTTTAAGGAAGCCAAATTCTTTTCCCTGAAACCCTGGATTGAAGCCACCTCTGTCAAGCCGATCAGAGGTTGGTGATAAATGAATGGCTTGCCACAGTATCTATAGAAGGCCTGATGTTTATGGAAACTTGGGAGGGGTGATTTTCATGAGGAAACAGATGGTTCAAGGCCATCCTATGCCCACCCACCTGGGCGGAAGTGGAAGGACTTGCCATGCTGGCACAATCTGAATGGGCAACGTGACAGATTTGTGGGTAGGGGACAAGGGATGTGAACTTTCAACTGGGTGGGAAACACAGAAACTGGTTTCCCAGTGTAGGTGTCAGGATGGCTCTGGCAATAAATTGGCATTTTTAGGAGCATTTTGACTTGGACTCTGATTTAGCTTGGATGCAGTGATGGGCTCCTATGGGAACAGTCAGGAATGCAGTTCCGGTAGCAAAATTTGGAGCTCTACCCCAGAGCACCCAATTTGCACTGAAAGATGTTGAAACAAAATGCATAAGCCACGCCCACAGTGTGATAGTAAAAATTTTGGTAGTCCATCACTGCTTGGATGCTACCTGGAACCTTAACAATCTCCATTATTGAAGCAAAGGGAAGCAGGCACGTCTAGGAATCTACTCCTCCTAAATCACAGTTCTCAAGCTTGATTTCATTGAGAGCCACATCAGGGTTGTGTTTGACCTCTGGTGGCCGGAGGGGTGTCACCAGGGTGGGTGTGGCCAGCTCAACTTCACTCACGTTGGGGGTGCCTGTGGTGGCCCGAGTGCTCTGCCAGTGAAAACAAAGCTTAGGTGGTTGCAGTGGCCTCCTGCAACCCTCTGCCTGCAATAATGGAGCACAGGAGGGCCACCTGCAAGCTGGCAGAGGCACCAAGAGCTGGTCCTTTGCTGCTCCCAGGGCAGCCTTGTGGGCCAGATGGAAGCACCCACGGGTTGGATCCAACCACCTATCCTAAACCCTACACGGAGAGGAAGCCATGGTCTGGTGAATGGGGCTCTTGTCTTGGAAGGCTGCATAGTGGTCACATGGGCAGCACATGGCCTTTAGAAAGCCCTCAGCTAGGAGTTCCCAGAACATGTGCTTTTGGGGATTTTTTATTTTATTTTATTAGAGTTGGAAGGGACTTTGTAGGTCAAGCAAGAGTACCATTTCAGACAAATGGCAGTCCAATCTCCCCTTGAAAGTCTCAAGTCTTGGAGCTCTCACAACAGTTTCCGCAGGCAAAGCTCTTCCACTGGTTGATCGCTCTCACCATCAGAAAGTTCCTCCTTATTTCCAGGTTGAATCTCTCCTTCATCAGTTTCTATCCGTTATTCCTTGTCTGGCCTTCTGGTGCTTTGGAAAACAGCCTGACCCCTTCCTCTCTGTCGTAGCCCCTCAAATATTGGAACATTGCTATCATGTCTCCCCTGGTCCTTCTCTTCACCAGATTGGCCATGCTCAGTTCCTGCAACCTCTCTTTGTATGTTTTAGTTTCTAGTCCCCTTACCATCCTGGTTTCTCTCTTCTGCACTTTTTCTAGAGTTTCAATGTCTTTTTTGTCATGTGGTGACCAAAACTGAATGCAGTACTCCAGGTATGGTCTAACTAAGGTTTTATATGGAGGTATTAGTACCTCCCTAGTCCTAGATTGTATCCCTCTGTTAATGCAACTCAGGATTGTATTGGCCTTTTGGGATGCACATCCCCATAACCCTCTAGTCAATTTTTGCCAAGGAAAGACTCAATAATCTTACCTGGACAAAGGGGACCCCCCCTCCCCCAGCCTGCAGAGCTTGGTGAGCACAATGGGCTTTGGAAATCTCTGTTCAGTGGCCACACTCCTGCCTTTTTCGACAGACAATATAAGACAGTGATGATGAACCTTTTTTGGTCCATGTGCCAAAAGGGTATGTGTGGGTGTGCTAGCATATGTGCACATGCCCACACCCCTTCCCTCCCTACAATGCACATCTCCTGCACTGCCCCTGCACATGTGCACAATCACCCCCCTCGCATGCACACAGGCCTTACTGAAGCCTGGGAGGTGAAAAAATGGCCCAAACCAGAGGTCCGGAAAAATAGATTTCTGATTTGCCCATTGTGCTGTTTTTTGCAATCTGGGGCTTCAGGAAGCTTCCTTGAACCCTCTTGAGTGCAACCCCCCCCCTGCACAATGGGCAACCAGAAGTGTATTTTCCGAACTTCCGGTTTGTCCATTGGATGGTTGTTTTGCACTCTGGGGCTCCAAGGAAGCTCCCGGAAGTCTCCTTGAATTTCTGATTTGCCCATTGTGCTGTTTTTTGCACTCTGGAGCTTCAGAAAGCTTCCCTAAACTCTCTTCGGTACAAAAAAAACAGCACAATGGGCAAACCAGAAGTGCGTTTTCCGAACTTCTGATTTGTCCATTGGGTGGTTGTTTTGCACTCGACGAAACGGCCTTCCCCAAGGCCAAAAACCAGCTGGCTAATTTACACATGCGCACTGTCATTGGCATAGGGCAATATCTTGCATGCCCTCTGATATGGCTCTGCATGCCATCTGTGGCACATGTGCCATGGGTTCACCACCACGGATATAAGATAACCAAACTCACTTTGTTCAGGTTTCCTTGAACCTTCCTAAAGCAGCCCACGTTTCAACAAAGGAAATTAATGCCCTCCCCAGGGAACACGTACTTGTTCTCAAAGATGGAAAGTGGGCAGGCTGAGAAAAAGCTGGCAATGGGCATGGTTTTACGGCTCCATCTCTCAAGAAAGGAATTGCCAGACGTTTGTCAGCCAACATTTTGGAAGGTCTTTTTTTCTTCTTTTAAAAAAATATTTATTAGATATTTACATTAAAAATATAAGACAAAAATAATGTAGTACATGGTATAACAGTATAACAATAATATCAAGTATTGAAAAGAAAAGGGGAAAGGGAAAAAGAAAAGAAAAAGGAGAGAAACAATGAGGGAGAAAAGAATGAATGGAGGATAGGGGGATATGGGAAAGGGGGGAGAAAAAAAGAAAGAAAGGGGGGTTGTCAGGTGTAGGCTGGCAATTTAGTATTATATGACCAGTGGTTTCAAATAGGTAGTAGGGGTAGATATTCTCTCAGTTAAATTTGTTAGGATAACAGTATACAGTGGGTAAAAAAAATAATTGGCATATCAATAACAATAGCAGTAACAATTAAATACGATAATTATTTTATGTTTATATTCAGTGATGTACCATCACTGAATATAAACAGTGATGAACCAATTAAGATGTTCCGCCCCAGACACCTGATGGACCCAGAGGGCTTTCAGACGGCGCTTGGGGTTATACCAGAGGCACTTGTCCACAGTTCGGCAGAGTCTCTTGAGGAAGCCTGGAACAAGGCTGCAGCGGAGGCTCTCGACCGGATTGCGCCTTTGTGACCTCTCCGTGGCGCTAGACCCCGTAGAGCTCCATGGTTCAACGAGGAGCTCCGGGAGTTGAAACGCCAGAAGAGACGTCTAGAGAAGCGATGGAGGAAGAGTAGGTCTGAATCTGATCGAACACTTGTAAGAGCTTTTATTAAGACTTACAAAGTGGCGCTCAAGGCGGCAAGATGTGCGTACCATGCCGCCTTGATTGCATCAGCAGAATCCCGCCCGGCCGCTCTGTTTAGGGTGACCCGCTCCCTTCTTAATCAGGGGGGAGATGGGGAGCCCTTGCAGAGCAGTGCCGAGGATTTTAACATGTTTTTCGCTGATAAAATCGCTCAGATCCGGGCCGATCTCGACTCCAATTGGGAAACAGAGTCGACTGACAACGAGTCAGTCAAGGTGACTGGGGCACGTACTTGTCCACCTGTCTGGGAAGAGTTTGATCTGCTGACACCTGATGAAGTGGACAAGGCCATTGGATCTGTGAGTTCCGCCACCTGCTTACTGGATCCGTGTCCCTCCTGGTTGGTCTCGGCCAGCAGGGAGGTGACACGGAGCTGGGTCCAGGAGATTACCAATGCTTCCTTGGGGAGGGGAGTTTTTCCAACTCTCTATAAAGAAGCGCTTGTGCGCCCCCTCCTCAAGAAGCCCTCCCTGGACCCAGCCATACTTAATAACTATCGCCCAGTCTCCAACCTTCCCTTTATGGGGAAGGTTGTTGAGAAGGTGGTGGCGCTCCAGCTCCAACGGTCCTTGGAAGAAGCCGATTATCTAGGTCCACAGCAGTCGGGTTTCAGACCCGGTTACAGCACGGAAACTGCTTTGGTCGCGTTGATGGATGATCTCTGGCGGGCCCGGGACAGGGGTTTATCCTCTGTCCTGGTGCTCCTTGACCTCTCAGCAGCTTTCGATACCATCGACCATGGTATCCTTCTGCACCGTCTGGAGGGATTGGGAGTGGGGGGCACTGTTCTTCAGTGGTTCTCCTCCTA
The DNA here is from genome assembly GCF_031021105.1 of Erythrolamprus reginae. Taxonomy (NCBI): domain Eukaryota; kingdom Metazoa; phylum Chordata; class Lepidosauria; order Squamata; family Dipsadidae; genus Erythrolamprus; species Erythrolamprus reginae. Next base: position 34,154,568 of record NC_091957.1, read on the forward strand.
CCTCTCTGGCCGGTCGCAATCGGTGTTAGTGGGGGGTCAGAGGTCGACCCCGAGGTCTCTCCCTTGTGGGGTGCCTCAGGGGTCAGTCCTCTCCCCCCTGCTATTTAATATCTACATGAAACCGCTGGGTGAGATCATCTGAGGGCATGGGGTGAGGTATCATCAGTACGCTGATGATACCCAGCTTTACATCTCCACCCCATGTCCAGTCAACGAAGCAGTGGAAGTGATGTGCCGGTGTCTGGAGGCTGTTGGGGCCTGGATGGGTGTCAACAGACTCAAGTTCAACCCGGATAAGACGGAGTGGCTGTGGGTTCTGCCTCCCAAGGACAATTCCATCTGTCCGTCCATTACCCTGGGGGGGGAATTATTGACCCCCCTCGGAGAGGGTCCGCAACTTGGGCATCCTCCTCGATCCACAGCTTACATTAGAAAACCATCTCTCAGCTGTGGCGAGGGGGGCGTTTGCCCAGGTTCGCCTGGTGCACCAGTTGCGGCCCTATCTGGACCGGGACTCATTGCTCACAGTCACTCATGCCCTCATCACCTCGAGGTTCGACTACTGTAACGCTCTCTACATGGGGCTACCTTTGAAAAGTGTTCGGAAACTTCAGATCGTGCAGAATGCAGCTGCGAGAGCAGTCATGGGCTTACCTAGGTATGCCCATGTTTTGCCATCACTCCGCAGTCTGCATTGGTTGCCGATCAATTTTCGGTCACAATTCAAAGTGTTGGTTATGACCTTTAAAGCCCTTCATGGCATTGGACCAGAATACCTCCGAGACCGCCTCCTGCCGCACGAATCCCAGCGACCGATTAGGTCCCACAGAGTGGGCCTTCTCCGGGTCCCGTCAACTAAACAATGTCGGTTGGCGGGCCCCAGGGGAAGAGCCTTCTCTGTGGCGGCCCCGACCCTCTGGAACCAACTCCCCCCGGAGATTAGAACTGCCCCTACTCTCCTTGCCTTTCGTAAGCTCCTTAAGACCCACCTGTGTCGTCAGGCATGGGGGAACTGAGACATCTCCCCCGGGCATATACAATTTATGAATGGTATGTATGTATGTATGTGTGTTTAGAAATGGGGTTTTTAAAATGTTTTTAGTAGAAATTTAGATTTGTTGTAAATTGTCTTTTGCACTTTGTTGTGAGCCGCCCCGAGTCTGCGGAGAGGGGCGGCATACAAATCTAAATAAACATAAACAAACATAAACATTGATTAAAGTTGATGCATCAATACCAATTTGTTATTGTGCTTGTTTTGTCTTTGAAGTCAATATCAAGGGTTACATTCATAAAATTTGGTAGTAATGTTCAGATTATCATGATCAATGCTTTTTTGTGACAGAAATTACAAAGATATTTCATTTTGATTTTGAGGGTGAGGATTTTACTAATATTTTTGTTCTTTTTTTGATAATGATCGTATAAATCTTTCACCTTTTTTTTCATTTAATCCTGCCGAGATTTGACTTATTCACAAGGTGGCAGCCTTTGTCTATGAAAACAAAGGTTCCCAGGGTTGTTGCACCATGGATTGCTAAAGCAAAAATGATTTTTACTGGTGTTTTACTAGCAAATTTAATATCTTGCATCATACACATCACTGACAAATAAAAGAAAATTGCTGTATTGCTGATACTGGTTTACATTCTAGCATTATCACCTGCATGTTTTCCATGGAAGTCAGTTATGATTATCGCTAGTTTAGTGCAACTTAATTTCCCAGGGCTCTGGCCTGGCTGTAGCTTTCATCAGCTGTGTTATCCATTTATGGCTGAAATAATTTGTTTCAAATTAGTGTCATGACTTAGAGCAGTCTCTGTTGACTGAGAATGATGGAATTGTCATCTGACATCTTTGGACTGCAAGACCTCCGGCCAGAAAGTGGACCCTGGGGCAGAAATGATTAAGACATGTTTCCAGTTTTGGCTGGTATAGTAGTAAAAGATCATTTAGAAAACCATAACCTGTTACCAACTGAACACGTTTAGATACATAAAGGAAAAATAAAAGGTTTCCCCTGTCATTCTAACCAGTGCCACCACGGCTCGTACTCTTTTGGTACGTTTGTGTATTCAGACACAGCATACAAACACAGATGTAAATGATGTGCACTAAAGTTAGGCTTGCTTGGTTGTCAACATGCTGTCCAAATGGTTTGGCAGCTCCTGTTTTTCCCCTGTCCCAAGAGGGCCTTGGCCTGCCACCTATAGTGTGCTTAAAAGAGCAGGTGTGCCTAATGCCAAACAGAAAGATGCCCCACAGCCCCGTTGACTGGTTTCTACTTTAGTGGCAGAGCATCAAGAATGGGGAAAAAAATGACACAGCCCTTGAGTGGCAGAAGAAGGACCTGAATAGGACCTACCAGGGAAGGTTAAGGCCTCCTGAAGCAGGAATCTTTGAGGTGACATAAAACTTCCCAGGTCCCTTCAGCATCCCCTGGGATGATTCTATGCCTCTGAGAGCGAGACGATTCTCCTGCTTTGCCTCCTCCTTATATCATCTCCCTTCTTTCAACACTGCTCAGCAGCACATACATTATCATCCATGATTATGTCGATGATTTGGTGAGCCTGTCTGTCAAGGTTCCAGGTAACATCTGCAATAAATCAGAGTCCAAGTCAAAGTACTCCTCAAAGTTCCGATTTATTGCCGGAGCCATCTTGGCATCCTGAATCTGAGTTTCCCACCCAGCTGAAAGTTCACATCCCTTGTCCCCCACACCCACAAACTTGTCATGTTACCCACTCAGATTGTGCCAGCGTGGCCAATCCTCCTTCCGCTTCCACCCAGGTGAGTGGGCATAAGATGGCCTTGAACCTCCCTGAAAGAATGCTTTGTTGCTGCTTCTGCGCATGCACCCGAAATGATATCTCATGTGAGGATCAGCGATCCGTTAGCACTTTTTGATGGATTACGGAGGCCGGCCAGACAGTGCAAGCCCGGCATGTGTGCGCACTCCCCCGTGTGATATTTCGCTTCTGCACATGCGCCTCAAGCAATATCTCACACGAGGATGCTTACGTGGGTGAGATTTTGGCAACTTTTGCCCTCTTTTTCTTTTGTTTCTGCACATGCGCAGAAGCAAAAAGAGGGCAAAAATTGTTGAAATCTCACCCGCGCAAGCATCCTCGCGTGAGATTTCGCTTCGGGCGCATTCACAGAAGCGAAATGTCACACAGGGGAGTGTGCACACATGTTGGAATTGCGCTTCCCGGGCGACCTCCGGAACCCATAAAAAAGCACTAACAGATCACCGATCCCATCTGTACTGGGTGGGGCCCATCACTGGTTACTAGATAATCCAGCCACAATCTTCCATTTTTCCCAGAACCTTCGTCTCTTCCTTTCTCTCCACTCTGGACAATTCTCTTTTTCTCTTCCTCCTAGCCCAGAGTTAAATCCAGGTCAGCCAGGGAGGCTTAAATGCCTGAAAGAAACTGAGGGCACGAGAAGGCACGTGGGAGCCATTTTCTGGCTTGCAAGGAATAAAAGGAAGCCCCTCAAATTCTTCCTGCATCAAAACACATCAGTGGGCTCCCTTCTGGGGCTGCAACAAGACCAGTTGTGTCTTAATTGTGACCGGGGCACTCAGTAAGCGCAGCGAATCTTTGAATTGGAGACAGTTAATCGATTCGCCTTACAAGCGTTTTGATGAACTGCAGCTCAGTAAATAAACACGGAAATGCGAGAATTTAGACAGGTCAGCCTGCTTGTGCTCCAGGGAGATTGTCATGATAACATTACATGTAGACCTCGAATTATGACCACAATTGAAGCCATACGTTCTGTTGTTAAATGAAACATTTGGCGTGGGGTTTTGCCCCATTTTACCACCTTGCTTGCAATAGCTTCTAAGTGAATGCCCTGCAGTTGATAAGTGAGTAACTCAGTCGCTAAATGAATCTGGCTTCCCCATCGACTTGGCTTGTCAGAAGGTCGTAAAAGGGGAATCACGTGAGCTTGGGACACTGCAAACGTCGTAAGTATGAGTCACTGGCCAAGCATCGTCAATTTTGATCGCATGATCATGAGGACGCTACAAGGTTGGAACTGTGAAAAGTGGTCCCAAGTCACATTTGTTTCAGTGCCGTTGTAACTTTGAATGGTCACTAAATGAACTGTTGTCAAGCACTACCGGTAGGGCAGGCCAGGGTTGAGGATGAGGACATGGCACTGATAGTAAAACTTCAGGTCTTTGGCATACATGTGGACACATCCCAGCTGTCGGTCTGAAAGCCATCATGTGGAGTTAGAGGCTTTGGCCTGCCACAGTAATACAGCATAAGGGAATTGGGAGGTGTAGGAGAGAAGTTATAGTCACAACAAATTCCTTCACTCAGAGTCCAAGGTCACCTTTTGTTCTGTGTCAACTGTACGAAAGAGGAAGTAGGTGAATCCCTGCACCGGACTGGTCCACGTGATTGCACTTGTCGGTGTGGGGATGTGAAATGAACCTCAACCTGGGTGGAGATCTGGAGAGAATTTATTACTGGAATGACTGACACATAACCAACATGGCTCTGCTAATAAATCGAACCTTGGCTTGAGAAGTGGAGTGGATTCTGATTTATTTCTCAGATGCTATTTGGGGCGTTGACACCAGCAAGATTTTCCTTCTGCACATGCACAGAAGCAAAAACTCACCCAAATCTCACACATGTGCACTTCCTCTCATGAGATTTTGCTTCCTGCGCATGCGTAGAAGCAAAATCTCACTGGGATGTGCACACACGGATGCCAGAGATCTGAAGTTTTACTACCAATGTTGTGTCCTGGTAGGAACCCGATACTGCTGTAGGACAGTGAAGGGCTGCAACAATTTTTACTACCACACTGTGAGAGTGGCTTATTTGTGGGTGTGGCTTGCCAGCCATGTGACCAGGTGGGGCTTGATGATCATGTGACCATAGTTCCCTCTAAGCTGAGCAGTGAGCAATCGCTCACTTAAAAATCATCATCAACTCAGAGTTTTCCAAACCTGCCCAGAAGCCGAGAGGGAAAGAGTGAGAGGGAAGGAGAGAGAGAGGAAGAGAGGAAGAGAGAGAAACAGATAGAAAAAAGAGAGGAAGGAAAAGAGCAAGAAAAAGAATTGGAGTAAGGAATAGAGAAAGAAAATCAAAATCTAGTTTGAAACTAGCTCAACTATTTAAGAGTTGCCCTATTATGAGCTCACTGTTATAGACACACAGTACAGTATTTTATTTTGAAATTATCTGAGGCAAAACAGGGTGGGTTTTTTATTTGTTTGTTTGTTTGTTTGTTTATTTGTTTATTTATTTATTTGTTATTTCTGTGCCGCCCAGTCCCGAAGGGACTGCCGCTCAGACACTATACTTTTCCGCCCCCCCCCCCCAAAAAAATTAGAGGGAACACTGCATGTGACTGGCTTAAAGGTCATGTGATTAGCTTAAAGATGGCCGACTTGACGTCACTCACGTCAACGGTTTCAGTTAGGGTAAGGATTAGGGTGCCTGGCCTCTTCTTGCCTCAATTTTCCTTACAATTACTGAACATCCAAAATATACTATTTAATTCTATGTATATATGCCATATATTACACACAGGCACACACACAAAAAATACTTTATCTACTATATAAACTGTATGTGTTTGTACATACACACACACAACTCTTCTAAAATTATACACATTCAATCTCATTTACTGCAATAGGAAAAACATACCCCGAGCCCAGAAGGGAAAAAAAGAAAAAAAAATTCAATTTTTTTTCTACCGGTTCTGCGTACCTGACCAAAATTTTAATAGCGGTTCTGTGTACCTGACCGTACCCATAGGAGCCCATCACTGCTGTAGGGTTATCAGCTGTGATCAGCAAGTCAAAATTGGTGACCTCTTTGCTGGACGAGATAAAGAGATTTGCAGAGGCAGATCAGAAGGGGAGGACACAGAGGTTATTCTGGCAGTGGCCCAGGCCCAGGCTGGAGAAGAGACCTTCCCCTTGGTTCAGCCAAGTCACAGGCGCTGTATCAGAGGTGCATTTGCGGAAGCTAGCCAGCCCAAGCAGCAAACCAGCCCAACCAGCTAACCAACTCAAACAGCCAGCCACAGACCCATAGATACGGAGTTGAAGTCTTCAATGAAACACAGCAGCAGTAGGAAGTCTTGGAAAAATATATTTACTTCTTATTTACACTACTACTATATACTATCTTTACTATATAAACCTCACACTAGTATCTCACCAATATCTATCTTAGTTACAATAACTCAGAGGAACTAACAGATCAATGCAGCAATACAGCACCTTCAGAGCACACTTCACACAGAGGAGCATCAGGAATCAGAGAGAGAGCAGAGCAGGGAGCTCTTGCATATTTCAATACTTTTCAACTAATAACGTTGCTGCATGCTTAATTGCCTCAGAATGACTCAGCATTCTCTACGTAGGCCTTCCTTCTGCATTGAGACATTACCTCGGCATATGTTCAATCCTGACATGGTGTTCCTGAGGAGGCAGAAGTGGAATCCGTCTCTTGTCAGAAGGTCTTCCATGCCAGGGCCTGAGGCAACGCATTTTTCAGCAGGTGCTCAAATAATGTAACTCTTACAGCCTTTTCCCTTTTAGGTACAATGAAAAACATTTATGAAAAACAGGGTGTTTCTACACAGTGTTCCCCAAACAGAATGCTCTCCAATTCTTGGACTACGGCCTCTATAATCCCCAGCCAGCCTGGCTCTTCCTGCCATAAAAATGATCTTCCTTGCCATTTTCAGTGGAAGCATTCTTGCCTCTCTTCTCTGGAAGCCATTTATCTAAATTTGCTGGGGATCTTCCCACAGAGCTTCTGCAGACACTAATAAGTGATGTTTCTTCTGTTGCTGTTTAAAAGTTTAACTTCTGGATCTTTGTGCCTCGAGCAATTCTCGAAGGGACAAAAAAAATAAAAAATAGGCCATGCGAGCCTGCAATATTGCTGCGGCTGAGGAACAAATTTGAATTGCAGTTTTTGAGGTGCAAGGAGCTCTCAGGACAATGCTCAAGGAAGCATTCTCCGTTACGTGAAGCCTCCATCCCTCCTTTGCAAGCCTACATTATCTACTCCAGGAGCATCCCCTAAAAAAGGGGTCTCCAACCTTGGCCCTACATCCGGATCTGGATCATTTTTGAAAGAGGAACATAGTTTTACATCTCCCCTAGTGGAGTTTCGGGGGGGGGGGTGTTGGAGGGTTTGGTTTCCTTTGGAATGAGGTCACTGGAGGCTTAGAGGTATTTTGTAATATTTGCATTTTTCCCCACCAGAAATGCGGTACGCTGCCCGCGTCTAGCAGGAGGTTTGCATCAATTCTCCAGCAGACAAGCTTGGCTCACTTTCTGCCCTTGATTTTATGGCTTCTAATTCTTCACATGTGCAGAGTGGAAAAGGAAAGTGGGAAGGGCAGCAGCCCACCCTCCCAGAAGGGGCAGGGGGAAGGGGGGGATCTGAAGACTGTTCCTATTCTGCCTTTCCTCCTGAGGCTCAGAACTTTCTCTCCTCTGGAGTTTTCCATGGGCACAACTCAGACAGAGGAAGAGAAGAACTGGCAAAAATTCACCCCAGGAAGGATGAAGCAGGATTCCTGACATGGAAATTATTAATTTAATTTAATTTAATTTAATTTAATTTAATTTAATTTTTTTGTTTTGTTTTGTTTTGTTTTGTTTTAATTTATTTTATTTTATTTTATTTTATTTTATTTTATTTTATTTTATTTTATTTTATTTTATTTTATTTTATTTTATTATTTTATTTTATTTTATTTTATTTTATTTTATTATTTTATTTTATTTTATTTTATTTTTTATTTTATTTTATTTTATTTTATTTTATTTTATTTCAATTTTATTTTATTTTATTTTATTTTATTTTATTTTTTAATTTATTTATTTATTTTGTCGAACAAGTATAGGATTGTAGTTTGTATAAGCATAACATAAGTAGTAAAGAATGATAAAAGAAGGCAATAGGACAGTAGTACAGGGATAGTATGCACAATGGTATGCTTATGCACGCCCTTTACAGACCTCTTAGAAAGGGGGAGAGGTCAACTGTAGACAATCTGAGGTTAAAGATTTTGGGGTTTGGGGAAGAAACCACAGAGTCAGGTAATGTGTTCCAAACGTTGGTCACTCTGTTGCTGAAGTCGTATGTTCTGCAATCTAGTTTGGAGTGGTTTATTTTAAATTTTAATTTATTATGTGCTCGTACGTTGTTGCAGTTGAAGGTGAAGTAGTTATTGACAGAAAGGACATTTTGGTATATGATTGTATGAACTACTGTTAGATCAAATCGGAGATGACATAGTTGTAAACTGTCTAATCGCAGTATTTCAAGTCCGATGGAGTAAGGTGTTTTGTTGCGAGAGGAGGAGTGAAGGACCTTTCTTGTGAAATATTTCTGGAGTTGCTCAAGGTCACTCTGGACTCCTGGCCACTCCAGAAGAAAAAAATGCCTGGTCAAGGGAGGGAAGCCTGGGCTAATCTTCCTGGCTGGTTCAGCTCCCTTTCTTCACTCAGGATCAACACGAGGTTTGGGAGATTGCTAGGGGTAATTAGAAGGCAAAAACAGCCTCCTTTTTGAAAACAAAGGGGCCATTTTTGCCCATTTTCTTGCAATAATTGGGTGGGCAAAGGGTCTGGGAAGCTTGCAGAGAATTCCTAGGTGTGGGGGAATGGCAAAAATGGTTCAATTTTTGTGAAAAATGGGCCATTTTCCACCTCTTTGTTCAAAAATGGAGGCATTTTTGCCTTCTCCCAATCCCCAAGAGTTCTCTGCAGGCTCCCCAAATCTTTTGCCCAACCCATTTTTGTGAAAAAAAAAAAAAAACCGGGCAAAAACCGGGCCATTTTTCACAAAAACAGGGACATTTTCCCCACCTCCAGCAGCCAGGAGCTCTCTGCAGGCTTCCCAGACCCTCTCTCCAAAAATAGGACACAGGGGCGGGGCTTCAGGACATTAAAAATGGCTATTTGGTATATGTTTTTTTTAATGTTATTAGTGTTTTATTGTATTATTGGTTTTTATTATTACATTTTAATTACTTTTTTTGTTGTTATATTTATTCCTACTGTTAGCCGCTCAGAGTCCATTTTGGAGTGAGCGGCATATAAATAAATAAATAAATAAATAAATAAATAAATAAATAAATAAATAAATAAATAAATAAATAAATAAATAAATAAATAAATAAATAAATAAATAAATAAATAAATAAATAAATAAATAAATAAATAAATAAATAAATAAATAAATAAATAAATAAATAAATAAATAAATAAATAAATAAATAAATAAATAAATAAATAAATAAAATAAAATAAATATAAGATGCACTGACATTTCTTTTAGGGGGGGAGAGATCTTATAGTCCGAAAAATATGGCATATAAATAATGTTATATCTATATATATTACCAATACGGATTTGACAACTAAAATAAAATAAATAAATAAACCTAGAAGAGGCTTCCATGACATAAACTCAGCAGAACCCACGATGAAGCAATAGGTCCCTCTCTTAAGATAGGACTAATGAATTTGGGGCTCCAGCAGCCCTTCAAAGCTCTGTGAAAAGTCTGTACAGTGGTCCCTCTACTTACGAACTTAATTCATTCCGTGACCAGGTTCTTAAGTAGAAAGGTTTGTAACAAGAAACAATTTTTCCCATAGGAATCAATGTAAAAGCAAATAATGCATGTGATTGGGGAAACCACAGGGAGGGCGGAGGCCCTGTTTCCTTCCAGGAGATTCCTAGAGAGGCCCCATGGAGGCTTCTCCCCGCCTTTTCCGGCCCTGTTTCCTCCCAGGAGATTCCTAGAAAGGCCCCATGGACACTTTTCTGCACTTTTTCCAGCTCTGTTTCTTTCCAGGAGATTCCTAGAGAGGCCGCACAGAGGCTTCTCCCCACCTTTTCCGGCCCAGTTTCCTCCCAGGAGATTCCTAGAGAGGCCCCACGGAGGCTTCTCCCTGCCTTTTCTGGTCACAGTTTCGGAGGCTCGGGTTTGTAAGTAGAAAATGATTCTTGAGAAGAGGCAAAAAAATCTTGAACACCCGGTTCTTATCTAGAAATGTTTGTAAGTAGGGCGTTTGTAGGTAGAGGTACCACTGCAGAAAAAGTGGGCTGGTATCAGAGCCAAATAAGAGTTTACAGAGATGCAAGATCAAAAATCAGCAGTCTTTGCAAAGTGTGTTTCTGCAGATTTAACGCTGGCTTTGGCTAATGTCTTGGCTTTGTCTTAATGTTTCTCTCTTACTGGTATCATATATATAAACATTGTTAATTCTTTGTATACTACCAAACAAAATAAAACAAACACATAAAATAAAAAATTGAAACTGGAAGTTCTGGATCTTCCCATGGAATTCCAGGTGAGAAAGGCGTTAATAAAAGTTAGTCTGTACGAAATTACCACTTTTCCTTGGCTTCTTAGATTTCTGTTCCTAGAAGGCCTGGTTGAGCATGATGGAACCTGCCTGACTCTCCCACGCAGGCATTTTCAAAGATTTGCTACAAATTCTGGGCTTGTTTTTCACCCTCCAATGAAGCTTTGGAGCACCAGAACACCTCAATGAGGACAAAGCCCAGCTAGCTCAGCCCTGCCTCCCTCCCTCATCGGTGGAATCCCATTGCCTGAGAAACGGGAAAGCTATATTTGTACCAATCATAATTATTATTCTTTCACCAGTACCTTTTTTTTGAGAGCTAAAGCCTCCTGGAGGCCACAGGGCAGGGATAAACAGCTCAGGCTGGAAAGAAATGGGGCCCATAGGACAAATAAAAACTCAACTTCAAACCAGCAGATGCTGTGAAAGCCTCCGAGCAGGAAATATCTCCAGCATGACACTGAGATTTATGAAGTTCACTCTTTTGCAAGTTTTACAGAAAAGGTCCACAAGAAAGAAGGAGGAGGGGAAGGGCAGGGGCAGAAGAGAACAGGATAACAGAATAACAGAGTTGGAAGGGCCTTGGGAGATCATCTAGTCCAACCCCCTGCTTAGACAGGAGACCCTATACCAGTGAAGATGAACCTTTTTTCCTTCAAGTGCCGAAAGAGCATGCGTGCGATCGTGCATGCGCGAGTGCCCACACCCATAATTCAATGCCTGAGGAGGGCGAAAACAGCATCCCCCGCCCCATGGAGGCCCTCTGGAGGCTAGAAATGGCCTGTTTCCCAACTTCTGGTGGACCCAGTAGGCTTGTGTTTTGCCCTCCCCAGTCTCCAAAAGCTTCTCTGGAGCCAAAGGACGGTAAAAACACTCTCCCCCATCCTCCCAGAGGCTCTCTGGAAGCCAAAAATGCCCTTTCAGAGCCTCTGTACAAGCCAAAAATCAGCTGGCCAGCACAAATATGCACTTTGGAGTTGAGCTAGGGCAACGGCTCATGTGCCAGCAGATATGGCTCCATGTGCCACCTGTTGCACCCGTGCCATAGGTTCGCCATCACTGCCCTATACAATTGACAGTGAACCTTTTTTCCCTTGGGCACCCATAATTATGCACACCTATAATTCAATGCCCTGCCATGCACCACACCCCCTGCGCATGTATGTACAAAGCCCTACATGGCATCGGACCAGAATACCTCCGGGACCGTCATCTGCTGCACAAATCCCAGCGGCCGATAAGGTCCCACAGAGTTGGCCTTCTCCGGGTCCCGTCAACTAAACAATGTCGTCTGGCGGGCCGCTGGGGAAAAGCCTTCTCTGTGGCAACCCCGGCCCTCTGGAATCAACTCCCCCCAGAGATTAGAACTGCCCCCACCCTCCTTGTCTTTCGTAAATTGCTTAAGACCCACCTATATCTCCAGGCACGGGGGAATTGTGACATCTCTCCCAGGCTTATATAGTTTTAGGTATAGTACGATTGTGTTGCATGGTTTTTAAATGTTGGGCTTTTAATGTGTTTTCTTTTAAACATTAGATTTGTCACATTGTACATTGCTTTATTATTGTTGTGAGCCGCCCCGAGTCTGTGGAATCCAATAAATTATTATTATTATTATGTGCGGAGAGAATCTAATAAATTATTATTATTATTATGTACGGCCCTCATGCTGCTCCACCCCCTACTGCATGTGTGCACAACTCCTTTACTCCAATTTCCAACTTCCGCTGGGCCCAGTAGGCCCATTTCCCCCCCTCTTCAGGCTCCAGAGGCTGGAGCCAAGCGAGGCCAAAAATAGCGGAGGCAAAAAATGCCCTCTCAGAGCCTCTGTATGAGCCAAAAATCATCTGGCCAGCGTGCAGATACATGCTGGAGCTGAGCTAGGGCAATGGCTCATGTGCCAGTAGATATGGCTCCATGTGCCATTTACATTCACGGCCCTATACCATTTCAGGCAAGTGGTTATCCAACATCTTAAGATCTTCCAGTGTTGGAGCATTCACAACTTCTGGAGGCAGGTTGTTCCACTGATTACGTGTTCAAACTGTCAGGAAATTTCTCCTTAATTTGAAGTTGCTTCTCTCCTTGCTTGGGTTGCCACCTGCTGTTTCTTGTCCTATCCTCAGGTAAAGCTCTGCTTTCCTTCCAAGTTCAGAATTTAGTAAACCACACAAGCCGATGTAGAGTCAGAAGTATGTGAGGATGGTGCTAATAAAGACGTTCCAACACATGGATGTGGTTTGGCCTGTTTCTAGTTTAGAATGTCTCCTTGGGGTTTTTTTTTTTTCAGAAGATGTGCTTTAAAATAACATTCTGTTCTTTCACGGCTGGCAAAAGAGCCATCAAGGGAAACCAGTAGAGGCCGCTGACCAGCGTTACAAGGCATGGAGACTTCAAGGACACAAGAAGGAGACTGTGCCTGGCTGTCCACTTCAGTTCTCTGCACGATATCCTGAGGAACAGCCTAATCCTGCATGGCTCAGGCAGTCATGGGCTCCTACGGGTACAGTCAGGAACGCAGTACCAGTAGCAAAATTTGGAGATCCACCCAAGAGCACCCAATTTGTACTGAATGATGTTGAAACAAAATGCAGAGGTGAGTTTTTAAGCCTTTATGGAAAGCTGAGATGGTGGAGGCTGCTAATCTCTGGGGAGAGTTGATTTTAGAGGGCCGGGGCTGTCACAGAGAAGGCTCTTCCCCTAGGCCCCGCCACATGCATTGCCTGGCTGATAGGACCAAGACAGGGCCAATTCTGCGGGACCTAACCATCCATTGGGATACATGAGGAAGATGACGGTCCCGCAAGTAATCTGGTTGCTGCAACTTCTGAAGGTAACTTCTGTTCCATGTCCAGATATATATGCAGAGTAATGCAGGACGACTAGATAAGATACCAGAATATAATGTGGCAATTAAGGAACCAGATAAATGATGAAGACACTTTTGTAGCAAATAATAGTTTTACTCTTCAGTGCAAAATATCTTCTGCTTCAGTCTTCTATATACAGCAACTTTACATCAGCTATATTCAGCTTACCTACAAGTAGATACTCAACCAATCCAGGTTTCTAGTAGATACTCAACCAATTCAGGTTTCTTCGTATCACTATTACTACTCTACTCAATATTTAACTCAATCTCAAACTGCTCCAGCCAGCCAACTAACTATTACTACTCTACTCAATATTTAACTCAATCTCAAACTGCTCCAGCCAGCCAACTAACAATCACCACCAACAGCAAACAACAACAGATAGAAAGAACATGGTGAAATTGATTGGCATCTTATAATGCTCTGGCCCAATCACATTGCAGTTCACACCCTATGATTCAGCATTAACATGTTTACATTCTACTTTTTACCTTATATGGTAATACAATGAAATATCACCCAGGATTGCTAATCCTGACATTCCATTGGTGGGTTGCTCTCACTGTCGGAAAATGTATCTTTATTTCTAGGTTGAATCTCCTTGGTCAGTTTCCATCCATTATTCCTTGTCTGACTTTCAGGTGCTTTGGAAAATAGGTGGACCCCTTCCTCCTCTCTGTGGCAGCCCCTCAAGTATTGGAAGACTGCTATCCTGTTTCCCCTGGTCCTTCTCTTCACTAGATTAGCCATGCCCAGTTCTTGCTACAGTTCATTGTATGTTTGAGCCTTCCAGTCCCATAATTATCGATAGCTCCTCTTGAGGGCTGCTGCCTTCAGAGTAAACTGCAAAGGGATCCAGTTTCCAGCACTTGGACCTACAAGGACCAAGAGACCTATTTGGTCTTCATTGCTTGGCTTCCAAGACCTTCTTCCATTCTGAGCATATGAAAGCCCCCCTCTCTCCCTCCAGGCATTTTCCTGTAATTCATTTATTTATTTATTCAATTTTTATGCTGCCCTTCTCTTTAGACTCAGGCTTACAACTTGTCAGCAATAGCACTTTTTAGCAGCCAGAATATTGCCCCACAATCCGGGTCCTCATTTTACCCACCTTGGAAGGATGGAAGGCTGAGTCAACCTTGAGCCGGTGATGAGATTTGAACTGCTGACCTGCAGATCTAGAGTCAGTTTCAGTGGCCTGCAGTACAGCACTCTACCTACCCGGCTCCTTGTGGGGAGAAAAATACGCTTTTCCTATTTATTTATTTATTTATTTATTTAATTGTTTGTTTGTTTGTTTGTTTGTTTGTTTGTTTGTTTGTTTGTTTGTTGGTTGGTTGGTTGGTTGGTTGATTGATTGATCCATCGATCGATCGATCGATCGATCGATCGATTGATCCATCCATCCATTCAACTTCTATGCCACCCAATCCCGAAGGACTCAGGGCAGCTGACAACAATGTAAATACAAAACAATAAAAAGAAGTCCAATTTACAATCTAAAAAAACTATAAAACCCTAATTAAAACCCCATAAATTAACCAATCACAACAACATACATACTAATCATTCATACGATTTGGCCATGATAGTTGTTAATTCATGGCCCCCCTAGTCCTGCCGGCAAAGCCAGGTCTTTGTGGCCAGTAGGGTGCGAGCAGAACGGACGTCGGGGGAGAGGGGAATTGATTGGATAAATACAGAATTCTTTTTTAATCTGTTCTTTTCTCTGAACCCGTTGAATGGGCACAGTGTGGGAAAAGTTGATAAATCTCTGACAGATGTCCCCTCACATAATGCCTAAAACTTTATTTAGAAAAACCTTGACCGTAACCGCTGCTCACAAAACAAATAGTTTTGCGTGGAAAATAACTGTTGTTATCTGAAAAAAGAAGAAGAAATTTTCATATACGGTGGTACCTCTACTTATGAACTTAACTCATTCCGTGACCAGGTTCTTAAGTAGAAATGTTTGTAAGAAGAAGCAATTTTTCCCATAGGAATCTATGTAAAAGCCAATAATGTGTGCGACTGGGGAAAACACAAGGAGGGTGGAGGTCCTGTTTCCTCCCGGGAGATTCCTAGAGAGGCCCCACAGAGGCTTCTCCCTGCCTTTTCTGGACCTGTTTTCTCCCAGGATATTCCTAGAGAGGCCCCACGGAGGCTTCTCCCTGCCTTTTCTAGTCCTGTTTCCTCCCAGGAGATTCCTAGAGAGGCCCACAGAGGCTTCTCCCCACCTTTTCTGGTTAATTTCGTAGGCTTGGGTTTGTAAGTGGAAAATGGTTCTTGAGAAGAGGCAAAAAATTCTTGAATACCCGGTTCTTATCTAGAAAAGTTCGTAAGTAGAGGCGTTCTTAGGTAGAGGTACCACTGTATACCACTGACTACATCACCCAAGTTACTTTTATGAAGAGGGTTAAGGAGGGAGACAGTTCATTAATTGGGAAGACGTTGCTGGCCCGGATTAGAAATATCTTCACTTTTTTGTAAAATTCTGAATTCAGGATTGCACACCTGTGGGTCATGAAAATGAAAGAGGGTTATTGAACTTTCTGCCCTGTTATTGTTATTTAGCGCATGACATACAATGTCAGGGAAATCTACAAATGCTAGACACACAATGCAATCATGGCAGCCTAAGTTGTTAGTTTATTGTGATTGGCATTTGCATGCCTATCCTTGGTGCACCACAGGGGGAAAACTAACTTACACCAGCTGGTGGCTCTACCAGGCTCCTCTGCCAGTCTCGCCTTGTTTCATGTTGTGTTGCTTCACATCCAGCCAAGTCCAGTGTCAGCCTCTGCTCTGCACATAGATGAACACAGCTAGATTTTCCCCACCAAAATGATACCAGAGATACTTTTTGAGAAGAGCCCTCCACTCCTCCACTTGCAACAGAATACCCTCTGCAACTAGACTTAAAATCCTAGGTTTAGAAAGCTTAGAACTATGTTGCCTTAAACACGACCTAAGTATAGCGCATCAAATCATCTGCTACAATGACCTTCCTGTCAATGACTACTTCAGCTTCAACCACAACAATAAACAAGCACACAACAGATGCAAACTTAAAGTAAACCGCTCCAAACACAATTGCAGGAAATACGATTTTAATAACAGAATTGTTAATGCATGGAACTCAATACCTGACTCTGTAGTATGATCACCTAACCTCCAAAACTTTACTCTTAGACTGTCCACTGTTGACCTCTCCCGATTCCTAAGAGGTCAGTGAAAGGGGCATGCATAAGTGCGCCAGCGTTCCTTCCGTCCCCTGTCCCAATGTTTTTCTCTTACTAGAATCTTGTATATAAACATTGTTACATCTTTGTATACTACCAATTTGTACTTGACTAAATAGACAGACAGACAAATAAATAAATAACTGTGTCCCGCACACTTTCTCTGCCCCAACACAGATAGCAATACTGAAGTGCAGGGTAATTCTCTCTGCCAGAAGTTGAATAGAATAGAACAATTGCTGCCAATTGTTCTATAGAATAATAGAATAGAATAGAATAGAATAGAATTCTTTATTGGACAAATGTGATTGCACACACAAGGAATTTGTCTTTGGTGCATATGCTCTCAGTATACATAAAAGGAAAGATACATTTGTCAAACATTATGAGGTACAACACCTCATGATTGTCATAAGGGTCAAATAAGCAATGAGGAAACAATCAATATTAATAAAAATCTTAAGGATACAAGCAACAAGTTACAGTCATACACTTATAAGGGGGAGGAGATGGGTGATAGGAAAGATGAGAAAAAACTAGTAATAATAGTAGTGCAGACTTAGTAAAAGGTTTGACAGTGTTGAGAGCATTATTTGTTCAGCAAAGTGATTGCATTTGGGGAAAAACTAGTAATAATAGTAGTGCAGACTTAGTAAAAGGTTTGACAGTGTTGAGAGAATTATTTGTTCAGCAAAGTGATTGCATTTGGGGAAAAACTGTTCTTGTGTCTAGTTGTCTTGGTGTGCAGTGCTCTGTAGTGACGTTTTGAGGGTAGGAATTGAAACAGTTTATGTCCAGGATGTGAAGGGTCAGTAAATATTTTCACAGCTCTCTTTTTGATTCATGCAGTATACAGGTCCTCAATGGAAGGCAAGTTGGCAGCAATTGTCCCCCCCCCCTGCAGTTCTGATTCTCTTCTGAAGTCTTTGTCGGTCTTGCTGGGTTGCAGAACCAAACCAGACAGTGATAGGGGTGCAGATGACAGACTCAATGATTGCTCTGCAGAACTGTATCAGCAGCTCCTTGGACAGTTTATCTGGGCTTTGTATGTTAACAAGAATTACCCATTCATTGTTACTAACAGTTGTCACTTTTTGAGTTCTTTGTCACACCTTCAATGTATTGTCCTAAAGTTTTTCTTTCCGTCATTTGAACAGGGGGGATTATTAATAGGATTGCTTGCAACACATAAAATAAATGAATACAAGTCATAACATACAAGAATAGGAAAAACAAATGGGTGAACGTTTTAGAGGTGGCTGCTACTCATTTTGGTCAACTTTTCCTTAGCTGCCCATGTTTGTGTGTGCCTCCAACATGCTGGAGGCTGGAATGTCGAATTTTTGTGGATGCAATTAAAGGAAGAGTGACTAAAAAACCCCACAGGCTTCATAAAATGCATCCCAGACATGTTTCAGCCATTTGCTCTATACCGTTCTCTTTAATGTTTTTATTTTAACATTTATATTTTTTGGGGTTTTTTTTTAAACAAATAAAGCAAAATAACAAAAAGAGCAATATGCAACAAAGACACCAGACTTAAAGACATATTTACAATTACATTTCCGTTTCTTCTTTTTTAAATTTTTACAATTATCCCATTCCCTTCTTTCCATCAATCCAATTTACCTCACACAGGATAGTATTCTTTTTCCTGTTTGTTTTGTAATTCTAATGTAAGTTTACTCCATTTTGCACATTCTAAAAATATTAGAATGGGCAAAATGGAGTAAATTTACAGATGGTACATTTTCTTTTTTCCAGTTTTGAGCGAAAACCAGTCAAGCCACAGTTAATATATATATTATTATATAATAATTAGCCTTCTCATGTTGTCTTCTGATTATTCCTAATATACAACTCTCGGGTTTTAATTCTAGTTCATACTCTAATATCTCTTTTAACCAATTTTGAATCATAATCCAGAACTTTTTGGTTTCTGGAGATGTCCACCATATATGATAGTAAGTACTACGCATTGACTTACATTTCCAACATTCCCTTTTCAGGTTTTGGACAAATTTTCGTTAGTCTTGCAGTGTGTTTTTAATGTCTTTATTTTAAACTACTTTTCTTTGTCTAGCAATTGAGTTGTCAGTTTTGGACAACCGCAAAACACTTTTGGAGTTTGCCATAATAGATGGAAAGATCAAAACAATATAAATTGAGGATTAAAATGCTCCAATCTGGGAACTCCAAAATATGACATGGAAATAGCAATAGCAATAGCATTTAGACTTATATACGGCTTCACAGTGCTTTAATTTTTTTTAAAAAAATATATCTTTATTAAATATATACGTTAAAAATGAAACAGAGATAAATATAAATATAATACATGGCATAACAGTCATTTATGTTGTATTATGACAGAAATAGAAAGATTTAGGAAAGATTTAATAGAAAGAGGGAAAGAAAAAAGAAAAGGGGGTTTGAGAAATATGTAGTTGGTGTAAATTTCCCTTGTTTTTTATTAGTTCATTGTATAGTGTTAGTTAGGTTTTTGTAGATATTGTTGGTATTTATCTGCCAAGCACGTTCTTGTCCATGCAGTCAATATTTTGGGGTTTTGTTCGTAATGTTATTTGTATGTCTAAAAGTTGCAGGTTTACAGCCCTCTCTAAGCAGTTTACAGAGTCAGCCTCTTGCCCCCCACAATCTAGGTCCTCATTTTACCCACCTCGGAAGGATGGAAGGCTGAGTCCACCTTGAGTTGGTGGTGAGATTTGAACTGCTGAACTACAACTAGCAGTTAGCTGAAGTAGCCTGCAGTGCTGCACTCCAACCACTCCACCACCCTGTCTCTTATCAGTACCC
Source organism: Erythrolamprus reginae (assembly GCF_031021105.1). NCBI lineage: Eukaryota > Metazoa > Chordata > Lepidosauria > Squamata > Dipsadidae > Erythrolamprus > Erythrolamprus reginae. The sequence continues at coordinate 34,173,884 of NC_091957.1, forward strand.
ATTTTATGTATATAAACAATGTTATATCTATGTATATTACCAATATGTACTTGATAATAAATAAATAAAATAAAATAAAACAATAAAATAAAATAAAATAAGACAAAACAATAAAATAAAACAATAAAATAAAATAAAATAAAATAATGAAATAAAACAATAAAATAAAATAAAATAAAATAAATAAAATAAAATAAAATAAAATAAAATAAATAAAATAAAATAAAATAAAATAAAATAAAATAAAATAAAATAAAATAAAATAAAATAAAATAAAATAAAATAAAATAAAATAAAATAAAATAAAATAAAATAAAATAAAATAAAATAAAATAAAATAAAATAAAATAAAATAAAATAAAATAAATAAAATAATAAATAAAATGAAATGAAACAAAACTGAGCAAATCCTACTAGTTGCATCTGTCAGAGTCCAGAAGAACCTGCTTTTCATGCAAAGGAGCAGCTAGGGGTCCATCTCGTGTGGTACCTCCCCGGTCTTTTTTTCTAAAGAGGAAAGGAAGGGATGTCACAGAAAACAATCAATCTGCGCAGGTTAACGATATTACAGAGGTTCACCAGAAGTAAGGTAGTTCTGAAACCTTCCAAAATATATAAAACATAGAGGACAGATTGAATCGGCTCCTGTAGCTCCATGTTGCCTAGCAACCAAATAAAGCCAGACTTCCGAGTCTCCATTACTGGAGGTTTTCAAGAAGCCCTTTGTCAGGGATCACCTGATTAGAAGACTTGAAGGTCCTTTCCAACCTGAAACTTTGATGAATTTATTTTTTTAATCATCTAACAATAAATGGGTGAAGTGGAAAAAAAAAGCTCTTTGGAGGCTTGAGAGTTAAGGATTTCTTCACAGAATATCTGTTCTATTTTGTTTTCAAACTTTGATTTGGGGTTGGGTGGACCCTATATGGCCGTGATGGCAAACCTATGGCCCACATTATTATTATTTATTAGATTTGTATGCTGCCCTTCTCCGAAAACTCGGGGCGGCTCACAGAATAAGCATAAAAACACAGCGTGCAAGACAAGTACAACTAAAAACTCCATATGTTACTCAGCCTTAAAATCCAATCACACCACGCATCACATTTATTGGCTAGATGGCATGCAGAGCCATATCAGAGGTACGCGAGTCTTTGCCCTGTGTCAACTCTAGTGTGGGAAAGGCCGTTTCACCCTCCAGACGCTTCAAGCAAGCTTCCCTGAAGCCCCGGAGAAAAAAAATTATCACCCAACAGACAAACTGGAAGTTCGGAAAAATGCACTTCCAGTTTGCCATTGTGCTGTTTTTTTGCATTGGAGGGTTCAGGTAAGCTTCCTGAAGCCCCGGAGGGCAAAAAGCCAGCACAATGGGCAAACTGGAAGTGCATTTTCTGAACTTCCGGTTTGCTGTTTGTTGTGGTTAGCTCTGGCCCTGCTCCTGCCCCAAGGACTGTGGATGTGGGGGAGACATCCACATGCTGCAGGCCTGTTTTGCTCCCAGTGGAATCTGCTGATGAAGGCTCCTCTGACCAAAAAGACATGAGTGACAGGGAGGAGGAAAGTGTGGCAGACAGCTCAGAAAGAGATCAATTATCTAGCTCCTCCTTGGATTCAGAACAAGAGTTAATGATACAGCTACGCATGCGGAGAGCGATGCATAGGCAACAACAACTGAGAGATTATTATCAAAGAAAATGAGGCCACCTGTGGTTGGGTGGGGCTGTGGTCATTAGTGAGGCTGCTATAAATAGCAGCCTGTGGGTTTGGCCATTGTGGAGGATTATCTGATCGTTGTGTTTCGTGACTGCTTTACTGACTTTGACCTTTTGTGTGCTGATTTTTCCCCATTTTGAATCTAAACCAGAGCAAAGTGTGTTTCACTTTGAGAAAGAAGAAGGACTGTGAATTGCCTCACAGCTGCAAGCTAAGTATCACAGAACTGATAAGGGACTTGTACAAATTACCAGTTTGGTTGGAGATGAGTGCTCTTTGCTATACCAAAAAAGGGCTTAGTTTAAGTGAATTTTCATTATAAAGAACATTGTTTTGAATTTTCAAACGTGTGTTTGTCTGAAATTTGTACCTGTGCATTTTTGGGAGGATTCTACCAGAGAGCCCGACAGAACACTGTTGTACTGTGTTTTGCACTTTGGAGGGTTCATGGAAGCTTCTTGAAGCGCTGGAAGGCAAAAAAAACCCCCAGCACAATGGGCAAACAGTGTGCTTTCCAAATTTTTGGTCTGCCTCTTGTGCTACTTTGTTGCACTCTGGAGCTTCAGGAAGCTTCCCTAAACCCTCCAAAGTGCAAAAAACCAGCACAACGGTAAACCAGAAGTTTGGAAAACTTTGCCCATTGTGCTGTTTTTTGCAATCCGTGGCTTCATGAAGGTTCCCTGAGCTGTCCAGAGTGCAAAAAGCAGCACAACGGCAAACCAGAAGTGCATTTTCCCGAACTTCTGGTTTGCCCATTTGAGCACCCCCCCCCAGGCTTTAGAAAAGCTTGTGTGCCTGCGCAGGGGGTTTCTTCAGACTTTGCTTTTCTTTCATTTGCATTCACTTCTGATTTAGTAAAAGTGCTCTTTGAAGTTCAAAATGGACTCTGAGTTTTACTTTCCTAAATTCTGAGTGAATATACAGATTTGATTTTATTCTGTACTTACTGTTGTGTTTTCTTATTTAAAAGTAGAAAATTAATAAAAATATTTAAAAAGAAAAGAATCTCAGAGTTTTCAAAGCATCCTGGCACGCTCTGGTTGGCTGGAAACTGGCTAGTCCCAGGGGAGAGATGGGCTGGAGGCCAGGGGTGGACTCCCATTACCGCCATTACCTGCACACAGTGTGCGCAGCTTCGCTTCTCCTGCATGCACACATGTGCATCCCAGGATGTGTTTCCTTCTGTGCATGTGCAGACAGCAAAATGTTGTGAGGGGACATGTGCACAAGAGAGATTTTGGTGATTTTTTTTGCTTCTGCGCATGTACAGAAGCAAACCACTTCTGTAAACTTGTGTGCACACACATCCCCTCATGCATGAAGCAAAACCATACTGGGACATGCACATGTGCACGAAAGACACCTGAAAGATGGCTGCCAAGCAAGGGATAGAAGAGGCTAGAAAGTCACTGGTCTGAAATGGCATAAGATCTCCTATCTGAGCAGGGGGCTGGGCTAGAAGACCTCCAAGGTCCTTTCTAGTGCTGTTCGGATGCTGGTGAAAGAATGTTGCATTCTGGGAAATTCCAGCCCTTGCTTTATCCTCTCCGAAAGATCTGGTGCATGGTCTTCTTCTCCCCATCCCTCAGGGCTGGGTTGCTCTTATTTCCAGCACTTACACAATTCTGGAACAATTGAATTATTGTGAAAGAGAAAAGGAAGGATAACATTGACAGAGCAAAGGGAGGCGTTTGGGCAGGAGACAGATCGGATGGCTATTTAATGCTTGTCACACAGAGCAATGCTGTTCTTGAAATACTAATCCTTTTTCATCAGTCTGTTGTTTGGCAAACACACCTGTCCATCGCTTCAGCAGAGCTTATTCCAAATAGCAGCAGTCTCCTTCTTCTTCTTCTTCTTCTTCTTCTTCTTCTTCTTCTTCTTCTTCTTCTTCTTCTTCTTCTTCTTCTTCTTCTTCTAATTCTAATTCTCCTCCTCCTCCTTCTCCTTCTCCTCTTCCTCTTCCTCATCCTCCTTGTCCTCCTCCTTTCTGCTCCAAGGAGGGAGGATAGCACATGCATTCAAAACACTTCATGCCAAGGAGCTGGCTCAGATGTTCTCACAGGCTGAGAGGAGAAAATCAGTGCTCAGCTGGAAGCAGCACAGAACATTAAATCAAATCTTGATTACCGTCAACGACCAGCACAGTTTCCCATGGGAGATTCTGGGCCTCCCTCAGGTGCTTCGGCTGCCTGTCTTAGGATGGATCTCCACTCTACTAAAGTGTTGCAAGATTTTAGAAAGCCCCCAAGACCCCCACCTGGTTAAAGTTGATTTCTTGCCTTATATAGGTGAAAATCAATTGAACAATGAAGGGCTGCAAATATTTTACTAAAACTTTTACTACCACGCTGTTGGTGTGGCTTATTTTGTGGGTGTGGCTTGCTGGCCATGTGACCAGGTGGGAGAGGCTTGATGATCATGTGATAGGGGAGTGGCTTAAAGGTCATGTGACTGGCTTAAAGGTGGCCAACTTGACATCACTCACGGCAAGGGTTAGGGTTAGAGTTCCTTGCCTCTCCTCGCCTCAAAGAGATACAATTTCCCTCTCTATTTACTATTACTAAACATCCAAAATATAATATTTAATTCTATGTATATGTGCCATATGTGTACATACATATTACACACAGGCACACAAAAATATACATTATCTACTATATAAACTGTATGTGTATGTACACACACACACACACGCACGCACAGCTCTTCTAAAATTATACACATTCAACCTCATTTTCTGCATAGGAAAAACATACCCAGAGCCCAGAAGGGGGGAAAAAAATTCTACTGGTTTTGCCTACATGATTGTACCCATAGGAGCCCATCATTGCAATTGACCCAAACTTTCATCTCCTGCTTAAGCAGGGGGTTGGACTAGATGACCTCCTGTTATACTATGTCCTATGCCAACAGCACTGCTGAAGCTCCATCACTGTCTCATTTGGAAGTTGGGGAATAAAATAAGAACTTGGTCCAGGGTGGTAGAAATTCCTGTTCCACCATGAATGAAATCTCACGGCCACATATTTTGTGTGCCATGATTTCAGCTCCTTTCAGAACTATCTTCTTCTTCTAAAAGCGAGAAATTAAAAGTACTTGGAGATGTCTTCGATTGCCTCTTGTCCTTATTAATGTTATGCTTCTAAAAGAGAGTGCGGGTGGGGGAGAGACCCTTTTTAAATTATGACTTGTTTGCTTTTATTTCAGAGTCCATTTAAGCTGCAGCAAAAATTCCCTTGACATGAAGGAAAAGGATATATGTCTTTATTAAAAGTTATTAAAAATGGAGCCAGAAGAAGCGCCTGTTTCCACTGTTCCTTAAAGCTATCTGTATTTCAAAACAAACACTCGTTAATGGAGACCAAATGTTGCTGGTCACTTCTTTAGAGTCAGGATCCCTGCACATGTGGCAAAATGACTCTGCCCATTCCCCCCCCTTGGGATGACAAATTAACCCCCCCCCCCCAATGGGTTGGAGGCATCAGAGCAGATGTTGATCCACTCTCCCTGCAGCAAAAGATGGGATCACATCTGCTGACAGCTTCACACAAGCCTACACGCCAGGACAAGATCAGCCCCATACCGGAAGCTTTCCTAAGCGATCTCCTCTCTTACTTACTTATTTTTTTATTTATTTAATTTGACTCCAATGCCGCCCAAAGACTCAGGGCGACTTACAACTATATAAAATTACCATAAGAATTACAAATAACAATAATAAAGAAGTGAATAAAGAAGTTTAATTAAAACTCATAACAGTGACTCAACAACACACGTTCATATCATTCATGCAGAGTTATATTCACACAGGTGGTCAGTTGGTGTTAATTTAGGGTCACCAAGCCTGCCGGCACAGCCAGGACTTTATGGCCTCACGAAAAACCAGCAGGGTGGGAGCAGTGTGGACATCAGGTGGGAGTTGATTCCAAAGAGCCAGGCCAGCAACAGAGAAGGATTTAGGGGTAGTGATTTCTGACAGTCTCAAAATGGGTGAACAGTGCAGTCAGGCGGTAGGGAAAGCAAGTAGGATGCTTGGCTGCATAGCTAGAGGTATAACAAGCAGGAAGAGGGAGATTATGATCCCGCTATATAGAATGCTGGTGAGACCACATTTGGAATACTGTGTTCAGTTCTGGAGACCTCACCTACAAAAAGATATTGACAAAATTGAACGGGTCCAAAGACGGGCTACAAGAATGGTGGAAGGTCTTAAGCATAAAACGTATCAGGAAAGACTTCATGAACTCAATCTGTATAGTCTGGAGGACAGAAGGAAAATGGCGGACATGATCGAAACATTTAAATATATTAAAGGGTTAAATAAGGTCCAGGAGGGAAGTGTTTTTAAAAGGAAAGTGAACACAAGAACAAGGGGACACAATCTGAAGTTAGTTGGGGGAAAGATCAAAAGCAACATGAGAAAATATTATTTTACTGAAAGAGTAGTAGATCCTTGGAACAAACTTCCAGCAGACATTGTAGATAAATCCACAGTAACTGAATTTAATCATGCCTGGGATAAACATATATCCATCCTAAGATAAAATACAGAAAATAGTATAAGGGCAGACTAGATGGACCAGGAGGTCTTTTTCTGCCGTCAGACTTCTATGTTTCTATGTTTCTATGTTTCTAAGGCTCTCCCACAAGGTCCCACCAGTCTACATTGCTTGGCTGATGGGACCTGGAGGAGGCCAACTCTGTGAGCTCTAATTGGTCTCTGGGAGGTATGTAGCAGGAGACACTCCCATAAATATTCCAACCCTTCCAACCCTCTTGTCTATGTTCAATAATCCAACCTCATGGATGGGGCTACCCTTGAAGAGTGTTCAGAGACTACAGTTGGTCCAGAATGCAGCTGCGCAGAAGCAAAAAACAGCACCGAAACATGGGCACACCTGCCTCTCCGCATGCAATTTTGTTACCTGCCCAGGTGCAGTAGCAGAATTACGCTGGACTCCGCTAGCACTTAGAGCCACGGGGGTGAGCCCACGTCACCATTCCACCTTAGCAGCCCACCTCTGGGTGGACTCACATAGAACATGCTGTGGACATTCTCTTAATGGCTGTACCAAATTAAGAAATGCCTGCTTACTAGAACGCAGCCCCAGATCTTCAGCTGGGAATTCTCTACATTTACCATCAGAGAAGAGGGGCTGGAGCCCCTAGGGCCATGATGGCAAAACTTTTTTTCCCTCGGGTGCCGAAAGAGCAAGGGAGTGCGCTATCGTGCATGCGTGAGTGCCCATACCCATAATTCAATGCCCGGGGGGGGGGGGACAAAACAGCTTCCCCTGACTCCGGGAGGCCAAGAACAGGCTGTTTCCCCAACTTTTGGTGGGCCCAGTAGGCTTGTGTTTTGCCCTCCCTATGCTCCAAAGGCTTCCCTGGAGCTGGAGCAGGGTAAAAACACCCTCCCCCACCCCCTAAAGGCTCTCTGGAAGCCAAAAACACCCTCCCAGAGCCTCTGTGCAAGCCAAAAATTAGCTGGCCAGCACACACATACATGTTGGAGCTGAGCTATGGCAATGGCTCATGTGCCATCAGATGTGGCTCCATATGCCACCTATGGCACCCATCCCATAGGATTGCCATCCCAGGAGCTTAATGGTCAGAGGAAGGAAGGACCAATGGGTCAAATAGTGGATGGACAGGAGGAGTTTGTGCCTTCAAACTTGCAAGATTCTGTTGATGTAGCCTTACAATCAAGTGGAATTAGCTCCTCTAGCCTGGTTCCCTCTTTGGTTTCCTCCAGTGGGCTGCTAGTCCTAAGATGCTCCCTGTTTTTCACTCTGAGCTGAAGCTTTTGTCTGAATTGCAGCTCCCTCTTCCTCCTCTACCAGCCACCCCCCTCCGGCAATTCGTTTCTTCTTAGATGCCACCAGGGATTTTGAACACTGAGATTCAGAGCATGGGAAAAAAGGCAATTAATTAACAGCAAATGTACAATTAGCAGCCCCTCCCACTTCTAATAACTCATCAAAATGATTTCATTGAAACCGAGGCTAGCAAGCACAATTATTGCAGATGTGCCATCCTGCTTCGATTTAATTCCTGTTTCTTTTCCACCCAGAACCAAAGCAATATTTTAGCCTTCCTATTTGGCAGGAGCAATGGAGCATGGGAAATCACTGTTGCTTTGAAAATCTCTTTAAACATCACCAAGCACATGGAGGCACGTCCTGCCTGGTCTCACTGCGAGTGTTCTTAGGATGTGCTGAATACCAACCCATAGCGCCACCCAATGTAAAAGCATCATTTGCATCTTGTCCCCAAAAATTCGGGTCCAGTGGATCATCTGTGCCACAGCATCATGTCTATGCTTGTAGTCACTCTGTGCGATCTTTTTGCAGCAGCTGAGTGATCGCACAGACTGATTACAAGCATAGACATGATGATGATGATGATGATGATGATTATTATTATTATTACTATTATTATTATTGTTATTATTATCATCATTATTATTTTAAAAAGACATCTTCCTCCCCTAACAGAAGAGAAGCAATGTCTTCTTGGCCGTCTTTGGGTGAACAAATGTTTTCTATGTTTTTCTCAACTTGCAGCCCCAACATCCAGCACCACCCATAGCAAAAGAAATCTAGTGGCGGGCAGGGGGAGCACAGAGTCTTCAGGGTAGGAAAGCCAGATTCTTAGCCCAGACCAGACACTGCCTGTCAAAGTGCAAAGAGGATGGAGTCTTTGGAAGATAAGGCTTAACTGCCCATAGAGCCAGGACCGAGGCAAAGGCCAAGCATTTCTGCAGGACTCAGGAATTTGGCTAGAAGTCAGGCATTAATTTTGACTGCAGGCCATCGTTCCACACTCCTCCAAGGGCAAGGCAGCACCCACGTACATAAGAGAAATGGCATTCAGTGCTGAGTGCAGTAAATAAATGTTAAGTGCCCCAGGTCAGTGGCTGAGTCAGCAGTTCTCCCTAGGCAGATCTGCAGTCATCTCACAGCCCCTAGCAGAGGAGAAGTAACTGAAAGATTTGTTTGTTTGCTTGCTTGCTTATTTATTTATTTATTTATTTATTTATTCATTCATTCATTCATTCATTCATTCATTCATTCATTCATTCATTTATTTACAGACCTCTTAGAAAAGGGGAGAGGTTGACTGTAGACATCCTGAGATTTTGGGGTTTGGGGAAGAAACCACAGAGTCAGGTACTGCATTCCAGGCATCGATAACTCTATTGCTAAAGTCGTATTTTCTGCAATCTAGTTTGGAGCGCTTTACATTGAGTTTGAATCTATTACGTGCTTGTGTGTTGTTGCGGTTGAAGGTGAAGTAGTCACTAACAGGAAGGACATTTTGGTATATGATTTTATGAATTCTTGTTAGATTAGATCGGAGGCGATGTAGTTGTAAATTGTCTAATTGCAGTATTTCAGGTCTGATGGAGTAAGGTGATTTGAAGGCTGTCTCTTTCCAACTCTCTGGGCTTGGGAGGGTTGGATCATTCGCCTGGCCCTCTTTGAGCATCTCCTAGAACATTCACAGGTTCTACAATATTTGGGTACTTTGAACTATGGTTTGAACTCTGAACTTTGAACATAGTCTTTGAACTATTGTGCTGGAGAAGACTCCTGTGAGTCCCTTGGATTGCAAGGCTATCCAACCGGTCAATCCTAGAGAGGTTCAACCCTGACTGCTCTTTAGAAGGTCAGATCCTGAAGACGAAATTCAAATACTTTGGCCACCAAATGAGAAGGAAGAACTCACTGGAGAAGAGCCTAATGACTGGAAAGATGGAGGGCAAAAGAAAAAGGGGACGACAGGTGGATGGATGGTGTCACTGAAGCAGTGAGCTGGAATGGACTCCAGAAGATGGTAGAGGACAGAAACGCCTGGAGGAACGTTGGTGATGGGGTTGCGATGGGTCGGACACAACTTTGTAACTAACAACAACAATCCTGGGGAGACTCTCTTGCTCTCATATCACACCAATTAATTTCTCAGCGTCATTCTGAGCTGAGAACAGGGGTGAATTCTGGTGGGTTCAGATTGTGAGACAAATTTGCCCTCTCTACCAATGCTTAAGTAGGAAAACAACTATTTTCTCATTCTTTACATTTCCTGGTATTTTTTTAAACTCATAAAACATAGAATAGCAGAGATGGAAGGGACCTTGGAGGTCATCTAGTCCAGCCCCCTGCTCAAGCAGGAGATCCGGTATCATTCTAGACAAGTGGCTGTCCAGTCTCTACTTTAAAAGCCTGCTGTGTTGAAACACCCACAACTTCTGAAGGCAACTTCTGTTCCATTGGTGTAAAGAAAATAATCTTACACTTAACACCAAAAAAACGAAAGAACTGATAATTGACTTCAGGGGGAAGAAAGATGTATATTCACAATTGCACATAAATGGCGAGGAGGTGTAGAGGGTTGGTAGTTTCAAATTTCTGGGCACTTATATCTCAGAGGACCTCTCATGGAATATGAATGTTAAACATGATCTAAGCATAGCCCATAAAATCATATGCCCCAATGTCCTTCCTGTCAATGACTACTTTAGTTTCAACCACAACAACACATGAGCACACAATGGATACAAACGTAATGTAAACCACTCCAAACTTGACCGCAGGAAATACGATTTTAGTAACCGAGTAGTTGAAGCATGGAATTCACTATCAGATTCTGTAGTATCATCACCTAACCCCCAAAACCTTACCCTTAGACTATCCACTGTTGACCTCTCCTGACTCCTAAGAGGTCAGTAAGGGGCATGCATAAGTGGACCAAGGTGCCCTCCATCCCCAGCCCTAAAGTTTCTTTTATTTCTTTACTAGTATCATGTATATGAATATTATTATATCTAATGTTTCTTCTTTTTTTCCCCTTGTTACTAGTATCATGTATATGGATATTATTATATCTTTACATACCTCCGATATGTACTTGACAAAATAAATAAATAAAAAATTAAAATAAAATAAATGCTTGTGAATAAGGCACAAAAGAGGCTGTATTTCCTGAGAATGCTCAGGAAGATCAATCTATCTCAGCATCTATTGCTCTCCTAGTATCGCATTGAGAGCACCATTGAGAGCCTCTCTACATGGGGATACCTCTGAAGAGTGTTCGCAAACTCCAGATCGTGCAGACTGTGGCCGCGCCAGCAGTAATGGATCTTCCCAGATATGCCCGTGTTTCGTCAACACTCCGCGGCCTGCATTGGTTGCCTATTAGTTTCCAGACATAATTCAAAGTGTTGGTGATGACCTACAAAGTCCTACATGGCATGGGACCAGAATACTTACGGGACAGCCTTCTGCCGCATAAATCCCAGCGGCCGATTAGGTCCCACAGAGTTGGCCTTCTCCAGGTCCTGTTGACCAGACAACGTTGTTTGGCAGGACCTAGGGGAGGAGCCTTCTCTGTGGTGGCCCTGGCCCTCTGGAATCAACTCCCTCCAGAGATTTGAACTGCCCCCACCCTCCCCGCCCTCCACAAGAACCTTAAGATCTCTCTATGTTGCCAGGCATGGGATATCCTCCCCTCTGACAATTGAAAGTTATGTTGGTTATGATTGTGTAGTATTGACTGTTTTTAAGGTAATGGGTTTTAGTTACAGTTTTTAATTATTAGATTTGTATCTGTATTGTTTCATTGTTGTTGTGAGCCACCCCGAGTCTTCAGAGAGGGGCGGCATACAAGTCTAATAAATTATTATTAAATTATTATTACTATCCTAACCTATGGCATTCTCGCACAGTATGGGAGCAGTTCTGTAGTGGATAAAAACTCTCTACAGAGAATAATTAAAACTGCCCAGAATATCATTGGGCTCCAGCTACCTTGGATGATATCTTCACATCTCGCTTTTCTAGGAAGGTCCACAACATTCTCAGGGACTCTTCCCATCCTGCTTACAATCTTTTTGAATTGTTGCCTTCCGGCAGAAGATACAGAACAACTAAAACTCGGACCACATGTTTTCTGAATAGTTTTTATCCCAGAGCTATACTCGCACTTAACAACGACCTAAAGGGTCACCACCAGTGAGCTGTTGGACAGTATTACTTGGTCTGTTGTGTAGATGTTTGGGTGGCTCAGGGTTGGGAATTTGTGGTGGGTGGGACTTTTTGGAGGGGGGGTGGTTGTTATGTGTGTTGGGATTGGTCTCTGGACGTCAAGCAACTTTCATTGTCAATGACAATTTTGTTGTATTGACAATGACAATAAAGTACACTGCTCAAAAAATAAAGGGGACACTAAAAAAACAGAATATAACTTCAAGTAAATCAAACTTCTGTGAAATCAAACTGTCCACTTAGGAAGTAACACTGATTGACAGTCAATTTAACATACTGTTGTGCAAATGGAATATTTGTGCAAATGAAATATTCAATGAGAATATTTCATTCATTCAGATCTAGCATGTATTATTTTAGTGTTCCCTTTATTTTTTGAGCAGTATATTTATGTTTCTATTATTGTCCTCACTGTTATGAAATTTCCCCTTAGTTCTAGTTTTAGGAGCTAAACTCAACTCACCAGTCTTCTTACAGAGAGTTGCTTTTTGTACAGAGAGAGACTCGCAACTCAACAGTAAGAATGGAGTCAGGGGGAATTGTGCCAGAACAATGCAAACATAACAGAATAGACAAGAAAGAGATCTGAGCATTTCTCGTCTAAAAATGGTATTTTATAAACATTGGGCGGCTACGATTGTCCTGTCCATCTCTATTGAGTTCATTTCAGCAATTGATTAATGTGATGTTTGAAAAGAGTGGGATTTAGAAACACCCCAAAAAAAACACCACACCAAATCTCCAACTTTGGAGATTGCTTGAAAAGACATTTGTTCTTTGCAAATACCTCATTTGGAGCATCTAAAATTAATGTTCTATTTTTTTTTTTTTTTAAAGATAAGATCCACTTTTCATAAAATGCAAATGCACTATTAAAATGCACGGACAATCTTAGTGGGGAAAAAGCAGTCCCGGGTTTTTAGGATTTTATCAAGAAAACACAGATATGGTTTAAAATATTGCTTTGTTGGTACAGAAATTGTATTTTGTTTGACACAGATTTTTGCGTCAAATTGGAATCATGTAGCAACATAAACTGGTTGTGGTGATTCCAAGGGTTATTGGCACACTGGATGATATACCCCCAAATCTTGGCTGGTGGTACTTAGAAAATCTGCACACTGACAAAATTTCCAACTGTTCCATTACAAAAATTCTACACTGCTTAGATCTGCACATATATTACATGGGTATGCTATAACATCCCAGATTCTTGGGGAAAGCTCAGTGTGTGTGAAGGCCGCAACTAGCTAAAGACCAGGCAGCTGTGATTCTAAATTCATAATAATAATAATAATAATAATAATAATAATAATAATAATAATAATAATAAAAGAGTCAAGGTGGCACAGTGGGTAGAGTCTACGGAGAGGGGCAGCATACAAATATAAATAAACAAACAAACAAACAAACAAACAAACAAACAAATAAATAAATAAATAAATAAGAGTGCAATATTGCAGGCCACTAAAGCTGACTGCTGACTGCTAGATCTGCAGGTCAGCGGTTGAAATCTCATCACCGGGTCAAGGTTGACTCAGCCTTCCGTCCTTCCGAGGTGGGTAAAATGAGGACCTGGATTGTGGGGGCAATATCCTGGCTCTGTTGAAAAGTGCTATTGCTATTGCTCACATGTTATAAATAAAATAAATAAATAAATAATAATACTTTTATTTATTTATTTTATTCGACTTCTGTGCTGCCCAATCCCAAAGGATTCTGGGGGGTTTACAACAATATAAAAAATACAGTTGCAATATAACCCCACTTAAAAAACCCACCACTCAAACAATCCAATCAACACATGTATACCATTCAATAAAATTTGGGCATGACAGATGTAAATGTTCACGGCCCTCAGGCTTGCTGGCAAAGCCAGCTCTTCACAACCTTTTGGAAGGCCAGTAGAGTGGTACCAGTACAGACATTGGGGGGGGGGGCTTCCATAGAGCCGGGGCAGCCACAGAGAAGGCCCTCCCCCACAGCACCGCCAACCTGCATTGCTTAGTCGACGGGACCTGGAGAAGGCCAACCCTGTGCGATCTTATTGGTCTCTGGGAGGTATGCTGACAATAACGATAACAAAAACTAACAATACCAAGACCAATAACAATAACAATAAAAACAACAATTTGCAAGTGAGGAAGACAGTGGAATAACAGAAGCGAGCATTACCTGACTATGTGAAGGAGAGCAAAGAGTCGGCATTGATAGAGGTCAACAATAGGAAGCTTCTCAAGGTGAAGCAAACCAAGGACCAGTACAGAAAAACTGTAACTCAATGTCATATGGCAGCTGGCGGAACAAAGCATTGCATGGCCAGTTCTTGGGGAAAATTGAAGGCAAAGTGGATAAAGAAAAGACCTGGTCATGGCTTACAAGTGGAACACTCCAAAAGGAGACAGAAGGACTAACACTGGCGGCACAAGAACAGGTTATTAGAACAAATGCTGTCAAAGCCAGAAATGAAAAATCAACAGACAATCTGAAGTGCAGACTCTGTAAAGAAACAAATGAAATAATTGATCACATACTCAGCTGTTGCAAAAAGTTCGCACAGACTGACTACAAGCATAGACACGATGCTTTGGCACAGATGATCCACTGGAACCTGTGCCAGAACTACCATCTACCAGTGGCAAAGAACTGGTGTAATATAAGGCCAAAAAAGTGATTGAAAATGAGCAAGCAAAACTACTGTTGGACTTCCGACTGAGTGAAGCAGCTAGAGAAATTTGCAAAATATGGGATTCATGCAGCAGAAGGTGGTCCCGTAAGTAATCTGGTCCGATGCCATGTAGAGCTTTATAAGTCATTACCAACACTTTGAATTGTGTCTGGAAACCAATTGGCAACCAATGCAGTTCGCAGAGTGTTGAAGAGACATGGGTGTATCTGGGAAGACCTATGACCACTTGTGTGGCTGCATTCTGCACGATTTGAAGTTTCCAAACACTGTTCAGAGGTAGCCCCATGTAGAGAGTGTTGCAGTAGTCAAACCTTGAGGTGATGAGGGCATGAGTGAGTATGAGCAGAGACTCCCTGTCCAAATAGGGCTGCAACCAGGTGAACCTGGGCAAATGCCCCCCTCGCCACAGCCGAAAGATGGTATTCTAACATCAGCTGTGGGTCGAGGAGGACACCCACAATAACAACAACAACAACAACAACAACAAAAACTGTCTTAGCCTCAGAGACCTTCATAATTCTTAGGTCTTTGGTCAGGATTTGAATTATTAAGTTTTCACTAGTCTTTGACTGTGAATCTAATTGTAGATTACCCATATAATAATAATAAGGTCTTGGTTGGGGAAACATAATCCAGCTGTGAGGGGAGCCCATCCTGATAGTTTGCAGCTTTTCCATCCATCCATAAAAAAGTCCAATAATTTTATTGAAACCAGATTCTCTCTCTCATCACACAAGGATTTCTTCAGACCATCCGTCATGTCTAGAAGCCCCTCGGGAGCTGGCCAACCCTCAGGCAGAGAGCGAAGATGATGGAAAGAATAAATGCTGAGTGACTTTTCCAGTGAACCCGCTTTGTGTACACACAAAATGGTATTTCTGAGATCTAAGGAAAGAATTTGCAGCAGATTTCGTGTTACATTAAGCCTCAGAGCTTACGGATACTTAAGCTGCGCCTCCAAAAAACGTCTCGTTTCTAAAACACTTCAGATTCTCTGAAATTCCTCTGCAGCTTCATCCAGCGAGGAGCTTTCAGCGAATTCATTTCAAGCTGTCACTCAAAGTAAAATCTGCTTGGTGGGGCCCAAGTGAAAATGTTTGTCAGCCTAAGGAACGTTTTGCCCCTCCTTGACCTTCAAATCAGAAAGGACACGCGGCCACTAAAGACGACGACAGATGGGCAAATTGGAACCGTTGAGCTGCTCTTGGGAAAGGAAAGGCTCAGAAGGAGCCCATGAAGAAAATAACAAAAAAGTCATCCTTAGATGTATACAGTGGTACCTCTACTTACGAACTTAATTCATTCCGTGACCAGGTTCTTAAGTAGAAAAGTTTGTAAGAAGAAGCAATTTTTCCCATAGGAATCAATGTAAAAGCAAATAATGTGTACAATTGGGGAAACCACAGAGAGGGTGGAGGTCCTCTTTTTTCCCAGGAGATTCCTAGAGAGGCCCCATGGAGGCTTCTCCCTGCCTTTTCCGGTTACAGTTTCAGAGGCTCGGGTTTGTAAGTAGAAAATGGTTCTTGAGAAGAGGCAAAAAAAATCTTGAACACCCGGTTGTTATCTAGAAAAGTTTGTAAGTAGATGTGTTCTTAGGTAGAGGTATCACTGTATTTGGAACAAAACCACAACCAAAGAACCTGTTCACCAATTTTTCAATGGGGAGAGCAAAATTTTAATTTTATTCATTTAATGTATGGCAAATCCATGGACTCATAGTAGTTTCAATGTTTATGTTAAGTCCACTCGGCCATTCAAGGACAGGGTGATATACGTTGAAAAAAATCAGACACTGGGACAGTGTAAATTCTTGAGGGATATTTGGACACAATGTGGTAGATATTTTGTCCAGGAGCACCAGTCACACCGAGGGGTAGAGACAAGACCGCACTTAAACAATGTTGGGTACGGATCCCATTCAAAGTTGACCAATGCTGGTGAGAAATCTCAAAACCTGGCACCTTTTGTGTAGGGTCATCTCCGTAACTGCCTGTATCTGGACGTTCAGCATAGAGCCTCAGTTGTGCAGTGGTTAGAGTACAGTACTGCATGCTGCTTCTGCTGATAACCGTCTGCCAGCAGTTTGGCAGATCAAATCTCAGTAGGCTTAAGGTTGACTCAGCCTTCCATCCTTCCAAAGTGGGCAAAATGAGGACCCAGATTGTTGGAGGCAATGTGCTCTCTGTAAACCAGGGCTATAAAAACACTGTGAAGTGGTATATAAGTCTAAATGCTATTGCTGTAGCTGGCTGGAAAACTCTGGAAATTGAAGTCCACAAGTCTTAATGTTGCCAAGTTTGAAGACCCCTGAAATAAGTAGATGATGATGATGATGATGATTTTATATGAAGAGAATATAACAAAGGACTCCTATGGATCACACAAGCCTTTGGAAGTCTCTCAAGGCAAAGGATGGACCTGAGCATTTGATTCTTTTGGTAAGATTAACCAGCCCTGGCGAGATCAGAATTCAGTACAGTAGTCCCTCACCTATCGCTGGTGTTACGTTCCAGACCCGGTCGCGATAGGTGAAATCCGCGATGGGGAATTTATCGACTGATAGTCCTTATTTAAGTATTAATATTGTAATTGTTTGGTAAGTTTTCATTGTTTTAAGTGTTTATAAACCCTTCCCACACAGTATTTATTTTAGATACAGTATTTAAATACAGTATTTACAATTTTACATATATTTTTTTTGAAAAACCTGCCGATCGAGTTCCGCGGGCTGTTTAAATCTGCCGATCGACTTCCTCAGAAACCCGCGAACCAGCGAAGATCCGCGAATGATTTTTCTCATTAATATTTCTTGAAAACCCGCGATGAAGTGAAGCCGCAGTAGGTGAAGCGCGGTATAGCGAGGGACTACTGTAATACTCATGCGCATGTATCGAACACCACTGAAACTGAACACCTTATATGTTGTTCAAGTTTATAAGTTGATTTGCCTTTTCATTTTCTTTTATTTTTCTTTCTTTTTTTCTTTGTATGTTTTGTTTGTTTAAATCATTTTTATGTG
Source organism: Erythrolamprus reginae (assembly GCF_031021105.1). Classification (NCBI taxonomy): domain Eukaryota; kingdom Metazoa; phylum Chordata; class Lepidosauria; order Squamata; family Dipsadidae; genus Erythrolamprus; species Erythrolamprus reginae. Next base: position 34,191,354 of record NC_091957.1, read on the forward strand.
TAGAAACTTAATAACGATTTTTTTTTAAAAAAAAATTCAGTAACACTCAGCGCTTCCCCTTGGCTAAGCGGTTAGAGCGGCTGCATTTTGTTGCTGGATCATTCTTTACTGTAGTGTACATTGAACACATCACATCTGCTGGAAAACCAAAAGGCTGAAGTCCAAATGTGTGGTACGAATGCCAATCATCTGAGATAGTCATATGGCACCATCTCAATATCAGAAAATGAAGAAGACCTAAGAATGATGATTATAAAACATAAAAAAGGAGAGTTAAAAGGGAAGGCTTTTCTTGAACATGAAGAAAACTAAGATTGTATCTTCTAAGATTATACCTTTTAAAAGAACTTCACATAAAAAATATAAGATGATAGAAGTAGTTGACATTTTTTCTAGACTCCGGAACTGATAAAGATGAAATGCAAAAGAGATTCATGAAAATGACAACAGATCAAAAATATTGAAGGACTAAATTCAAGAAATGCCAAGGTATTTCAATCAGGGCAAAAGTTAGAATGGGCAACTCAGTGGTATTCTCTGCTATGATGTACAGATGTGTCGTGCAACTGGGGGAGGCTGTTTGAATATATGTATGTATGTATATATGTATCTATCATGCCAGATGCTGGTTAAGAGACCAATGGTGCAGTATAAAAGCAAAGAGACCGATATATGAACAGGGAACTATCTGGTTCAGAGGTTGCTTACTAACTAACCAAATTTGGTTTGGTTTATACAAGTCACACCTCTCAATCTTAGCCTCTGTCATTCCTATCACCCACAACAGAAGGAATAAAAACATTGGTTTACCACTGTGCTTCTCAAATAGTGGGGCGCCCAGTGATGGGCTACCTAAATTTTTATTACTACACTGTGGGCGTGGCTTATGCATTTTGTTTCAATATCTTTCAGTGCAAATTGGGTGCTCTGGGGTGGAGCTCCAAATTTTGCTACTGGAACTGTGTTCCTAACTGTTCTCCTAGGAACCCATCACTGGGCGTGCCCCTCTTGGGGGGAGCATGGAGCAATATCAGGGGAGATGCATGTGACCCTGGGGAACACATGTGGTCCTTCTCGATTGATTCCCCCAAATGGGGAGTGTTTTCCCAGTTGCACACTGCTCCGATCCTGGAAGAGAAGACGGCCAGGCGTAAGTTCTTGTTGTTACCAGTGCCAAAACTGCTGCTAGACAAGGAGGAGAATCCTCTGCTGCTGGGTAAAAGCTTCGAACGGCACCCTAAAACCTCCTTCCACACCATTCACTATGAGTTCTCAGCAGAGGCAGTGCTTATGGGCCAGGTTGGCAACCCCAAAACATCAGCTTGATTAAGCTGCCTGGCCCTGTGTCAAAACACTAAAATTCCAAATTCCCCCCAGATTGGAGAGTTGAGGTGTATGTGCAAAATGTATACTTCTTCCTTGGCGGGTTGTAAAAAAATAATAATTGAGAAGCACTGGTTTATCATAACAGAATGATTGTGAAAAAACCAGACAAATAATAATAATTAATAGGTTAAAAGATTAAATAAGGTTCAGGAGAGAAGTATTTTTAATAGGAAAGTGAACACAAGAACAAGGGGGCACAATCTTAGGTGGGAGAAAGATCAGAAGCAACATGAGAAAATATTATTTGACTGAAAGAGTAGTAGATCCTTGGAACAAACTTCCAGCAGACGTGGTTGGTAAATCCACAGTAACTGAATTGAACATGTCTGGGATAAACATATATCCACCTAAGATAAAATACAGGAAATAGTATAAGGGCAGACTAGATGGACCATGAGGTCTTTTTTTGCCGTTAATCTTCTATGTTTCTATGTTTCTAGATTTGTATGCCGCCCCTCTCCGAAGGCTTGGGGCAGCTCACAATATTAAGGAGGAAGAGGAAGATTAGCTGCCCAGAGTCCTTGGGGAGTTGGGCGGCATACAAATTGAACTAATAAATAAATAAATAAATGCACTAATTTGAATCTAAAACATGTGGAAGGCCAAAGTTTCTAACTCCAAATGATGGAGTAATTTATTTCTCAGATGGATCTTTCAGTCACCAATTGAGGCTCTCACCCAGTTTTTCAGCATATAAATAATAATAATAATAATAATTTATTGGATTTGTATGCCGCCCCACTCCGTAGACTCAGGGCGGCTAACATCAACAATAAAAACAGCATGTGACAATCCAATAATAATCCAATCCAATAATAAAACAAGTCCATATCCAGCCTTTTCCCTTGAATCATTTTTCTGCCTCCTTCGGGGGATTTCAGCTGGAACAGAAGTGTGGAATCATTGCTGCTTCACATGATTCATCCACATGAAACTAACTGTGGGGACTGGATCAAAGGATGCTCTAAAACAGCATGAGCATCAGAGGATCCATAGTTGAACAGGGCACATGCTCTGCTCTCTCTTTGAAGTGGCTTCTTTGGCAGGAACTCTGTGAAAAGAACATCCCTTCTTCCTCATCTGCACCCAAGTATTTCACATGAATGGCTTCCCCCAGTAGGTTGGGAGCTGTGGCCCATAAGAGGTTGTGCTGAGGAAAATCTGTGACAAAAGTACTTTGGATTCGTTAGTCTTGTGTGACTCCTGGGAAAATACAAGTGTCAACACCTCAAATAGCATCTGAGAAATAAATCAGAATCTACTCCAGTTCTCACACAAGAGGTTCGATTTATTAGCAGAGCCATGTTGGATTACGTTTCAGCCATTCCGATACTAATTTCTCTCCAGTGCTCCACCCAGGTTAAGGTTCATCTCACATCCCCACACCCACAAGTGCAATCACGTGGACCAGCCCGGTGCAGGGATTCACCTACTTCCTCTTTTGTATAATTGACGCAGAACAAAAGATGACCTTGGACTCTGAGAAGAAATTTGTTTTGGCTATAACTTCTCTCTGCCCCTCCCAATTCCCTTATGCTGTGTTACTGTGCCAGGCCAAAGCCTCTAATTCCAAATGATGGCTTTCGGTCTGACAGCAAGGGTGAGTTTATTACTGTTTCTGTTTCTAAGTGCATTCCCTCATGAGATTTTGCTTCTGCGCATGGATAAGAAATAAAAAATATGCTGGGATGCACATATGCACATGCAAGAGAACTGAAGCTGTGCATGCAGCTCACCATGGGCTTCTGGTGCGCCGTCCTCTATCATACCGGTAACAACCTACTACTGAGATTCTTGGGGAAAGGAACTGGGAGGGGAGGGGAAGTGCTTAGCTCAGGGTCCTGAGCTTCTGGAGTTTCCCAGCTCTTAAATGGACTTGAAGGAGAGGGACGTGTGCTTTATCTTGGCACTTAGCGGAAGAGATTTGGTTTTATGTGCCAAATCCACATTTCTCCTTAATGTAGGCTATGGGGTGAGTGGCGGGGGCGGGGGGGGGGGTAGGGGTAGGGAGAAAAGGATTCAGATAGCTGTCCAAAGAGATTGCAGACACTTTTGCTCAAAAGCCCTAAGTAATGGACTTCCTTTGACTCAAGTGATCAATGGAGCTTCTCCACAGGCTCTCAAATGAACACATCCATCCTCCTCCTCTCTCTGGGTCGAGGTGAGACCTTGAGGATTGAACCTTCTCTGACTGGCTCCTTACATTTCTCCTGAAGTCTCCCAGTTGTTTGACAACAGTTGGTTGGGATTTCTTGTGCTGAGATGCTCAGTGCATGCTGTTTCTTGCAAATCCCTCGATATTTGCATCTGTGGAATCTCAAGAAATTACTGAAAAAGCAATTAACACAATAATGCAGAATGGATTTTTGGAGTATAAGACACACCTTTTTTCTCCCTAAAAGAGGCTGAAAATTCAGGTGCTTCTTATACTCTGAATGCAGCTTTTTTTAAAAGCTCCCCCCCCAGCCCTACCTAGGTGCTAACAATCTTCCCAGCTCTTATCTTGCAGGTTCTTTCATTGTTACTGTCTGTGAAGAATGTTTTCCAAGCTCTAAGTCTTTGCAGAGTTTTTTCATTACTCCAAGTCGCTCCAGGTGAGTTTCTTTCCAGCCCTAACCAGATGCTAACGATGTTCCCAGCTCTTACCACTTGCAAGGTCTTTCATTGTTATTCTCTGCAAAGAATGTTTTCCAAGCCCTAAGTCTTTGCAGTTTTTTTCATTGCTCTACTTGCTCCGAACTTTTCTTTCCAGCCAGAACCAGGTTCTAACTATGTTCTCATCTCTTACTGACTTGCAAGCTCTTTCATTGTCACTCTCTCCAAATAAGGTTTTTTAAAAGCCCTAACCAGGGTATAAAATAATGTGCTGAAATGGATCACACTAAGGATGCTAACCAGATGAATATCTGGTAAGCAGATTCTTTTCCCTATTTTCCTCCCCAAAACTAAGGTGCATCTTATACCCTGAAAAATATGGTAACTGGGAAACGTTGAAGAGCAGGGCTATAAAAGAACACAAATGGGCCTTTAAAATCGTAATAATAAAAACTTACTAGAGAGCCATTAGAGTTGGTGTTAGTGAGACATCATGTCAACAGCAGAATGCTTGCGGTATCGCTTGTCCTTTGAACATTCAAGAGAGGGAAGGCAGATGTGGCTTAGACAGATCAACCACTAAAACAGGGGTCTCCAACCTTGGCAACTTTAAGTCCGGCGGACTCCAACTCCCAGAATTCCCCAGCCAGCAAAACTTAAATTTGTCAAGGTTGAAGACCCCTGCACTAAAGCACAATTCCATTGGCTCAAGTCAAGCAGATGGTCACAGGACCTCAGCCAAATTGATGGTTTGCGAAGTGGTTTGTCTCATTGCCATTATCACCTGAAATAAATAAGTAACCGCCGTGAGTTCATTACCCTCAAAGTCCTTCTTATCTGTTATCTGAGATAATAAAAAGCCATTCGTAAAATATTTACCGTATTTTTCAGAATATAAGACACACCTTAGTTTTGGGGGAGGAAAATAGGGAAAAGAATCTGCTACCAGGTAACCATCTGGCTAGCGTCCTTAGTCTGATCAGCTTCAGCACATTATTTTATCCCCTGGTTAGGGCTTTAAAAAAACTTTATTTGGGGAGAGTAACAATGAAAGAGCTTGCAAGCCAGTAAGAGCTGAGAGCATCATTAGCACCTGGAAAGAAACATTCAGAGCAATGGAAAAAACCCTGCAAAGACCTTATACCTTAGAAAACATTATTCTTTGCAGAGAGTAACAATGAATGAGCTTGCAAGCCGGTAAGAGCTGGGAACAATGTTAGCACCTGGTTAGGGCTGGAAAGAAACTTATTCAAGTTAGAGCAATGAAAAAAACTCTGCAATGCCTTAGGGCTTGGAAAACATTCTTCACAGAAAGAAAAAATGATAGAGCCTGCAAGGTTAGAACTGGGAAGATTTTTAGCAGTTAGGACTAAAAAAACAACAACATCCGGAGTATAAGACGCACCCAAATTATCAGCCTCTTTTAGGGAGGAAAAAGGTGTGTTGTATACTCTGAAAAATACGGTATTTATTTATTCAAATTCTGTAAGCACCTCTCTCCATCAGTGACTCAATTAACTATCTAATTAACTTGGAAGGAAATCACTGTTATTTGAGAAAAACACATGGTGTATTTTCAAAGATTGATTGATTGATTTGTTAACCTTAGGCCAAGAAAATGGCCGCCGTTTATTGAGTGGCAGAGAGAGGAATTCCTGTGAGGGAGATTCCTGAGGTCAGACAAGAGAGAGAGAGAGAGACCAGGCTGGTCAATGCCTAGAATTTATGCCGACATCTTCAGATATTTCAATCATGCTCAGCTGAAAAAGCTGCCTGGGTTGAGCGATGATTGAAAGCAGTGCAGGAGGTGGGCGCTGAGGGGAGAGTTGCAATAGCTGAATGGCAAGAGAACCCTCCACATTCCTGGCCTACAAATTCTCCCCAGGTGACAGGGGCCAAACCTCTTGTCTCGGAAAGGCATTGAGTGTGTTCTTTTTCCAGCTGTTGCAGGATAAAACAGCCGTGATGGTAGATCCGTCTGAGGAGGAAAGACGGCACGTTTCCCTGAGTGCATTTTTCGTATATTTTTAATAAAGGCCACTCTCTGTTTACCGGCAAAAGAGATCAATACAGATTCATTATTTATAAAGGAGTTCACTATTCAGTAATGATTGGGAACCACTTGGTTCTGTCTTGGAAAGCAGAGGCGAGAGAGGTGCAAAACCAACTCCAGGCTTTCAGTCCCCTCAACTCAAGGTTTCTCATCAGTCCTTGCTGGATTGTTTACAGATCCTGCAGGCAGCTGCATTATCGTTCAGATTCAGTTACTGTAGCAACAATGAAGGGCTGCAAAATTCTTACTACCATACTGTGGGTGTAACTTATTTTGTGGGTGTGGCTTGCTGGCCATGTGACCAGGTAGGAGTGGCTTGATCATGTGACCGGGGTGGTGGTTTAAAGGTTATGTGACTGGCTGAAAAGAGGCCAACTTGACGTCACTCACATCAAGGGTAAGGGTTAGGGTGCCTGGCCTCTCCTTGCCCCAAAGAGATACAATTTCCCAATCTATTTACTATTACTAAACATCCAAAATATACTATTTAATTCTATGTAAATATGCCATATGTGTATATTATTATTATTATTATTATTATTATTATTATTATTATTATTATTTAGATTTGTGTGCAGTCCCTCTCCGAAGACTTGGGGCAGCTCACAGAATACAAAAAGCAACACGACAACAAATCTAATTAATTAAAAATTACTACTAAAATCCCATATACAATATATTAAAATCAGTCAGCCAACTCATTCACAACCACACATTACATCTGAAAAGCAGAGGAAGGGGGCTTGATCTTATTGCCCGATGCCTGGTGACATAAATGAGTCTTGAGCCTCTTGTGAAAGGCGAGGAGGGTGGGGGCAGTGTGAATCTCCGGGGGGGAGAAGATTCCAGAGGGCCAGGGCCACAGAGAATGCTCTTCCCCTGGGCCCCGCCAGACGACATTGTTTGGCCGATGGGACCCAGAGAAGGCCAACTCTCTGAAAGTCCTCAGAGAGGGGCGGCATACAAATCTAATAAACTATTACTATTATTATTATTATTATTATTATTATTATTATTATTATTATTATTAAACTCTGTGGGACCTAACCGGTCACTGGGATTCATGCGACAACAGGCGATCTCATAAGTACATACATATTACACACAGGCACACAAAAATCTACATTATCTACTATATAAACTATATGTGTATGTACACACACAAACACATACACACACACACACACACACAGAGCTTTTCTAAAATTATTGACATTCAACCGCATTTACTGTGATAGGAAAAACATACCCAGAACCCAGAAGGGAAAAAAGAAAAAAAATCAAAAATTTTCTACCAGTTCTGTATACCTGATCAAACTTTTTCTACTGGTTCTGCATACTTGACCATATCCATAGGAGCCCATCACTGTGTAGTAACCAACCCCCCCCCCCCGAGATTTGTACTGTCCCCACTCTCCTGGCCTTCCACACGGCTTTAAAAATTTACCTTGCGAAGCCGAAAAATATTGGAAGAGATTCCATTTATGGCTACAAGAAATAACAGAAATTGTTATTGGATTTACCCTGGAATTCTTTTTGTTAGGCATTGTCAAAAAAACCATATCCAAAGAATATGAAATATTTAATTTTACATATAATGTTACATAGACAGAGCCATGGTTGCACAGGAGGTAGAGTGCTGTACTTCAGGCCACTGAAGCTGACTGTAGATCTGTAGGTCAGCGGTTTAAATCTCATCACCGGCTCAAGCTTGACTCAGCCTTCCATCCTTTTGAGGTGGGTAAAATGAGGACCCGGATTATGGGGGCAATATGCTGGCTCTGTTAAAAAGTGCTATTGCTAACATGTTGTAAGCCACCCTGAGTAGGGCGGCATAAAAATCAATCAATCAATCAAACAAACAAACAAACAAACAAACAAACAAACAAACAAACAAACAAACAAACAAACAAACAAACAAACAAACAAACAAACAAACAGCTGCAATAATTGTCTATGTGCAAAAATGAAAGGATTTGCAGATACCTGCCGAGAAGGAGGTTATTAAGAAAAGATATGAATGCGCAGAGATGGACAGATTAACAATGGAATTAAAGGATCAAAAGGACTTCAGGATTTACAAGGACTTTTTGGAACATTTCACATTTAAGTACAGCTTGAGGACTCTTGAAGGGGGAGTGGCTGTGAAGTCTTCACAGCTGCCTTTTATCTGCTCTGCTTTTGTTTTTGCTTTTCACAGCATTCCAGGCTCGTGGTTTGTGGGAGAGCACTTTAAAGTGCGTGTGTACAATATTTTTCTGTTGATAAACCGACTTTTTGTTTACTTTACAGCAGTGTGTGTGTTTGAATTGACACTTTCGACTTAATTGGGGTTCGTAATGTGAAGCCCAGCATAACAGGTTTTAGACTTGTGTTATAATTGGGCTTCAAAATTGTTTTTCTTGTATTGTTTTTTACATGTTATGAGCTGCCCTGAGTCTTCATGGAAAGGCGGCATATAAGTCCAGTAAATAAGTAAGTAAGTAAGTAAGTAAGTAAGTAAGTAAGTAAGTAAGTAAGTAAGTAAGTAAGTAAGTATGTAAGTAGGTAAATCAATCAATCCAGTAGTAAAGAAAATAGGAATTTCCTGATGGAGAGAGCCATTGATCAATAGAATGGTTTGCCTCCGGAGTTGGGCATTGGAAGTTTTCAAGGAAAGATCAGACAACCATTAGTCTAAGATGAAATCCGGACTCCTGCCTTGGCTAAAGGTTATGTATTTATTATTATCTATTTATTTATTGGACTTTTATGTTTCCCCTCTCTGGGGACTCAGTGCAGCTTACAACATATAACAGAATAATATATAACGTCCTAAAGCCAATTAATTAAAATTTATAATAACCCCCCCCCCCCAAAAAAAAAACCCTATAAAAAGACAGTCTACTTACTCTCAACACATTGATCGGCCAGGGGCCAGAATCTAGTGGCCCCAAGCCTGGCGGCATAGATGAGTCTTAAGACTTTTGTGGAAAATGAGGAGGGTGGGGACAGTATGAATCTCTGGGAGGAGCTGATTCCAGAGGGTTGGAGCCCACACAGAGAAGGCTTTTCCCCTAGATCTAGAAGAGAGTAGAAGACCTCCAAGATCTCTTCCAGACTTATGATTCGATGGTTCTTGCCTTATGAATCAGAAGGGTTTGTCAGCTGCTCAGAATTACAAGTGTGTATCATGTAGGTCACCTACACTAATAACATTAACAATTTCCAAGGCAACTGAACAGCGGCAGTGCCTCGTTCTTCGATCCCAGTAGGGATGAAGTAGGGATGAAAGGATGGTTAAATTGAAATGCTAACAGCTGCCAGCAAAGAGCAAGAGGCTCTAACTACCCTCCTTCTGGAAGAGACGCGCCTCAGCTTCCCCACCCTGGAGAAACCCCACCCTACAAAGTGCTTCGGAGAAGAGTTCTAAACTGCTCTTGCTTAGGATTGTAATTGTTGCCAATTTAACACTCACTGCTGTTCTTTGAGATGAAGAGCCAACTGTTTGCTTAAACATCTCCATGTCTCTTATATTTATGACACATTACTGGATCATCATCTTTGCCAAATGCACTTAGTGCATTCATTTGTCTGAAAATAGAGAAGGCTTGCCTCTTCATTTTGACCATATTCCTGATCCTGTTGTTCTGGCAAGTCATGCGGAAGGAAGGAAGTAAGGGAGGGAGGGAGGGAAGAAAGGGAGAGAAGGAAGGAAGGAAGGAAAGGAGGGAGGGAGGGAAGGAAGAAGGGGAGAGAAGGAAGGAAGGGAGAGAAGGAAGGAAGGGAGAGAAGGAAGGGAGAGAGAGAAGGAAGGAAGAAGGAAGGAAGGAAGAGAAGGAAGGAAGGGATAGAAGGAAGGAAGGGAGAGAAGGAAGGAAGAGAAGGAAGGAAAGAAAGAAGGGAGAGAGAGAAGGAAGGAAGCAGGAAGGAAGGGAGAGAAGCAAGGAAGGAAGGAAGGGAGAGAAGCAAGGAAGGAATAATGAAGGAAGGGAGAGAAGGAAAGAAGAAGGAAGGAAGGGAGAGAAGGAAGAGAAGGAAGGAGGGGAAGGAGGGAGGAAGGAAGGGAGAGAAGGAAGGAAGGAAGGAAGGAAGAAGGAAGGAAGGAAGGAAGGAAGGAAGGGAGAGAAGGACTCAATTGTGTCAACCCCTAACCCCCAACACTTCTCCCTTAGACTCTCCATGATTGACCTCTCCAGGTTCCTAAGAGGCCAGTAAGGGGCGTACATAAGTGCACTGGAGTGATTTTCGTCCCCTGTCTAATTGTCTTTCCTTTCTTTCACCTATCTTATATATTCTCTTCCTTTCATATATCCTCTCCTCTAAGTTCACTTTCACCCTCTTTTATATCATCACATGTCTATTTTTCTTCCTGTGCATTTGTGTATTGGACAAATGAATAAATAAATAAATAAATAAGGAAGGGAGGGAGGGAGGGAGGGAGAGAAGGAAGGAAGGGAGGGAGAGAAGGAAGGAAGGGAGGGAGAGAAGGAAGGAAGGGAGGGAGGAGGATTAGTTAAATATTCCAGTGCATTCTTAAATTTGTGCTTCTATGTTTTTTTCATGGAATATGACACCAAGCAATGAAGACTGTATTAAAAAAAGAGGAGAGATCAACATCCTCAATGGATCCTGCAGCAATTATCTTCTGAGTGCTGCTGAGCCATCCAGGAGAGTTTAATGTCTAGACAGGACAGGACAAAGCATTGACTTCATAGAGTGAGCAGATGGAGACAATTGGATCTTTGCAATCTGCATAATAGCTGCATTGCACCTCAAGAGGCACTGGCTTATTTTGTTGGCTTTCCTCCAAGCATATATGGATAAGTATTGTCTTTAGATCTTTTCTGGAATTCTTCCCAATCTACTCCATCAAGCCCCAAAGCCGTGCCTTTGCATTCTATGTCTTTCTTTGCATCTGAGGCCATATCCAACAGGTATGATTGAATGGATTCCCAAGAATCAAATCATTCCCTAACTAGGTGCTTTCCCCTGGCCTAGGATGCAGATCCAGAGGTTTACTGCAAATGGAGTGGTCCCTCTTTCGAGTTGAAAAGTCACTGGGAAAATGAGTTCATTCCACTCCTTCTCAGAATAAAACAGAATAAAAGAGTAAAAGACAGAATAAAAGAGTTGGAAGGGAAGTCAAACTTCCTCCTCTTCCCTCCTCAAAAGCAGAAAGATTTATGGCACAAAATGAAATGAGGAGGACAATGCCCAATAATTCAGCTTTGCACTGTTTTGTATTGGTTTCATCTGATTTTAAAAAATTATTTTTAATGTGTTGTTTCCTTAGCCATCCAGAGTTATAGTATTTGTTTAAGCTGGACAGTCGCAGTGATGGGCTCTTATGCCTACGGTCAGGTACGCAGAACCGGTAGAAAAATTTTGGTCAGATATGCAGAACTGGTAGAAAAAAAATGATTTTTTTCCCTTTTTTTCCCCTTCTGGGCTCTAGGCATGTTTTTCCTATCGCAGTAAATGAGGTTGAATGTGTATAATTTTAGAAGAGCTGTGCATGTGTATGTGGGCTGCAGGCAGGATGGGGTGGAACACAGTTCCACCAGTGGAAATTTATTTATTTACTTAATGGATTTGTATGCCACCCCTCTCCGAGGACTCGGGGCGCTCACAACATAAATGAAGCTGTGTGCCCAGCTCCAGCTGACCATCCCCCCTCCCATCCTCCTCCTCCTCTTCCTAAGAAAGCGGCAGGGAGTCCAGCACTGGCAGGAGTTGCAGGGGGCCCATTTCCTCCCCCATCTTTTCTCAACAGCTGATTGGCACCCGTTCGCCTAGCTACCCAGTCTGAGGAAGGGGGCGACCCAGGAAGGAGAGCGCGGGAAATGTGAAGCAAATTGTCACCCCAGAGAGCGACAGTGGTGAAATTCTAAGTTGATGACTTACAGTTCACTTGAACAATGATGATTGTTCAAGCCACTCCCACCCGGTCACATGACCATCAAGCCACTACTACCCAGTCACATGACTATCAAGCCACACCCATAAAATAAATGACACCCACAGTGTGGCAGTAAAATTTTTGACTGCACATCACTGCACATGCAGTTTATGTAGTAGATAATGTATATTTTTGTGTGTCTCTGTGTAATATGTATGCACACATATGGCATAATATACATAGAATTAAATAGTATATTTTGGATGTTCAGTAATAGTAAATAGATAGAGAAATTGTATCTCTCTGAGGCAAGGAGAGGCCAGGCACCCTAACCCTAACCCTTGACGTGAATGATGTCAAGTTGGCCACTTTTAAGCCAGTCACATGACCTTTAAGCCACCCCCCTGGTCACATGATCAAGCCACTCCCACCTGGTCACATGGTTGGCAAGCCACATCCATAAAATAAGTCACGCCCACAGTGTGTTAGTAAAATGTTTTGCAGCCCTTTACTGGACAGCCGTATATTTTTTTTAAAGTAATGCAAATGAGGCTTGATTAGAGGAGGTTTATGTGATCATCTCCTAGTCAAAAAGAGCAAGTTATGAAAAGTTGGTGGGTCTCATACTACAGATCGGTCATCTTCCAAGCAACCTCTTCAGAAGAAGCGATGAAGGAATGGAGACAGCTTCACTTTTTTTGGGGGGGGGTGTTGTTGTTTAAACTTTTTATTGTTTTTTATCTTTAAACATTATGTTATTTTAGTACAGAACTATACCCAGTTTCATGCATTGTTGTTTGTTAATATACACTATTTCATATGTTTACATAGTCTCATATCATTGTCTTCATCTCACATTGTCTCAGTCTTTTTTTTTTAGTCCAATTGTACCATTTAGTCTTTATTTCATGGTAGTCTGAATTATTTAGTCCTTTAAGTTCAATAGTCAACATATCCATCGTGGCATACCTATATACTGTATTTTGTCCATTAACACATTTTTGGGTGGAGTTTTGTTATTATCCTTCCAATATTAGGTGTATTACTACTACTACTACTACTACTACTACTACTACTACTACTACTATTATTGTTGGTTATTGTTATTGTTGTTATTGTTGTTGTTGTTGTCATTGTTGTTGTCGTTGTTATTGTTGTTGTTATTATTATTATTATTATTATTATTATTATTATTATGTCAATACAACACAGCAAATGAGATCACTATGCTGGATTTCGTATTTCATCACCAGTTGGGCGCTTCCCAAGCACCTAGGACTGCGTGATGTAGCAGCGAATTATGTTTGCCGATCCCAGTAAAACGGCCTTTTGCAATTGACAGATGGAGATTTTGTCAATTCCGATGGTTTTCAAATGTCCACTGAGATCCTTTGGCACTGTGCCCAGCGTGCCAAGTACCACTGGGACCACTTTCACTGGCTTATGCCAGAGTCTTTGCAGCTCGATTTTTAGATCTTCATATTTTACTAATTTCTCTAGCTGCTTCTCCTCAATTCCCAGAAATTATTGTTATTGTTATTGTTATTGTTTGTTATTATTATTATTGTTATTGTTATTGTTGTTATTGTTATTATTATTATTGTTGTTATTATTATTATTATTATTATTATTATTATTATTATTATTATTTGGATTTGAAAGTCTCAAGTGTTGGAGTATTCACAGCCTCCACAGGCAAGCTTTTCCACTGGTTGATTGCTCTCACCATCAGAAAGTTCCTCCTTATTTCTAGGTTGAGTCTCCTTGCTCAGCTTCCATCTATTATTCCTTGTCTGGTTTTCTGGTGGTTTGGAAAACAGCCTGGCCCCCTCCTCTCTGGGGCAGCCCCTGAAATATTGGAACACTGCTATCCTGTCTCCCCTGGTCCTTCTCTTTGCTAGACTAGCCATGCCCAGTTCCAGCAACCTCTCTTTGTATGTTATAGCCTCCAGTCCCCTAATCATCCTGGTTGCTCTCTTCTGCATCTTCTCTAGAGTTTCAATGTCTTTTTTGTAGTGTGGTGACCAAAACTGGATGCAGCACTCTAGGTATGGTCTGACTCAGGCTTTACAGAGTGGTATTAGCACCTCCCTAGTCCTAGATTGTATCTTCTCTATTTCTTCCCCATGGCCTGCGCACTGTTCACTTTCCCTCTCCGGCCTCCCCTAGCTGGTGCCATTCTGCATGTGCCATCCCTGAGAAAGAAGGCCTTGGCTTTTTTCTGCTCTGCCCCCTTCTCCCCTCCAGCTGATTCTGTTTAGTTTGAGAAATAATGATAGACCATGTTGTAGCCTGAATCTGTTTATTGGAGATCGGCTGGAACGGGTTGCAAAGTAGCACAAAGTATCAACAAGTGAAACAGCGGCGCAGCTAGCGAGTCCTTTTTAAAAGTTTTTTTCCTTGGAGGCACAGCTTGACATCCACTTGAATTTCCCAGCCGTGTTTTACCCAATCCATGGCCGGTATGTAATTTGCATATATAACAGATTGGAACTAGGGTTTACTCCAGAACAAAATGGCCTCCTGCTCTCCTACCTCCAGAGCAAAACATTCAAGGCTTCAGGCTTCAGTTCAGTCAGGGACCACCCAGAACAGCTGTTCTGGGCAGACGATGCCTCAGACGTAGAACATTTTGCATATCCCAGAGTCCTGGGTATCGTTAATAACTGTCCTGGGACATATTTTTCCAGTCTCGCTGTCAACAAAAGCTGGTTTCCTAATATTATCAGTCTCTGGTTACTGCTGAAAAAAAGGGTACTTTGAAAAGGCAAATAGCGGCAAAAAAAGGAGACAATTTGGTTTATTCATTTTATTATTTATTTACTAATTTAATTTATATGCTGCCCAACTCCCCAAGGACTCTGAGCTTAGAACAAAGAGAAACATTTAAAAGAACGATCTAAAATGATTTAAAAAAACCCTAATAAAAACATAAATATCTCTCCATATTTAGCCCTCTAACCCCTGCAGTCTGATGCTGCAATGGATCAGACTGGGGGTTTTTTTCTTCATTTTTTTTACCAGGATCACATGAACAGCTAAGCAAGTTATTGTAAGGTGGCCAATCGTCTCCTTTAGGGAGGACAGTCCTTCTTTTGTAGGTTCTGTCCTTCCTTGAACAGTGTCCTCCTACCTGTCCTCCTTTTCGATATTTTAAAATTGATGTTAATCTCTGTATTCAATGATGCCACGCCAAACTGTTACGCTTCATGTAACGGTACAGTTCAGAAAGACGTGATTATGAAACACATGCTCAGGGAACAGAAGAACTTCATGTGTCTCACACCTGTATCACAACATTGCCTCTATTTTATACTTTGCATTTACTTCTAACAGAAATACGAAATTATTTCTTTGTCAGTGAATATTATGCTCAGGTAAGTACAATTCACATTTTATTAATTCATTAATCCAGTTTTATACAACCCTGTTTTCAACACAGGTGTAAAATAATTTAAATATAGATTCTAGAAACATAGAAACATAGAAGATTGACGGCAGAAAAAGACCTCATGGTCCATCTAGTCTGCCCTTATACTATTTCCTGTATTTTATCTTAGGATGGATATATGTTTATCCCAGGCATGTTTAAATTCAGTTACTGTGGATTTACCAACCACGTCTGCTGGAAGTTTGTTCCAAGGATCTACTACTCTTTCAGTAAAATAATATTTTCTCATGTTGCCTTTGATCTTTCCCCCAACTAACTTCAGATTGTGTCCCCTTGTTATTGTGTTCACTTTCCTATTAAAAACACTTCCCTCCTGAACCTTATTTAACCCTTTAACATATTTAAATGTTTCGATCATGTCCCCCCTTTTCCTTCTGTCCTCCAGACTATACAGATTGAGTTCATTAAGTCTTTCCTGATACATTTTATGCTTAAGACCTTCCTTCTTTGAACCCATTCAATTTTGTCAATATCTTTTTGTAGGTGAGGTCTCCAGAACTGAACACAATATTCCAAATATGGTCTCACCAGCACTCTATACACCCGGATCACAATCTCCCTCTTCCTGCTCGTTATACCTCTAGCTATGCATTTAGTAGAGTTTTATTGCTTTTATTATTAAATTTTAGTTTGAATTATTAATTTTATTTATTCATAATGACATAAATGTTTCATTTATTTACGTTGTACTTTTTTCTTAATTTTTTTCATCCTCCTTTTCATTGTAAAAAAAAATTGGTCACCTTAGTTATTAGGATCCATCATAACCCCCCTTGCCCTGAAAAGAATCCACTTGGAAGAAGCCCCTGCACAATCTCCTCACTTTAGAAGAGTGGATTTCAGCTTGTCCTGCCTGCAATTCTTCTCTGTGCTGCTTCGAACAAGGAGGCCCAGATGTTTCACAGATGTCCATTTCTTTCCCTCATCTCCCAACCACATAATGGCTCTTCCAGCCTTGCATATTCTCGAAGACGAGACCCCAGACAGTGCTGCTTAAGGAGGGTTTGCATTGAATTCCCCAGTGAGGCAGCCTGCATCTGGTCTGGCAGTTGTGGGCCAGTTTGGAGCACAAAAATTCTACTCCGATGAGTAGCATTTCACCAGCCTTTCGTCCCTGCCCTTTATTGTTCTGTACGCTGACTTTGCTTCACCTTACATTCCAGGTTAATTCAAAAAATAGCCAGAGTATTTCCTTCTTTTAAAACCAATTTTATTAACTTCCAAAAAGAGGTAAAATGCAAAACAATAAGAATGGAAGGGAAAAAAAAGAGTTGAGAAAGAGGCATCAAGAGGGAAAAAAAGTTAAAAAGTGATTACAAAAAGATTGACTTTATTCAGTATAGATACAAATACATAATAAAACAACCTCTTTCTCTTTTTTAGAATAACAGGATTAGAAGAAACCTTAGACGTCTTCTCCAACTCTATACCATTCTGGGACAAACAGTTGTCTACTCTATTTTTAAAATCCACCAGTGTTGGGGCATTCACAACTTCTGGAGGCAAGCTGTTCCACTGATTAATTGTTCTCACTGTCAGGAAATGTCTCCTTAGTTCTAGGCTGCTTCTCTCCTTGATTAGTTTCCATCCTTTGCTTCTTTACCTGCCTTCTGTTGCTTTGGAAAATAAGTTGACCTCCTTCTTCTTTGGGGCAGCTGCTTCTATATATATATATAAGAAAGTTAAAAAACACACTCCAAAAAAGAAAAAGGAAATTTTACAAAAAGCAAAACACAATTTGGAAAAAAAAACATTTAAAGAAAAAAGAAGAAAATGTGCATTAAAATGACAAAAATCAAAACATATACATACGTATGTATGTGTGTATATATATATGTATATATATATATATATATATATATGTCACATGTTTTTTGCTGAATTTGAAAATTAAGGGAGACTAGGATAGATCTATTTCGGCCTTATTTTGGCCTCATCAGCTAGCCATACCCACTGGGACTTGAACCTGCAACCTTTGCCTTGTAAGGCAGAGAATTATCCTCTAGGGCTAGGCTACAGTATCCAATCCCTTCAGCTCTGCACCAGGGAAGGGTTACATATTTTTGTGTTGAATCACCCTGGTATATTGAAGGAACATCACAGCTCCTTTTTTGCCTCTCGGCCCAACCCAGGACCATTTCCAAGGCAGTTAATTTTATTGATAGCCGACAATTCTATCTATATGTGTCACATGTTTTTTGCTGAATTCAACACAAAAATATGTAACCCTTCCCTGGTGCAGAGCTGAAGGGATTGGATACTGCAGTGTTGTGATTCAGTCTGAGGCTCCTCAGGGAACGGCTGGAACTCTGCCGGCTCCATGCTCAGAGGGGGAGGATGAGGAACAGGAACAGGAGGAGGACCAGGCAGACGGGGAACAGGAATGTCAGGACGAGGAGGAGGGGGAACAGTCTGAGACCCCCGGGGGGGAGCTCTCCCCAGCAAGCAGCCTGGAGTCATTAGATGAGAACGCACAAGCCATCATAGATATGAGGCAGAGAAGGGCAGCACAACGAAGGGGACAATTAGCCAGGTATTTCCATCCCTAATAGGCAACAGCTGGGTTTGGGTGTGGTTCTCCTCAGAAAGGTTGAAAAGGCAGGCCCGCTCTTCCTGTATTGTGGAGAGTTATCTTTTGGGAGTCCTGTGACCTTGCTTCGATCCTTGGCGTTTCTGATTCTGGCTTGTGGCCTCGAAGGCTGAAAACTTGGGGGAGGCGTGGGTTTTATTATCTACAGTGGTGTGTGTGCCAGCAAGAAGCTTGTTGTATTGTCTGGCCATCGTGACTCTTCTGTGAAGCTTCATAGCATTCCAGTTTGTAAGAACAGTTTTTGTTATCTGTGTTTGTTTTCAAAGATATTAAATGACTTTGCTTTTTACCAGCGTGTCTGGCTACTCTTTTTAGTTGGTGTTGACGTCTGGGGGAACCCAGACAGAACACTGCAGCCTAGAGGATAATTCTCTGTCTTCCAAGGCAAAGGTTGCAGGTTCAAGTCCCAGTGGGTATGGCTAGCTGATGAGGCCAATATAAGGCCGAAATAGATCTATCCTAGTCTCCCTTAATTTTCAAATTCAGCAAAAAACATGTGACACATATAGATAGAATTGTCGGCTATGAATAAAATTAACTGCCTTGGAAATAGTCCTGGGTTGGGCCGAGAGGCAAAAGAGGAGCTGTGATGTTCCTTCAAATACACCAGGGTGATTCGACACTCGAAACAGAATACCCTACAAGACTAGACTTTCAATCCTGGATCTTGAAAGCTTAGAACTACGACACCTTAAACATGATCTAAGTATTGCCCACAAGATCGTATGTTGCAATGTCCTACTTGTCAAAGATTACTTCAGCTTCAACCACATCAACACAAGAGCAGACAACAAATTCAAGCTTAATATTAACTGCTCCAAACTTGACTGTAAAAAATATGACTTTAGTAATTGGGTTGTTGAAGCGTGGAACTCATTACCATACTCTGTAGTATCATCCCCTAACCCCCAACATTTTACCCTTAGCCTATCCACAGTTGACCTCTCCAGATTCCTAAGAGGTCAGTAAGGGACATACATAAGCGCACATTAGAGTGCCTTCCGTCCCCTGTCCTATAGTCTCTCCTATATGTCGTATTTCTTCTCTACTATATCCTCTATAACCTTCATTGTGTATTATTGTGTATTGGACAAAATAAATAAATAAAATTTAAAAAACCCAGCCGGAATAGCCAACACCCCAGAAGACAGACTCAAGATCCAGATGGATCTCAACAGACTTGAACACTGGGTCCTATCTAACAAAATGGAAATCCAATGTAGAGAAAAGTAAGGCTATGGCAGGAAACATCAAACGTAGAGGCAGTGTTCCCTCTAATTTTTTTTTGGTGTGGGTGGAAAAGTATAGTGTCTGAGCGGCAGTCCCTTCGGGACTGGGCGGCACAGAAATAAACAAACAAACAAACAAACAAACAAATAAAAAACCCACCCTGTTTTGCCTCACAGAATTTCAAAATAAAATACTGTACTGTGTGTCTATAACAGTGAGCTCATAATAGGGCAACTCTATCAATATCAAAATGCCACTTAAATAGTTGAGCTAGTTTCAAACTAGATTTTGATTTTCTTTCTCTCTTCCTTACTCCCATTCTTTTACTTTCTCTTTTCCTTCCTCTCTTTTTTCTATCTGTTTCTCTCTCTTCCTGTCTCTCTCCTTCCCTCTCACTCTTTCCCTCTCGGCTTCTGGGCAGGTTTGGAAACTCTGAGTTGATGATGATTTTTAAGTGAGCGATTGCTCACTGCTCAGCTTAGAGGCAACTATGCGTAGAGGTACAGATTAGGTGAAACCTTACTCAATAACAAAGGCCCACATTTCCTTTCAATCTGCTTATCCATAACACCTATAGCTAAAGCTTCTGGTTTCAATTATACATTTATTTTTAATATTTTCTGAGTAAAACAACATATCTGATCCCAATAATACTTGGCATTATTACATGTCCATCAAAGATGAAAAATGTACCTTCACATTGATTATATTTCCAGCATTTACTTGACATTCCTATACATCTCTAACAATTTCTCAGGTGTTAAATACCAACTAAATACCGATAAATGCTTTCAAATTGTAATTCAATAAAAATTTCAGCTGCTAAGCCACATATTTTCCCATTAATCAAGCATAATATATCTGTTTTTTTCGCTATTTAATCCTACAGTCCTTAACATATTCAACCTCCTGGATCACTTTCAACAGCAGTTTATATACCTTGCCAATAAAATGTTCATTATTAGTATATAAATCCCTTTTAAGGTCTGTTTTTTCATCTACAAAAATCTTTTTATCCCATTTAAATCCTCTGACCATTTGTGCATAGCAATCAATTGACAAATATGACCTTTTTCCAACTCCTTTCTCGTACTTAATGTAGGTTCTCTTTCAATAAAGGTGAATAAATCAGCATAATCTATCAAGTTCTTGTAACTGTTATATCTCTTCTTAAAAAAGCTTCCTGGGATGACCAAAATAATGCTTGAATGACAATTAGCACAGAAAGTGGAAGCTTAGATCTGCTTTATGAAACTTATGTTAAATTCATGTCAAGAGATAGGCAGCATATATATTTAATAACTATATAAACATAAATAAAAGGCCTGTAGAGATTCTCAATCAACTGAAGGTGCTTTTTCAGGAGGCAACTAGACTTTCTTGTTTTTTCTTTTGAAGACATTTTGCTTCTCATCCAAGAAGCTTCTTCACCTCGCAGTGATTCTGGCAACGGCTCTCAGTTGAAGAAATGTCTTGGATGAGAAGCAGTAATGGGTTGCTGCACCCACGGTGGGGGTGGGGTGGGGTTTCAGTGAGGGTAGTAAGTTTATGCACTATTTATTGAATACAGTGATACCTTTACCTATAGTAAGAACGCCTCTACTTACAAGTTTTTCTAGATAAGACCTGGGTGTTCAAGATCTTTTTGCCTCTTCTCAAAAACCATTTTCTACTTACAAACCCAAGCCACCGAACCGGAAAAGTGTAACCGGAAAAGGCAGGGAGAAGCCTCCGTGGGGCCTTCTAGGAATCTCCTGGGAGGAAGCAGGGCCGGAAAAGGTGGGGAAAAGCCTCCATGGGGCCTCTCTAGGAATCTCCTGGGAGGAAACAGGGCCGGAAAAGGCTGGGAGAAGCCTCCGTGGGGCATCTCTAGGAATCTCCTGGGAGGAAACAGGGCTGGAAAAGGAGGGGAGAAGCCTCCGTGGGGCCTCTCTAGGAATCTCCTGGGAGGAAACAGGGCCTCCACCCTCCCTGTGGTTTCCCCAATCGCATGCATTATTTGCTTTTACATTGATTCCTATTGGAAAAATTGCTTCTTCTTACAAACCTTTCTACTTAAGAACCTGGCCATGGAACAAATTAAGTTTGTAAGTAGAGATACCACTGTACTTAATAGTTTTTTATTGTCCTTCTTTCTCTAGTACCTTAGTATGATCCTTAATTACTTTTAAAATAGGAAAGAATTAAATTGTATGTTTTTACCCATAAACACTTTAATAATTTTAATCATTATCTAGAACTGAACTTTTATAGCAATTAAAGAAAATTGAGCTACTTGCCTAATCTGTTATCATACTGAGTCTCGTGGTTTCAGTACAAAACCTTAAAATGTTCCTGTGCTCCTCAATAAATAATGCCGTCTATCATTGGTCCTATTTGTGGCTATTGAAATAATGTGATTTAATCAACTGAAAAAGAGTCCAAGCACCTAATTGAAAACTTATCTTGATTGGTAGGCCACTCCCATCCAGTCACATGACCTTTAAGCCCCCCTGGTCACATGATTGTCAAACCACTCCCACCTAGTCACATGGCCAGCAGGCCACGCCTACCTGGTCACATGATCATCAAGCCTACTCTCCCTGCCTTCCGTAAACTCCTCAAAACCCACCTTTGCCGTCAGGCATGGGGCACTGAAACACCTCCCCCGGGCATGTACAATTTATGCATGGTATGTTTGTGTGTGTGTTTGTTAGTAAATGGGGTTCTTTTTAAATCTTTTTAAATATTTTAAATTTATTTGGATTTGTCATGAATTGCTGTATCTTGCTGTGAGCCGCCCCGAGTCTGCGGAGAGGGGCGGCATACAAATCTAAATAATAAAATAAATAAATAAATAAATAAATAAATAAGCCTCACCCACACAATAAGCCACGGCCACAGTGTGGTGGTAAAATTTTTGGCAGCCCATCACTGGGAAGCGTATATATTTAATAACTATATAAACATAAATAAAAAGTCTGTAGAGATTATCAATCATCCAAAGGTGCTTTTTCAGGAGGCAACTAGACTTTCTTGGGGGTTTTTTTTGAAGGCATTTTGCTTTCATCCAAGAAGCTTCTTCAGCTAGCAAAAACTCTAGCAATGACTCTCATCTGAATAAACTTCTTAGATGAGAAGTGAAACATCTTCAAAGAAAAACCAGAAAGTCCAGTTACCTCTTGAAAAAGCACCCTTAGGACAAAGAATGAGTACTGGGACAACATTTTAGCATCAGAATGCGTCGAGTACCAAATTGGATGAGTTTTGAAGCAGTGGAGTAATGATAATGACTATTGGTTTTAAGTCCTTTGGGATAAGGAAGCCTTTTGTTGTTGTTGTTGTATTTAAAATAAATCTTCACAAAGGAGACCTCAGTCCAAATTCTCAGCCACTGATGAATCAACTGATCACTTAATAGTACAGATAATTGTTAACATCTATTTGAGTAGCTGGGAAAATTTATTAGATTCACTGCTCTTTGGCCTGATCAGAGAGTTTAGAACATATTTCTCTTTCTTGTCACTTACCACAAGGCTGTTTTGTTGCCAAATGTGTTTTGCACATTTGTTTTTGACAGTTGTCGATGGTTTCTAATAATTTGTGCTGCTTCATAATTCCTGCGTAGGAATGTGGTGGAACATTCAATGCAAAGGAAGGCAGGAATTGCTCTGCAGCCTTAGGACCACAGCAAGCCTGGCTGCAGGGACCCCATGGGGAGCAGACAGCCAAATTGCAGCCCTGCACCAGGGTTAGCTGCAGCCAGCTGGCAAAGGCTGGACTTCCTCTATCTATCTATCTATCTATCTATCTATCTATCTATCTATCTATCTATCTATCTATCTATCTATCTATTTATCTATCCGTTGTGGTTCCGTCTGAGGCCCCTCAGGGAACGGCTGATCTTCTGTCGGTTTCCAGCTCAGAGGGAGAGAATGAGGAACAGGAGGTGCAGGCCGACGAGGAGGAGGAATCCCAGGCTGAAGAAGAGGGAGGACAGCCAGAGTCCCCCCAGAGGGAGCTCTCCCCAGCAAGCAGCCTGGATTCCTTAGAGGAAAATGCACAAGCCATAATTGATCTGCGACAGAGAAGAGCTACACAGCGAAGGGACCAATTGGCTAGCATTAAACAGGCAACAGCTGGGTTTGGGTGTGGTGCTCTTTGGAAAGGCTAAAAGGCAGACCCACCCTTCCTGGCTTGTGGAGTTTTATCTTTGAGAGTCTTGGGACCTGGGTGTGAACTTTGGCGTCTTGGAATCCTGGTTTGTGCCTTTGACTACTGAAACCTTGGGGTGGTTGTGCCAGCAAGAAGCTTGCTGTATTGTCTGGACATCAGGACTCTGCTGTAAAGTATTATAGCCTGTCTGTTGGGAAGAACAGGTTTTCCTCTGTGTTTATTTTTTCCAGCTATAAAGTACTTTTGCTTTTACCAGAGTGTCTGGCTGTTTTTTCCAGTTGGTGTTGAGGTCTGGGGGAACCCAGACAGAACACTATCTATCTATCTATCTATCTATCTATCTATCTATCTATCTATCTATCTATCTATCTGGCAGGACACCGGCGGGCGGCGAGGGAGCGGACTCGGCGGGCAAGGGAAGCGTTCCGCCTGGCCGAGGATGTGCGGCTTGACAGCTGGGCGAAAAAGGTGCCGAGGACCCAGGAGGGCTAGCCGTGGGCGGCGGGAGGCTGGAATTGGAGGGAGGCAAGATGGTTGGGAATGGACCCAGACTGCTGACCATCTCAAAAATTCTTAGGTGCTTACTTACTATTTATCTGTCTGTCCATCCGTCAGCCTGCCTGCCTGCCTGCCTGCCTCTCTCTCTCTCTCTCTCTCTCTCTCTCTACCTATCTATCTATCTATCTATCTATCTATCTACCTACCTACCTTTCTTTCTTTCTATCTATCTATCTATCTATCTATCTATCTATCTATCTATCTATCTATCCATCCATCCATCCATCCATCTATCATCTATCTATCTATCTATCTATCTATCTATCTATCTATCTATCTATCTATCTATCTATCTATCTATCTGACTTGTATGCCATCCCCGACGTTTCGGTGAAATCACATTCACCATCATCAGGCTGAAGTTTCAAGCTTCGTGCTGTTGTAAAAATGGAATTCCATTTTTACAACAGCACGAAGCTTGAAACTTCAGCCTGATGATGGTGAATGTGATTTCACCGAAACGTCGCATAGACATGCAAAATATTACACAGGGCAAAACCCGAACTCAGAACAATCTACATACATATACCCGTGAAAATTTACGAAAACAAATATATATATATATATATATATATATATATATATATATGAAACAATAGACAATGAAACATCTGAAATCCAATTAATATAAATAACTCATCTAAAAACCATTCTAAAAAACCCTTAAAACCTTAAAAATATGCCGTCAATCTTCTATGTTTCTAAGTAGATATGTCAGTTCCTCTGCAAGAATTCATTCTATAACCAAGCAATAAAAAGGACACATGTGATTGAATCAAACAAACATATTAATAACTATCATAACTTGCATTCTTTGTCCTGTTAATGTTCTGCAATTGTTCTTCCCTCAGCTAATAAAGAAATAAGAAAACTTTTAAAAAAAGGACATTTGATAAAGTAGGACTTTGACAAGTGGCCTCAATGACTCTTAAAAAGAATTCAAACAAGCAGATGACTGCAAGGAATCCAATCCTTCCGTCCTCCACCATTTGGTCAGAGCTGAAGAAGTTTGTTGGATGAGAAGTGAAATGTCCTCAAGAAAAACAAAACCCAGTTTTCCTGTTGAAAAAGCAATTTTGGGACAACCATGACCTGGATGACTGAGAATCCCCATAGACCGTCACAGACTACTTCTTGGTAGGATAGAACAATGTGGGATAGACAGCATCACCACCAGATGGATTTGTAACTAGCTGGCCAACTGCACTCAATGGATAATAAAAATATAGAAACATAGAAGACTGACGGCAGAAAAAGACCTCATGGTCCATCTCGTCTGCCCTTATGCTGTTTCCTGTAGTTTATCTTAGGATGGATATACAGTATGTTTATCCCAGGCATGTTTAAATTCAGTTACTGTGGATTTACCAACCGTGTCTGCTGGAAGTTTGTTCCAAGCATCTACGACTCTTTCAGTAAAATAATATTTTCTCATGTTGCTTCTGATCTTTCCCCCACCTAACCTCAGATTCTGTCCCCTTGTTCTTGTGTCCACTTTCCTATTAAAAACACTTCCATCCTGAACCTTATTTAACCCTTTAATATATTTAAATGTGTCAATCGTGTACCCCCTTTCCCTTCTGTCCTCTAGACTATACAGATTAAGTTCATTAAGTCTTTCCTGATACGTTTTATGCTTAAGACCCTCCACCATTTTTGTAGCCCGTCTTTGGACCCATTCAATTTTATCCATATCTTTTTGTAGGTGAGGTCTCCAGAACTGAACACAGTATTCCAAATGTAATCTTCATGAACTATAGCTACAGGGAGGGAAGCCTACAGTGTGGTACCCCAAGCTTCTGTCTTGGGCCAAGTACTTTCAACATCTTCATAAATGGTTTAGATGAGGGGACAGAAGGGGAATTCATCAAATACACAGATGACACAAAGCTGGCTGGGTGGAATAGGGGTAGACTCAAGATCCAGAAGCATCTTGACAGAAGGAAAAGGGGGGACATGATCGAAACATTTAAATATGTTAAAGGGTTAAATAGGGTTCAGGAGGGAAGTGTTTTTAACAGGAAAGTGAACACAAGAACAAGGGGACACAATCTGAAGTTAGTTGGGGGAAAGATCAAAGGCAACATGAGAAAGTATTATTTTACTGAAAGAGTAGTAGATCCTTGGAACAAACTTCCAGCAGACGTGGTTGGTAAATCCACAGTAACCGAATTTAAACATGCCTGGGATAAACATATATCCATTGTAAGATAAAATACAGGAAATAGTAAAAGGGCAGACTAGATGGACCATGGGGTCTTTTTCTGCCGTCAGTCTTCTATGTTTCTATGTTTCTATGAGTTGAATACTGGTCCCTATCCAGTAATGGACAGACATTTTTTTCCTGCCACACTGTGGGTGTGGCTTATTTTGTGGGTGTGACTTGATGGTCATGTGACTGGGTAGGAGTGGCTTGCCAGCCAGGTGACCAGGTGGGAGTGGCTTGAATGATCATCATTGTTCAAGTGAACTGTTAAGTCTTCGACTTACAACCTCACCAGTGTCGCTCTCTGGGGTGACAATTTGCTTCGCATTTCCTGTGTTCTCCTTCCTGGACCCCCCCCTCCTCAGGCTGGGTAGCTAGGTGAACGGGTGCTGTTGAGAAAAGAGGGGGGAGGAAATGGGCCCCCTGAAACTCCTGCTGGTGCTGGTCTTCCTGCTGCTTTCCGAGGAGGAGGATGGGAGGTGGGGAAGGTCAGCTAGAGCTGGGCACACAGCTTCATTTTCACCCCATCCTGCCTGCTGCCCACCCCTGTCCCTATCTAATAAAATGCAATTCAGTGATATGAAAAGTAAGGTTTTACACTCAGGCAAGAAAAAGCAAATGCACAGATATAAATTGATGGTACCTAGTTCAGCAAAAACGAGAGACATCTATGTGTCCTAATAGACCACCGCTGAAATATGAGCCTATCAGCTTGCCATTTTCGGCTTCTTTGCTGCCATAAAATGAAAGGGAGGGGGGGAAAGGAATTTGGAGGAAAGTTCGGGCATGGGAATGATGAATACAAAAGGAAGGTTGGAGACAAGCTGAGAAGAACTAGCCGTATCAAACCAGAATTGCATTGGCTGCTGATCAATTTCCGGTCACAATTCAAAGTGTTGGTTATGACCTTTAAAGCCCTTCATGGCACTGGACCAGAATATCTCCGAGACCGCCTCCTGCCGCACGAATCCCAGCGACCGATTAGGTCCCACAGAGTGGGCCTCCTCCGGGTCCCGTCAACTAAACAATGTCGGTTGGCAGGCCCCAGGGGAAGAGCCTTCTCTGTGGCGGCACCGACTCTCTGGAACCAACTCCCCCCAGAGATTAGAACTGCCCCTACTCTTCCTGCCTTCCGTAAACTCCTTAAAACCCACCTTTGCCGTCAGGCATGGGGGAATTGAAACACCTCCCCCGGGCATGTTCAATTTATACATGGTATGCTTGTGTGTGTGTCTGTTAGTATATGGGGTTCTTTTAAATCTTTAAATATTTTAAAGTTATTTGGATTATTTATGATTTGTTCTATCTTGTTGTGAGCTGCCCCGAGTCTTCGGAGAGGGGCGGCATACAAATCTAAATAATAAATAAATAATAAATAAATAAATAAGCCAAACGCTGGGGCACCTGGCTTGGGAACAGAATGCAAAACCACATCAAGAGGTGCCAAGTATCAATGCAGTTCCCAAAACATCAAAACAGTTTACTACTTTGCACTGATGTTGGGGGTTGGGGAGGAGGAACAGGGAAAGGGGGAAAGTGCAACCTTTGCATGGGGATACTCAGATCTAGCTTTATTTTCACTGTAACTGCTTAAAACTTTAGTGGAAGAACTTTCAATTCAGTTCAATGGAGTTGAGGGTCTTTCTTTCCTAAACATCTGAGCTTGGACAGGACTGACAGAGCCAGTAATGTACTATAACTGCAAAAAATAAACAAACCCTTAATGCAGTCTTAGGTTGCATCAGCAGAGGGGCCTTAGTTTTAAGATCATGTGAATTGATTGTACTGTATTATAATGCAATGGTGAGACCACATTTGGAATACTGCATCCAACTCTGGACAGTATGATACAAAAAAAAATTCCTAGAAAGACTACAGAAAAGAGCAATGGAGATGGTAGGAGTTCTGGAGGCTAAACCATATCATGATCAACGGAGGGAAGTAGCTATGTTTAGTATAATGTCTAGAACCAAGGGTCGCAGTCTTCCAGTACTTGAGGGCCTGTTACAAAGAAATGGTAGTCAATTTATTCTCCAAAGCACCTGAAGGAAGAACAAGAAATAACAGGTGGAATAACCTAGGATAGTGATGGCGAACCTATAGCACAGGTGCCACAGGTGGCACGTGGAGCCATATCTGCTGGCATGCGAGGCGTTGCCCTAGCTCAGCTCCAATGTGCATGTGTGTGCTGGCCAGCTGATTTTTGGCTCACACAGAGGCTCTGAGAGAGCGTTTTTGGCTTCCAGAAGCCTCTGGGGGCATTGCGGTTGGCTTCAGGCCAGCTCCTATGGCTGCTGATTTTGACTCAGAGGAGATGGTGCCATCCATTCATGGAAGACCTGTCTGGTTTGATGAGGAATCAGACAGTGAACCAGAAGGAGAAAGGGATGAGGAAGAGGCTGGAGAGGCACAGAGGGAAATAGAGCTGGTCAGATCTTCAGCCAGAGTTTCATCTGAGTCAGATGGGGAGGACATAATGGACGATCCTATTCTCAATGTCCGCGTCAGGAGAATGCTGGGATGTCAAGAGCAGCTGCGCAAATGCAGAAACAGATTCTAGGTCACAGGTGTTAGGAATGAAAGACTTGAAAAAAGGGAGGTTTTGTAGATGACATTGTGGGAATTTATCGTTCAGTTTTGGAGAAAGACTTTGATGAATCGTGGTTTCGCGCTTGCTTTGGACATCTTTGAACATTTCGACACTCAAGCAATGAGTTATTTGGCTGACGTAAATCAGAAAGGCTTCTGTGCTGACTTGAGCGATTAACTCTTTCCTTTTGGACTCATTAACTAGCATTACTCTGGCAGACGCTGAGGCTCGCAGCCTTCTGTACATAAAGAAAACCTCTTTGCTTTTTTACAAGTTTGCAAATATGTGTGTGCTTGTTTAATTACTCCATTTTTGGGTGGCCCCGCAGCCAGGCAGAACAGGGGGGATGGGGGAGGGTGTTTACCCTCCCCCGACTCCAGGGAAGCCTTTGGAGCCTGGAGAGTGTGAAACACATGACTACTGGGCCCACCAGAAGTTGGGAAACAGGCTGTTTCCAGCCTCCAGAGGTCCTCCGGGAGGTGGTGGAAGCTGTTTTTGCCCTCCCCAGGCATTGAATTTTGGGTGTGGGCACTTGCACATGCATGATAGTGCATACCCATGTTCTTTCGGCACCTGAGGAAAATAAAGTTCACCATCACTTACCTAGGAAAAAAAATCCTGATAGAAAGAATACTTTTTTCAGTGGAATGACTTGCTTATGGAGGTGGTAGATTCTCCATCATTGGAAGTTTTTAGGAAGAGACTGGACAGCCATTTGTCCAGAATAATATAGGAAGCCCAAGTTCCCTTCCAACCATAATAATTCTGTGTTCTACATTGTAGGTACATTCTGCAAACATCATTAGCTCCGTCCAACAGCTCCTTAAATGATGCTGCAGTCACTGATTCATTCTCTCAAATTCTCCATTTGATCCTAGATGATGCAGTGGATCAAATGGATTTTAAAGTTTAATATTTGAAAGAGGGCCTTGCAAATCTCTGGGGTGCCTTGTCTCTTTCAGTTAAGCCCTTCTTATCATTCCACCCCACAATTCTGTCAAATAATTTATGTGTATGCCCTCACTTTACACTGATGTCAGCTCTACTATGTAGACCAAACCAGAAAAATCAATTCTACAAAAAGGCTAAGATTGCTAAGAGATTGGCTACCTTAGCAGAGTTTTGTAAGTATGATTGTGCTGTGCTACCTCCCACTTCTTATACCCAAATGAATTAGGGAGGTGTGTCCATGAGCCACCTATCAGCACTATCATTTGTTTGTAGACTTATAATGTGTTTTACCCTCATCACTTTGTTAATAGAGCATGAATATCTATTTATTTATTCAATTTTTATTTACTTATTCAATTTTTTAATGCCGCCTTTCTCCTTAGACTCAGGGCGGCTTACAATATGTTAGCAATAGCACTTTTTAACAGAGCCAGCGTATTGCCCCCACAATCCGGGTCCTCATTTTACCCACCTCAGAAGGATAGAAGGCAACCTTGAGCCAATGATGAGATTTGAACTGCTGACCTTCAGATCTAGCAGTCAGCTTTAGTGGCCTGCAGTACTGCACTCTACCCACTGTGTCACCTTGGCTCAAGTTCATCTTCCTACTTTCTACAGATTCAGGGCAAATACACGTTAATCACGTGTTTCTAAAATAAAATGCAAGGTGCACTGTTGAACGCAGTCCCAAGTGAAATTTTCACGGATGGTCATCTAACCAAGGGCAGGGGTTGCACAAGCTCTCTTAACTGCCACTTTCACTTTCTAATCCTTGTCCAGAATTGTACAATGCTGGAGAGACACGTTTTCCCAGGTCTGACAGGCAACAGGGTCTGTAACAAGAAAGCATCTGGATGTCTAAATAAAAGTTGTTTTTCCATCTTTTGTTAATAGGTCCTGCCATGGGCTTCTGCCGACTTCCAACTCTGGTGCACATTCCCTCAAAATGCTTTGTGCTTTGTTTAAACAAAGTGTACAAAATATTAGAACCATAATAGGCTGCATTAACAGAGGGCTAAAATCAAGATCACATGAAGTGTTAAGACCACTTTATAAGGCCTTGGTAAGGTCACACTTGGAATGCTGCATCCAGTTTTGGTCACCACGATGCAAAAAGAATATTGAGACTCTAGAAAGAGTGCAGAGAAGAGCGACAAAGATGATTAGGGGACTGGAGGCTAAAACACATGAAGAACTGTTGCAGGAACTGTGTATCTCTAGTTTAATGAAAAGAAGGACCAGGGGAGACAGGATAGCAGTCTTCCAGTATCTCAGGGGTTGCCACAAAGAAGAAGTCAACCTATTCTCCAAAGCACCTAAGGGTAGAATAAGAAGCAATGGGTGGAAGCTGAACTAGGAGAGATGTAGCTTAGAACTAAGGAGACATTTTCTGACAGTCAGAACAATTGATCAGTGGAACAGCTTGCCTCCAGAAGTTGTGAATGCCCCAACACTGGAAGTTTTAAAGAAGATATTGGATAACCATCTATCAGAAGTAGTGTAGGGTTTCCTGCCCAAGCATGGGGTTGGACTAGAAGACCTCCAAGGTCCCTTCCAACTCTGTTGTTGTTGCTGTTATTATTATTATTATTATTATTATTATTATTATTATTATTATTATTATTACCATCATCATCATCATCATCACCATCATCCTCATCATTATAAAATGAATGCAAAATTAAAGTCTGGTTTATAAATTCTAAGAGAGCGAACCACACTGCAACTCCAGATAAACTTTATTTCCTCCTCTGGATACAGCAAAGAAAAAGGTTTCTTTCACTCCAGAAAGACCAGCCCTTTAAGAATAGGAGGTATCTTGAAATAGCTGCTGTCCTTAACAGATGGACAATATATATATATATATTGTTTGTCAGTAACTGGCTCTTTTGAGTTCTTATAAACTCCCAGGTGCATCCTCAGCGATACTATCTAACTGCCTCCATTTGGGGGTAGGGGGGACACTTTCCCCATTGCCTTTGATACTTCTAAGTATCAAGGCTTCCCCCAATGATACTTTCCTTCCCATTATATGTCTAAAATACAGAAGCTTTGCTTTCATTATCGGTGCTCCCTGGGAGCAATCTGGTTCCCCTTCCTCTGTTATGGAAGGATTCATTCTTCATATAGTCCTGGCATTCTTTCTTGTTTTCCCCAGCATCACAATTCAAAAATATCAATTTTATTTAATTCAGGTTTCTGATGGTCCAGCTGCCAGCTGCGTTACACCTGGGGAAACAAGATCCGTGATAATATATACTTTTGATGTTGGTGTAATGTCTTTACTATGTTTTGATCTGTCATTGTTGGTCTCTTGAGAGGCAGAATCTCTGCTTCATTGCTGGTTACGGCTCTGAATCACTAAAAGCCCAGGAAAATAAAGCTTGCAGGAGCCAAACTGGGTTGGTCACTGGGACCAGAGATTTAGTTGTCCAAGATGGGCTCCCACACAAATCCAAAAGCTTGGAAAATCAAATCTCCTGCCTTGGTGAACAACCCAGATTGCATCCTGTAACATTATCCTGGGACACATATATTCGCCTTCATTGGTGAAAATAAAGTTTGTTCCTGGTTCACCTTTTTGTCTGATTCTTTGCATTGGATTGGCATAGTTCAGGGATGGCAAACCTATAGCACGGGTGTCACAGGTGGCACATGGAACCATATCTGATGGCACACAACCCGTTGCCCTAGCTCAGCTCCAACATGCATGTGTGTGCTGGCCAATTGATTTTTGGCTTGCACAGAGGCTCTGGGAGGGTGTTTTTGGCTTCCAGAGAGCCTTTGGGTGGATGGGGAAAAGTGTTTTTACCCTCCCCAACTCCAGGGAAGCCTTTAGAGTTAGGGGAGGGGGAAACACGAGTCTACTGGGCCCACTAGAAGTTGGGAAACAGGCCGTTTTCAGCCTCCAGAGGGCCTCTTGGGGGGGGGGGGTGAAGCTGTTTTTGCCCTTCCCAGGCATTGAATTATGAATGTGGTCACTCGTGCATGCACAGTAGCATGTGAGCACGCTCTTTTGGAACCCAAGGGAAAAAAGGCTTGCCATCACTGGCATAGCCCATTGCCACCTCTGTAGGCTTCTCAGCAGAAGACTGGATTAGGTCACAAGGTGAGCATGGATATAGAGAATTCAAGAGAACACATTATTCCTCTTGGTTCTGCATAGGTGAGGACATATCCTGCCAGTTTTGACTGATTCACCCGAACCTGTAACAACCCGCTGGTGATGTCACAATGACGTCACAGAACCAGTTCAGTTTGTGCCGGTCTATGGGCACCACCATATTTTTTTTGGAAATTTTTTTATTTATTTTTTCTTCTGAGCATGTGCAGAAGCTAGGTTTCACACTGAGCACGTGGTTGGCATTTGTTTTTGGCTTAAAAAAAAAATCGGCACTGCATATGTGCACGCCCACAATGTGCAGCCCAGTGAAGGGCTGCAAATATTTTTACTACCTCACTGTGGGTGTGACTTATTTTGTGGGTGTGGCTTTCAGGTCATGTGGCCAGGTGGGAGTGGCTTGATGATCATGTGACTGGGGAGTGGCTTAAAGGTCATGTGACTGGCTTAAAGGTGGCTAATTTGACATCACTCCCATCAAGGGTTAGGGTGCCTGGCCTTTTGTTCACCTCCAGGAGATAGAATTTCCCTATCTATTTACTATTACTGAACATCCAAAATATACTCTTTAATTCTATGTACATATGCCATATTACACACAGGCACACAAAAATATACATTATCTACTATATAAAGTGTATGTACACACATGTACGCATAGCTCTTCTAAAATTATACACATTCAACCTCATTTACTGTGGTAGGCAAAACATACCCAGAGCCCAGAAGGGAAAAAAAGAAGAAAAATTCAAATGTTTTCTACTGGTTCTGCATAGCTGACCAACATTTTTCTACCAGTTCTGCGTACCTGACCATACCTGTAAGGAGCCCATCACTGGCGCAGCCACACAACGAGGGAGGAAGCGAATCGCCAGCGAGGTAAGTTAGAACCCACCCTTGATCCAGAGTATCACACCCACATCTGAAAACCACATACTGTATTAGGAAGGACATTGCCAAACCGAAAGACGTCGAAAAGGAAAGCAAATCAGGTGATAAACTCAGGAAAGAATAACTTGAGAGGAACAGTTGCAGGTGTGGGGTATGATCAGATGGGGAAGACAAAATTGTGGGGAGAGACGTAAAATGCTGTTTTCTATAGAGGCACTAAGTGCACCTCCATTAAATGCAATTCTCCTCAGAAGTACGGATGAAAGAAGCAGCACAAGGATCTTCGGTTGAAGTTCAAATTTTCCAAGTTTAATTTTCATCCCAAGTAAAAGAATTCCCCCGGAGGATCTGCTAGCATTTTGAAATGGAAAGTACAAACTTTGATTTACCTCTTGAAGTTAATTCACATTTTGATGAGTGGTAGAAGTTGGGGGAGCCGATTCCTCAGTATTCTGCTGTTACCTGAAGGTCAACCTATTCAGAATCTCCCGAGAGATGCCTTCCTTTTCTTCTTCTATCCGGGCTCGAATTTCATAAACAGGAAGTCAAAGGAAGTTCTCCTTGTGCTCTAATTTAGACTCCCACCAGATTCAGAATCTAATTTTTCCATGTTTTCATTGCTCTGACTTTGGCATTGTCATCCTTTTGAAGCAAGAAGCACCAGCTAGGAGTATTAATACTACCTTTATTGTAAAGTTACAGTAACGGAATCTTGAAAACTGAAATTCAGATTTTCCTTTTCCCTCACCCCTCTCTATATTTCCTCCTTCTCCTCTTCCTCTTCAGTGAAGGGCTGCAAAATAAAATTACCACCACATTGTGGGCGTGGCTTATTTTGTGGGCGTGGCTTGCCAGCCATGTGACCAGTGGGAGTGGCTTGATGATCATATGACTGGGGTTGGCTTAAAGGTCATGTGACTGGCTTAAAGATGGCCAACTTGACATCACTCACATAAAGAGTTTGGGTTAGGATTAAGGTGCCTGGCCTCTCCTTGCCTCAAAGAGATACAATTTCCCTTACTATTACTGAACATCCAAAATATACTCTTTAATTCTATGTATATATATCATACGTGTACATACATATTACACACAGACACACAAAAATATACATTATCTACTATATAAAGTGTATGTAAATACATGCATGCACAGCTCTTTTAAAATTATACACATTCAACTTCATTTACTGCAATAGGAAAAATATACCCAGAGCACAGAAGGGGGGAAAAATTCACAATTTTTTTTCTACCAGTTCTGCGTACCTGACCAAATCTTACTACCAGTTCTGCATATCTGACCATACCCATAGGAGCCCATTACTGCTTCTCCTCCTCCTCCTCCTCCCCTCCCCATCTCCCCATCTCCCCTCTTTTTTATTTTTTATTTTATTATAAAAATAATACTTTTTAATTTTATTATAAAGATAATAAATAAAAATAAATAAGATAAATGAAAGGTGAAGCTTGGGAGGGGACTTGCTTTCTTCAATCCAAGAAAAATGTGCCTTCTCTAATTCTCTGGGTTTAGTCTCTAAACCAGAAATTATCTAGTGGCTGACTTCACCTTCCTAATGAGCCTTGGTGGAATGGAGAAGGCACGTTCTAGAACTGAGCTTTGGTTCATTACAGTCCTGGGCTGAAGAAGTCATCGTAATAACAACTAAAAAGCTTTTCAAACCTAGTGATATGTGCTGCCATCACGGTTAATGACCAGTGAAACATTAGCATATTTGCTGTGGATGGTATGGTTCTCACCAGTTGTGCTGGTGCAGTGATGGTGAACCTTTGGCACGGGTGCCATAGGTGGCACATGGAGCCATATCTGCTGGCATGCAAGCTGTTGCCTTAGCTCAGTTCCAACCTGCATGTGTGTGCCAGCCAGTTGATTTTTGGTTCCCACAGAGGCTCTGGGCGTTTTTGGCTTCCAGAGAGCCTCCAGGAGGATTGGGGAGGGCGCTTTTACCCTCCTCTGGCTCCAGGGAAGCCTTGAGAAAGGCCATTTCACCCCCTAGACACTCCTGGGAAGCTTCCCTGAAGCCCCAGAGGCAAAAGAAATCGGCCAACAGACAAACCAGAAGTTCGGAAAAATGCACGTCTGGTTTGCT
Source organism: Erythrolamprus reginae (assembly GCF_031021105.1). Taxonomy (NCBI): domain Eukaryota; kingdom Metazoa; phylum Chordata; class Lepidosauria; order Squamata; family Dipsadidae; genus Erythrolamprus; species Erythrolamprus reginae. The sequence continues at coordinate 34,227,119 of NC_091957.1, forward strand.
GTTGTGCTGTTTTTGCACTCTGGAGGTTCAGGGAAGCTTCCTGAAGCCCCGGAGTGCAAAAAACAGCGCAACAGCAAACCAGAAGTGTGCTTTCCCAAACTCCCGGCTTGCCCATTTAGGTATTTTTTTCATGTACCAGGTTTCAGAAAAACCTGCATGCATTGCACGGGGGGCAATGCACTGTGTGTGTGCATGCATGGGGGAGGGGTGTGGGCTTGTGCACGCATGTTAGCACACCCACACACACCCTTTTGGCATGCAAACCAAAAAAGGTTCACCACCACTGCCCTATACCATTTCAGACAAATGGTCATCCAATCTCTTCTTAAAAACTTCCAATGTTGTTGGAGCATTGGATGAAGATGTGGAGGTCAGGTTGGCAGAAGATAGATAATAGGGTCGATAGTTAATTGCGCAGATGTGAAACAGCATTCCCAATTATCCTGATAGGTTGGTATGGGGTAGTGTAATTGCACTTCAAACCTGGTTTTTATCTGGCAGGCATTTGGGCCGGGAAGTTAAGTGAGCTGTGCCAGATAATGTTTGCATTGTAGTCTGGAATTTCCCATCTGTGACTTCATTTATTATTTAGATTGTTTAATTGTTGTTCTTAACTTTGTGTGTGCCCAGAGTCTCTGCTGTGAGATGGGCAGCCATACAAATTGTTTATATGAATAAATAAATAGCTGGAATGTGGTTCAAATAACCATGACATTTTTGTCATGAGAAGCAGAGGGCTCTTCCCTTGGAAAACAGCAGCCAAATGCAAAGTTCTATCTTGCAATAGCTCTGTGAGTTGAACCATGTGTACGATTGGCTGGAAAAAAGAACAACGGAAAAGTTAGTATCCCCAGAAGTATACTTTCCAAATCATAAAATAATTGGCATATTTTAGGAAGACCCTGTGGCCTTCATCCTGTGTCTAAATCCATATTCTACAAAAGGTTAAGAGAAATTTGACCATGTTCAGAGAATAGCATTTAGACTTACAGTATATACCGCTTCACAGTGCTTTACAGCCCACTGAAATTCGATCTGTCAAATTGCTGGTGATGAGCAGAAGCAGCTTGCAGTACTACACTCTATCCACTGCACCACCAAGACTCTAAGAAAGCAATAAGGACAATCAGGGGTCTAGAAGATGTGTCCTATGAAGAAAGGTGGAACATAGAATCATAGGGGTGGAAGAGACCTTGTGTCAGGGTTCCAAAAAACACCCCCAAGGCCAGAAGTTCTTCAAAGTTCCAATTTATTAGAGGTGTCAAGTTGGCACATCTGGAAAAACACGAATCTGAAGCTTCCAGATTTTCCCCACCCAGTTGAAAGTTCACAACCCGCACCCCACACTCACAGGTTCATCGCATGGTCCAGTCCAATCTTCGCATTCAACTGGAGACAACCCCTAGTCAAGCATCCCCTTGCAAGATTGATTATTTATTTATTTATTTATTTGTTCGTTTGTTCGTTTGTTCGTTCGTTTGTTCTTTCGTTCGTTCGTTCGTTCGTTCGATCGATCGATCGACTGATTGATTGATTGATATGCTGTCCCTCTCTGAAGACTCGGGGCGACTTACAACATATAAAAGGATGCATGCACAGGATATAAAATAAAGCATTTTTTTTAAAAAAAATGTTGGTGCTGTGAGTTGTGTGCAAATTGCGCAATCCGTGGACCACTGCCATAACAGAGCTCTGGGGCATCCTGGTAGGAACCCACCAGTGCTAGAAGCACAGATGACTGAGTCAGTTGCATTCATTAACTTCCTTATAAACATAATAATATACACTGCTCAAAAAAAATAAAGGGAACACTTAAACAACACAATATAACTCCAAGTAAATCAAACTTCTGTGAAATCAATCTGTCCACTTAAGAAGCAACACTGATTGACAATCAATTTCACCTACTGTTGTGCACATTCAACTTTGTACAGAACAAAATATTCAATGAGACTATTTCATTCATTCAGATCTAGGATGCATTCTTTGAGTGTTCCCTTTATTTTTTTGAGCAGTGTATTATGCAACCTCATTATGAGAATGTTCAGGGATCCCTCGCCATAGTGAGAAAAGATCCTGTCAGCCATTTCATGCAAAAACAGAGGAAGGATCCTTTCTCCAAATGAATGAATTCTGCTATCCGTTCAGCATTTTCAGGCTCTACAGCGGATTGCGGTGACTTCATTCCAAAATTGGTTTTGTGCCCTTGTGAGGAAACAAGCCAGCAGCCGAGCCAGCCAAGGGGTCTGCAGCCCCTCCTGATTTGCCCTCAAAAAAAGAAGATATCATTCCCCATCGGACCACAGCAGTGGGGGGTGGGCAGCCTCTTTGGACCCCTGCCTAGTCTGGGGAGGACATGAACCTGGGGGATGCAGGGGGAGGTTTCTTTGGAAAGGAAAGCCAAGAGGCATCCTGTGGGCGGCTCATCCATCATGCCACAGACCAGCCGGGCCATTTAGTTGTGACTTTCCTGAAGAATCGCCCTTAATTAACAACATGGGAGTGTTTCCTGTTTGGATCACAACTCCGAGGGCCGAGGGGAGCTGAGAAGCTGCAGATTGGCAAACGACGGCAACGAATCTCTCATTTTTTAAAGTGATGAATGGGGCAAAAGAAAAGAGGAGGAGGAGGAGGAGAAGGTGAAGGAGGAGAAGAAGGAGGAGGAGGAGAAGAAGAACAAGAAGAAGGAGAAGGAGAAGAAGGAGAAGGGGAAGAAAAAGAAGAATAAGAATAAGAGGAATAAGAAGAAGGAAGAGGAGGAGGAGGAGGAGGAGGAGGAGAAGAAGAAGAAGAAGTAGTAGAAGTAGAAGAAGTGGGAGAAGAAGAAGAAGAAGAAGAAGAAGAAGAAGAAGAAGAAGAAGAAGAAGAAGAAGGAGGAGGAGGAGGAGGAGGGGCTGAAGGTGGCACAAAGGGGGCCGATTGCTAGCTAAATGATGTAGTGGCGAATGATGTGTGCGGATCCCAGTAAAGCAGCCTTTTGCAATTGACAGGTGGAGATTTTGTCAATTCCGATGGTTTTCAAATGTCCACTGAGATTCTTTGGCACTGCGCCCAGCGTGCCAAGTACCACTGGGACCACTTTCACTGGCTTATGCCAGAGTCGTTGCAGCTCGACTTTTAGATCTTCGTATTTCACTAATTTCTCTAGCTGCTTCTCCTCAATTCTGCTGTCCCCTGGGATTGCAATGTCCATGATCCATACTTTCTTTTTCTCCACAATCAGGATGTCTGGTGTGTTATGCTTCAGAATTCGGTCAGTCTGAAGTTGGAAGTCCCACAGTAGTTTTGCTTGCTCATTTTCAACCACTTTTTTGGGCTGCACTTTGGATTGTCTGTTGATTTTTCAATTCTGGCTTTGACAGCATTTGTTCTAATGGCCTGTTCTTGTGCCGCCATATGACATTGAGTTACAGTTTTTCTGTACTGGTCCTTAGTTTGCTTCACCTTGAGAAGTTTCCTATTGTTGACCTCCATCAATGCTGACTCTTTGCTCTCCTTCACATAGTCAGCTAATGCATGCTTCTCTTCTTCCACTGTCTGCTTCACTTGCAAAAGTCCTCTGCCGCCTATTTTCTTGGTAAATACAGCCTGTCAATGTCACTGCGGGGGTGTAGTGCATGATGGATCATTTGGTTTTTCTGGTTTTCCTGTCCAAGTTATCCAGCTCTGCTTGAGTCCAGTTCACTATGCCAGCTGTGTATCTAATGACAGGTATGGCCCAAGTATTTATAGCCTTGATAGTGTTGCCACCATTCAGTTTGCTCTTCAAAATTTTTCTGGTCCTCTGGATGTACTCTTTGTTGATCACAGTTTTCACATGACCATGCTTGATATTATCCAGTTGCAAGATGCCCAAGTATCTGTAGGCTTCTGGCTGGTGGCACTTGATAGTTTGACCATTTGGCATTTCAATGGCCTCACTTTCAGTTATTTTCCCCTTTTTCAGTGCCACTGTGTCACATTTATCCAGGCCAAACTCCATGCTGATGTCATTGCTGAAGATTCACACAGTGTTGGTTAGTGACTGTATCTCAGTTTCTGATTTTCTGTACAACTTCAGGACATCCATGATTATGATTATGATTATGATTATGATTATGATTATGATTATGATTATGATTATGATTATGATTATGATTATGATTATGATTATGATTATGATTATGATTATGATTATGATTATGATTATGATTATGATTATGATTATGATTATGATTAGGATTAGGATTAGGATTAGGATTAGGATTAGGATTAGGATTATATGTCGATACAACTCAGCAAACAAGATCACTATGCTGGATTTCGCATTTCATCACCCATCGGGCTCTTCCCAAGCACCTGGGACTGCGTGATGTAGCGGCGAATTATGTGTGCCGATCCCAGTAAAGCGGCCTTTTGCAATTGACAGATGGAGATTTTGTCAATTCCGATGGTTTTCAAATGTCCGCTGAGATCCTTTGGCACTGCACCCAGTGTACCAAGGACCACTGGAACCACTTTCACTGGCTTATGCCAGAGTTGGTGGTTCCAGTGGTCTTCCAAATTTGCCTACCCCTGCCCCAGAGCACAAAACTTGGGTAGGTTAGTATGGAGGATAGACTGTTACCCAAGCAGCAGATCCCCCCCACTCCACGTCTCTGAAATGATCCAATGGAATGGCAAAGGCCGACACAATTGTTTCTAGCTATGTCACAGAGTTATCACAACGTGGCTGTACACAGTCACAAAATGCTTCCAGGAACCCAGCTCTGGATTTTGCCTTAAGGTTTACTCCTGAAGCCTTTTCTGATGATGGATGTAGCCATAAGACAGTGGAGGTTTGCAGTCCCTTATCCTAGTGGTTGACCAGGACATCTTCTGTGTCTTGCCATGCTATTAGCCTACCACATCGCTTGCAGAGACTGCGTTCCTGACCGTTGGCCTCTTCTAGTAGGTTTCATCTGCTCAGTCCACTGGAATCTGTCTTCATATGCTCGGGATAGACTAGTCCCTATCTCGCCAAAGGTCAATGTCCCATTGGCTACTTTCAGCCTGGTTTGGACAGCCTGTCGAAGCTGTTGCCGGGATGTGGCCGCTGCAAATGCTACAGCTACTAGTAGCCTCATGTTAAAGCTGAGTGACAGGTGGGGAACCAAAGGTGAGCGAGCTGCCCTAAAAGCCACCCTAAAAGAACACAGCATGCCCCTACACCAGAGGTGCTACCCCTCCCTGAACACCCCATACACCCCCACTTGATAAATACTAGTAGCCTAATTCTCATCCAAACCATCAATTCTTGAAAAAGATCTGTGACTTTCAGAAAAATAGGTATACAGTATTCCTTTGCATCACTATTTTTGTATTTCCATGTATCTGCTCTAAATTGTCTATCACATCAAAAACATATTGATAATTTACCTTGTTTGATTTCATTCATTCATTTATTCATTCATTTATTCGATTTCTATGCCGCCCTCCTCAAGGGACTCGGCAGCGTACAACATTATACATGTACCAATGTGTAAAGAAATCTAAATTACTATAAAAGGATTATACAAATTACTAAAAAGTATTAAAAATGCCATATACAGTCATATGCATTCATTCAATTCAATCATTCACAACATCGTCCGGAGACAATCTCATCTCTCATGGCCCCCATGCCCGATGGTAGAGATGGGTTTTCAGAGCTTTATAAAAGACCAGGAGGGAGGGGGCGGTACATATCTCTGGATAGAATTCGCTCCAGAGGGCCGGGGCCACCACAGAGAAGGCTCTTCCCCTAGGTCCCGCCAAATGACATTGTCTGGCCCATGAGACCTGGAGAAGGCTGACTCTGTATGACATAAATGGTTGCTGGGATACATGAGACAGAAGACGGTCCCAAAGATAATACGTTTCTCAGAAGTTCTCTCTTTTTTTGAACAAAATACTCATTTGCAATCTCCCACTAACCCCAATATTGATAAGGCACGTTCCTTAATTTATTGATGCCCTTTGTAAAATGTTATTTTAAACTTGTTTAAATAACATTATTTAATTCCATTATCAAAGGTCTTGGTCCCATGGCAAATAATTTCCCACACCCCTCCCCCCATATCTGCCATAATCATCAGTCATATCCATTCGGGTTATAATTAGGGGTTAGGTACAAAAAACCCCTCTCTTCTTTTCTAGGATCCTGTTTAAAAATGGAGGTTACTGCTTCCAATTTGTTCCAAAACCATCAAAATTGTATTTTTTTTAAAAGGTTCTCAGTCAGGGGGGGGGGGAAACCCCTCCTTGTGCGTACGCAGTATTCCAACTGGGATTTCTTTAAGTACACTTATATCTTCATTATCAATCTTCAGTCTGCTAGTAGAATGCTGATCTCCAGACTTCTTCCTGCTAAAATGCACAAGAACGTCCCTTGATAAATTTCTTAATTTTGCAAACTGCGTATTGATTCTATACACTGCGTCAATCTTTGCCTCCATGCAATGTTAATTCCATTCCAAAAGGTTTGTTAAAGATTGAACAGGCTATTCCCTGAAGCTTTTGCCAGGGTTGTCTGAAACTGCTCTTCCTCTAGCAGCATTTTTTTTCTCTCTCTATTCAAATAACACTAGACAGTAAAAATCAGGGGTCTCCAACTGAGGGAACTTTAATAGAATAGAATAGAATTCCTTATTGGCCAAGTGTGATTTGACACACAAGGAATTTGTCTTTGGTGCAGATGCTCTCAGTGTACATAGAAGAAAAGATACATTTGTCAAGAATCCTGAGGTATAACACTTAATGATTATAGAAGGCAAATATGCAATGAGGGAACAATCAATATTAATAAAAATCCTAAGGATACAAGCAACAAATTACAGTAATACAGACATTAGTGGGAGGAAATGGGTGATAGGAATGATGAGAAAAAACTAGTAGTAATAGTAGTGCAGACTTAGTAAATAGTTGGACAGTGTTGAGGGAATTATTTGTTTAGCAAAGTGATGGCGTTCAGGAAAAAACTGTTCTTGTGTCTAGTTTTCTTGGTGGGCAGTGCTCTGTAGCTATGTTTTGAGGGTAGGAGTTGAAACAGTTTGTGTCCAGGATGTGAGGGGTCCGTAAATAATTTCACTGCCCTCTTTTTGACTCGTGCAGTATACAGGTCCTCAATGGAAGGCAGGTTGGCAGCCATTGTTTTTTCTGCAGTTTGTGTAAGTCTTGTGGACTTTAATTCCCAGAATTCCCCAGCCAGCAAAACTGAGCAGAGAGTTAGGTAGATTAGAGATTAACAAAATTGGAAGGAACTTTGTAGGTCATCTAGTCCAACCCCCTGCAGGAGACCTTATACCAGTGATGGAGAATCTATGGAACATATGCTACAGGTGGCACACAGAGCCATATTGCAGGGCACGCTAGGAGTTGCCCTATGTCAGCTGCAGCACGCATGAGCACGCTGGCCAACTGGTGTTCAGCCTTGGGGAAGGCCGTTTCGCCCTCTGGGGGTTTCAGGGAAGCTTCTTGAAGCTCCGGAGTGTGAAAAATGGCCCAACGGGCAAACTGGAAGTTTGTTTTTTTCAAAACTTTCGGTTTGCCTATTTGGCTGTTTTTTCACCATCCCAGGCTTGTATGCATGTGCAGGGTGTGGGTGGATGTTTGTGCGCATGTGTCGGGGGCAGCACATGTGTCTGTGTGCAGGTGGGGGGAAGGGAATGGGTGTTGGCATGTGCACACATGCTAGTATGTGCACACACACCCTTTTGGCACACAAACAGACTGATGACATTGATTGATCAAAGGAACACAGAACGCGCGTATCCTGCAAGATTGAGCCATCTGGGCAGATGGAGAGGGAGACATCCATCAGGAAACCAGGCCCTCTTGCAGTTAACTAAACCAGTGTTTCCCAACCTTGGCAACTTGAAAATATTTGGACTTCAACTCCCAGAATTCCCCAGCCAACGAATGCTGGCTGGGGAATTCTGGGAGTTGAAGTCCAGATATCTTCAAGTTGCCAAGGTTGGGAAACACTGAACTAAACAACCAACAACTGCAATTGCACCGGGCAATAAGAAGTGTGGTTGGGCGCAACCAGGGGTGGGCAGCAGCTAGGACGGGGTGGAACGCAGTTCCACCAACGGAAATGAAGATGCCTGCACAGCTCCAGCTGATTGGCAGCTGTCACTTCCTGAATTACTGATCTCGGCTCAGCTCTCCTTTTTTCCCCTGCTGCTCCTGCTGCTGCGTCTGCACTCCTTGCTTTTTCCCTCTTTCCTCCTTTCTGGCCTCGGACCAGCTTCCCTCTCTCCTGCCCGGCTCCCCTCCAGCCTCACGCGCCCTCCTTCTCCCTGAGGTGCAAGCAGAAAGCATGGGTGGAATCGGCGCTGGCAGCATTTATGCTTCTGGCAGCACCCGTTTGCCTAGCTACCCAGCCTGAGGCGGGGGAGGTTGACACAGGAAGGAGAGCGCAGGAAACGCAAAGCAAATTGTCAACCCAGCGAGCAACACTGGTTAGGTTGTAAGTTGAGGACTTAACAGTTCACTTGAACGATGATGATCATTCAAGCCACTCCTACCCAGTCACATGACCATTAAGCCACACCCACAAAATAAGCCACACCCACAGTGTGGCAGTAAAAATTTTGGCTGCCCATTACTGGGCGCAACTCCTTTTGTTGGTGGAAACACCCATATTGGAGCAGACGTTGAGTCATCTCCATGAGGCAGATGTGGTCCAGAGTCCTTAGAGGATCAGAAACAGTGCCAGAATCACAACATAATCAGAGAAAAGGGATCTAAATTTGGCTTAAGAGAAGAAGCTAGATTATTTGTCCCAAGATTGCAATTAGGAAGACTGACATTTTTTAAAACTATTTTTTTAAAAGAAAACATAAAACCGAGTTCTTGGAAGGTCAAAAGGTTCTTCTCCAATTTTTTTTTTTACTTGCAAGGCCAGAAAGACTCAGAGTATTTTGAAATCTGGAATAGATGTTACCACTGGATTGAGCATAGAAAAACAAAAATAAAAAGAAAGCAAAAATAGAAGCATAACATGTAAATATGTATACAGAAAAGTATAAGTATTGTAGCTATTGTAATAACATAATATTAGTACAGCGTGTTCAAATATATAAAATGTGATAAAGTTCAAAAAAAGAGAGGATGCGATGATGTAACAATGCAGAATCAGTTACTGTATTTATTATATTATTGTGTTTATAAAAATACTGAAAATTAATAAATTCTAATTTAAAAAATTAACCCCAACGTTTCTTGGAATATGTCATGGCATCTGGTAGGTCTGGACTATTTATTTATTTTTATTGATTGATTGATTGATTTTGTCCATTACACAATGGAGGTTATAGAGGGTATACTCATAGTAAAATATATCTAAGAAATAATAGAAGAGAAGATATAGGAATAAAACATGAGGTGCTGCAAGGTCCCTGAAAGGAACAAGGTCTTCAAAGGGACTTAGAGCAACCCAGCTGTGTGGGGTCACTCACGAATGCGAATCCTAGAAAGAAAACTTGGACACATTTCTCTCTGGGTGAAATGACACAGTATTGAGCTGTGCACCTCCTTTTATTGGGGGGATATGCAAATGGGAATGATTACACGTATATGTCAAATGATATACAAACATCCAATAACATAACTCTGAAACATTACACAACTTCTGAGTCCTTCCTATCTACATATGGCACGTAACTAGTTTCTACTAAGCAAATGTCTCTCATGGCCAATTTCCTGGGCTTTTTTGTTGTTAATACGGCTATCTCCTGTTTACCACAAAGCAAGGTCTTTTTATCGCAGTCTTCATCCTGTTTACCCCAGGGAATGTAACTTGTGTCTTTTGATCACACAGTTCTTTTCCTGTTGACACATTCTTGTTATTCGAGGAGAGCCACTGAATCGTTTTATGGCCAGTCACTTCCTAAGCAGATTTTACCAGAAATGCAGACTCACTTTGTGACCTATGTGCAGTCCTGTTCCTGGCTAATGGAATTGGAGTGTATAAGGCATTTGTTGTTAGAAGTCCAGATATCAAATCCTATCCTAACATGCTATGGCAGCTACAAAAACATATCAATGAAAGAATAGAAGAAGAAATATAGGAATAGAAGAAAGGTATAGGAGATATAGGAGAGCAATAGGATAGGAGACGGAAGGCACTCTAGTGCACTTGTACTCGCCCTTTACTGACCTCTTAGGAATCTGGAGAGGTCAACCGTGGATAATCTAAGGGTAAAGTGTTGGGGGTTTGGAGATGACACTATGGAGTCCGGTAATGAGTTCCACGCTTTGACAACTCAGTTATTGAAGTCATATTTTTTACAGTCAAGTTTGGAGCAGTTAATATTAAGTTTAAATCTGTTATGTGCTCTTGTGTTGTTGTGGTTGAAGCTGAAGTAGCCGACAGGCAGGACATTGCAGCATATAATCTTGTGGGCAATAACTAGCGGTTGGTTGCTCCCAGTTCGTACTGGTTTTTAGAACTGGTAGTGCTGGCAGCAGGAGGCTCCGCCCACCCAGCTGGGATGCTTCTGCCTCCCCGAGTCTGCGGAGAGGGGCGGCATATAAATCCAATAAATCTAATCTAATCCCCAAAAGCTTCTACGCATGCACAGGAGCGTTGCGCTTGCGAACAGGTAGCAAAATGAGCCGAGGTGGCACAGTGGGTAGAGTGGCCACTAAAGCTGATTGCTAGATCTACAGGTCAGTGGTTCAACTCTCACCATCAGCCTAAATATTTAGTGCGACCATCCTCTATCTCTTCTCACAATTTCTTTCCAAGGCAGGATGGGTTCTAGTAACTGGCTAATTTCATCCTCTGTGCAGCTGCAAAATGGCAAATGCACTCTCAATAGGATCCCAGACGGAAGGTCCCAGGAGGGTTTTCTTAATGACAGAGGTTTCCACAGTGGTACTTCCAACATTAGAACCTGGAGTAGCACTTGACCTATGAGACAACAAACTTTACTTGCACCTGGATTTGATGCCCTCTGGCTTGTCCTCCATGCTGTTAATGGCAGAGTGATCTGATTTTATAACTGTCCTCCTGTTCCCTCTCCTCCTTTTCCGGAAGGGAACGACCACAGCTGTTCTGGACTACAGTTCTGAGCAGTAATTACTTGACTTCAGAAGATGGTTCCAGGATTTAGCAAAATTAAAAATAGTAACACCCAAGCTGGCTGCAGCTGTTTGTGGGAATGAAAAGGGGAGGATCCAGTGTTTTTTGTTGTTGTTGCTGCTTTTTCGTTTGAAAATGTGGCTGGCAGCTCTTCAGTCTGCCACAAGGAGATTGTGCTGGGGCCAAGACGAGATTTGCAAATAATTCTCATATTAATAAGGCTGACTTGGAACTATAGTTGCTATCAGCTTCCCCCCCCCAGTTCCATTAAAGTGAGTGGGAGGGTTTATTCTGGCATGGCTGCTCCTGGGTCCCAGAGACATTTGCCTCCATCACGGATGAATTGAATGCAAAATATGGTGGCCAGATCCCAGAGCAGTGGTGGGCTGCTAGCAGGAATGCCTAATTGGGCTCACCTCCGCGGCTCTGGAGGTACCATGGGTTTAAGTGGAATTATGCTTCTGCGCCTGTGCAGGTAGCAAAATCACACATGGAGACACAGGTGTGCCTGTGTTCTGGCAAGGTTTTTTGCATGGGCTGTGCCAAATGGGCTACACCAAATGGGCCTCAATGCTGCCAAATGGGCCACACGGTAAGGGCCACAATGGTGGTGATTGGGCCATCTAAATGGGCTGCGGTGGTGGGGAAACAGGCTGCACTGAACAGGCTGCGGTGGTGCCGAACAGGCCACAGCAAATGGGTGGCAGTGAATGGGCCGTGCTGAACAGGCCGTTCCACTGCTGAATGGGCAAATGGTAAATGGCTGGGGGCAAATGGGCTGTGGTAAACAGGGCATGTCGAATGGGCTGCAGTGATGACAAATGGTGACAGCGAATGGGCCTTGGCGAACATGTAGTGGTGGCGAAGGGGCCGTGGTGAATATGTGGCGGTGGCGAAGGGACCATGGTGAATATGTGGTGGCGAAGGGGCCGTGGTGAATATGTGGCGGTGGCGAAGGGGCTGCGGCGAAGGGGCCAGACAAATACAGAAGATTGATACAGAGGCAGAGGCAGATCATTCATTCATTCATTCATTCATTCATTCATTCATTCATTCATTCATTCATTCATTCATTCATTCATTCATGAGGGTCATCCAGAAGGTAATGCACCAATTTTTTCTCTCTGCCTACAGTAATGTTGCGAATGTGAAACTTTAGGTATGCATCATTTGAATTGTCAGGAGTGTGCGTGTAAATTTTGCGTTTCTTCAGACAGATAGCGTAGCTGCAGCAGTGTTTCTAAATGGCGTCTGTAAGTGATGTAGGTTACAAGCCCCCATCCACCCTACAGCCCTGTTCTAGCCCCCTCAGACTTCCACTTCCACTTGTTTGGAACACTTGTTCGGGCCATTAAAGCAGTGTTTCCCAACCTTTTTTGAGCCGCGGCACATTATTCACATTTTCAAAATCCTGGGGAACATTGAGCGGGGTGGGTGGGTGGGGTGGGGGGCGCAAAAAAGTTTGGACAAAAAAATCTCTCTTCCTCCCTTTCGCTCTATTTCTCTTTCCCTCCCTCTTTCTCTCCCTTCCTCTTTCTCTCTCTCTCCATCCCTTTCTCCCTTCCTTCCTCTCTCTTTTGCTCTTTCTCTCTCCCTCCTTCCCTCCTCTTGCTGTCTCTTTCTTTCTTTCCTTTCTTTCTCTCTCTCATTCTGTCTCTCTTGCTATCTCTTTCTTTCTCTCTTCCTTCCTTCCTCTCTCTTTTGCTCTTTCTCTCTCCCTCCTTCCCCCCTCTTGCTGTCTCTTTCTTTCTTTCTCTTTCTCTCTCTCATTCTTTCTCTTTTCAATTCCTTACTTTCTCTTTGCTCTCTTTCTCTCTCCCTCCTTCCCCCCTCTTGCTGTCTCTTTCTTTCTCTCTCTCTCTCATTCTGTCTCTCTTGCTATCTCTTTCTTTCTCTCTTCCTTCCTTCCTCTCTCTTTTGCTCTCTCTCTCTCCCTCCTTCCCCCCTCTTGCTGTCTCTTTCTTTCTTTCTTTCTCTTTCTCTCTTTCTCTCATTCTGTCTCTCTTGCTGTCTCTTTCTCTCTCTCATTCTTTCTCTCTTCCTTCCTTCCTCTCTCTTTGCTCTCTTTCTCTCTCCCTCCTTCCCCCTTCTTGCTGTCTCTTTCTTGTTCTCCCTCTTCCTTTCTTCTCTGCGGAGGCCGGCAAAGCTTTTTCCGGGTTGGCTGGCTGGGGGATAGGGCGCGCGCGCGCACGCACTCCCGATGTTCCAAAGAACCTTCTCTGACCTCCGCTGTGAGAAGGTTTTCTCCGAGCGCTCGCCGCCGTTGCAGCCACCACTGCGGGAGGAGCTGGAGAAAGGGGCAGATCGGGCGGGCGTCAGCGGCGAGAAGCCAGGGGCGCGAGGGGAGCGGAGGCACTGGGGGGTGGGGGCAAGCCGCGGAGCTGGCCTCCGCATTTTCATCGCTTCCCACCCCAAATTCCAACGCCCAGCTCCTTACGGGGAAGAATTAAGCTCTCCTTTTTCCTGCCTTCCTTCTTTGGGGCCCAGCAGGTTTGTGCTGGAAGCAGCAGCATCGGACAGGAGCCGGGGGACAGCTGTGAGTGGGAGCTCCAGGTCGGAGGCACCGGCAGCACCCCGCCCAGCTGGAGCTTCCCTAGGAGCTTCGTGGCACACCTGCCTGTGTCTCGCGGCACACTAGTGTGCCGTGGCACACCGGTTGGGAAACGCTGCATTAAAGGATGCCATTTGCGGAAGACATTTTGAGGATGCCGAAGAGGTGATTCGCACAGTGCAGAAATGGCTTCATGACCAGAACAAGAAGTGGTACCGACAAGGCATACACGTCCTTGTGTTTCGCTGGAGGAAGGCCATAGAACAGGATGGAGATTACGTGGAAAAATAGGGAGTGAGGAAGAAACATCCTTCTTTCTTGTGTGGAAGTTTCATTGTGTTTAATAAATAATTGTTGAAGAAAAAAAAATGTGGTGGATTACTTTCCGGGTGACCCTTGTATATGCTGCTCACTCCCAAATGGACTAACAGCAATCAGAAATACAACAGCAGTAAAAAGCAATAAAAATATAACAATAAAATCAACAATGCAATAAAAAACAATAATATCATAAAAAAACCATACATACTTGCAGTCAATCCTAATTCCTGGCCTGCCTGAAAAGCCAGGTCTTAACAGCTTTCCGGAAGACCGGTAGGGTGGAGATCTGGGGTCAATTGATTCCAGAAGTTCGGAGCCACCACAGAGAAGGTTCTTCCCTGAGGTCCCGCCAACCGACATTGTTTGCTGGACGGGACCTGGAGAAGGCTGACTCTGTGGGCCCTTACTGGCCGCAGCAAGGTATGAGGGAGGAGGTGGTCCCGTAAATAGTCTGGCCCTGAGCCATTTAGGACTTTAAAGGGAATAACCAATACCTTGAATTGCATTTGGAGACCGACTGGCAACCAATGCAGCTCGCGTAAAGTTGGAGTAATACGGGCGTAGCTTGATACACCGATTATTACATGTGCTGCTGCATTTTGCATTGGCTGAAGTCTCTGAATGCTCTTCAAGTATAGCCCCATGTAGAGCGCATTGCAATAGTCTAGGCGACAGGGGATGAGGGCGTGAGTGACTGTTCGGAGTGCCTCCTGGTCAAGGTAGAGCCGCAACTGGTAGACAAGGGGGATGTGCAAAAGCCCCCTCCCTTTTTTTTGTTTTTCTCCCCCCAAAAGGTAGTAATTATTTGGTAATTATTCTTCAATTGATGGGATCCCAGGAATCCTAAGCTTTTCAATAGCCTGTAAGTGACAGGAGATTTATGATTCTTTTCCTGAAAGCAGATGGGTGAGTCAAATTCACTATGTGGGAGACATTCTTGCTTCTCCATGTGATTTCCATCAATTAAATTGTCTCTCGAAACTACAACCTACATTTCCCATTGCAACAAGTGTGTATCTGAGCCCTTACACTATTCGTTGGTTGATTGGTTTAACTTATATGCCACCCATCTAGAGGCAACTGTAGGCTTATTATGTTAAAAACAAAACATTAACATATTCAAACAATAGATATTAACCCTAAAATTGTTTTAAAAAATGTAAAGCCTAGTAAATAGGGGGTTCAAAAATGGATCTCTTGAAGTATCTATAATAGCCTCTACATTTGATCCTCAATGTTTCCTGTGAAGGATATTTTAACCCAAAGAATTTTGGAATTTTTGAAGAGAGAGGGAGGAAGGTTGGGGGGGAGAGAGAGAGCAAAGAAAAGAAAGGACAAGAGGAGAGAAGAAAAGAAAAGAAAAGAAAAAGAAAAAAAATGGAAAAGGTCCTTCACTGGCTTCCCATCCTTTTAATAAAGAACCAGAATGGAGAACAAAGAGAGAGAAGATGGTAAATTGAGAGGCGGCTCAGTAATCTACCAGATCCCTCCAAGCTTTAACAATGATGTCATGGGATGATTCATGTTCTGCCGAGCTCTCTGATAGGAGCCTCCCAAAAATTCAAGGGTACAAATTTCAGACACACACACATTTGAAAATTCAAAAGTGTTCTTTATCACAAAATTCAAAATAAACAAAGCACTCTTTTTGTATGGCAAAGAGCACTCGTCCCAAAACAACTGGGTAGTCTGTACAGTTTCCCTTAAGCAGTCATTAAGTACTTAGCTAGCAGCTGTGAAGAAAGTTCACACCCCTTCTTCTTCCAACGAAGTGAGACACACACACACGTTGCTCTGCTTTGGGTTCAAAGGCGTGAAAAAGCAACAAAGTCCAGAAAACACAGGATTCCTGAAGAACTCCGATCAGATATTCTTCCACAACGGCCAAACCCACATGCTGCTATTTATAGCAGCAGCCCTAATTACTGGAGCCCCACCCAAACACAGGTGGCCTCACTTATTTCCTGTAATATATTCTTACTTGGTCTCTTCTACGCATAATTCTGTGCTTGCGTGGTTCCAAAATGTCATCATCCGAATCAGTGGAAGTTAATGGCGATTGACTGCCTGGGCTGTGTGCCAAGCCTCCCTCTGCCGAGTCACTCCCACCTTCTTCTTCGTCCGAGGAAACTAAACTCTGAACTGATTCTGTCGGCAATAACACAGGCCTGTGACATGTTGAAGTTTCCCCTGCATCCACCTCCCCATTCCCTGGGGCAGGAGCTGGACCAGAGCCAACCACAACAATTCATGTAATAGATTGAACTGGTTATGTTCACACATGTCGCGGTGAAGACTAG
Source organism: Erythrolamprus reginae (assembly GCF_031021105.1). Taxonomy (NCBI): domain Eukaryota; kingdom Metazoa; phylum Chordata; class Lepidosauria; order Squamata; family Dipsadidae; genus Erythrolamprus; species Erythrolamprus reginae. The sequence goes on from NC_091957.1 coordinate 34,243,380, forward strand.
GCTGCTACCTTCACACTATATGCTAAGTTTGGTTAGGGACTGTTTTTGGTGCTCTTTCAAGAATTGTGTGTGTGTGTGTGTGTGTTTGAGCTTAGTAGCTCACATCTGCCCTGTCCATGCTCCTATTGTTAGAACTGTGTCTTGTAAGTACACTCACCTTATGATAACAACTGAGACCAGAATTTTCATTGTTAAGCAAGGCAACCATTCCTTTACCCACACAATAAGTGTCAGATTTGAAGTGGTGTTTGGGGCAGACACAGAGCTGGGAACACAGAGCTGTTTCTTCACAATCACAACCATAAACTTCAATTAGGTTGGGGGATTCTGGCCAAGGAACATGCTGGTGAGTTCAAATCGAAACTTTGAGGAAGACTTTGACTCGGACTCTATTTTTTTCCCCATACAAATATAGTATTGTATTTTAGTATGTTTAACATAATATAAGTATAAAGTAGAGATAGAAAAGATAAAAATACATTAGGACAGGAAGGGTAGGCACAAAGGTGCACTTATGCACGCCCCTTACAGACCTCTTAGAAAAAGGGAGAGGTCTATTGTAGATAATGTAAGGCTGAAGATTTTGGGATTGGGGAAAGAAACAACAGAGTCCGGTAGTGAATTGCAGGTGTTGACCACTCTATTGCTGAAATCGCATTTTCTGCAGTCTAGTTTGGAGCGATTTACATTTACATTTGTATCTATTGCATGCTCTTGTGTTGTTGTTGTTAAAGGTGAAGTAGTCGGCAACAGGGAGTACATTGTAATTTATGATTTTATGAACAACAGTTAAATCAGTTCTGATTTAGATTCGGAAGCTATTTGGAATCCTGACAGTACTGCTGCAGTGGCTAACTAACATGGGGTTTCTTGCATTTTCAAATTGCTTCTTCAAATGTATTACTGATAATTTGCCCTAAGCCTCAACCTTCAAGAAAAGTCTTCCTTTTAGAAACCGGGACTGACAGGGGAGCACTTGATGCATGGTAGACCACAATTATGTTTTCATTGTTCTGATGCCTCCATGAACAAAGCAAATATTCAAGGCCAACCTTGGGAAGCACTGAGAATGTATCTTACTCATACCATTCTGATGTTTTTCCTTTGCAGATTTTTCTTTTTCTTTTACACTGGTACCTCAACACTCGTAGTTAATAGGCTCTGGGAGCTACAATGAGGACCAAACAAATGTTTGCCTTAAAGAATTATGTAGTGAGTCACAAGGAACCCACATCGACAAGTTTCAATCCTGTGCATTGAATATCAAACAAACAATACAAACAATGAGTAGTGGGACAAAATGTTCATGTAAAATGCGTTGAGTACCACATTTGATTTTATCTATCTATCTATCTATCTATCTATCTATCTGTCTGTCTGTCTGTCTGTCTGTCTGTCTGTCTGTCTGTCTGTCTGTCTGTCTGTCTGTCTGTGGTCTGTCTGTCTGTCTGTCTGTCTGTCTATCTATCTACCTACCTACCTACCTACCTGCCTGCCTACCTACCTACTAAATCTATATTGCTACCTATTCACCCATGGCGACTCAAGGTGATTTACGGAATATAAAAACCACATTTAAAACAATAAAACTAATTAAAAATCATATAAATTAATATAATAATAAAATCATAATAAAATCACTCCCCAGCTCCACTCCCTGCCCTGGCCACAGCAGATCCCAAAAGCCTTTGAATGGGATTCCCATTCCACTCTGGGTTCCCCAGGCTTGCTGGCAGAACCAGGTCTTCAGAGCCTTCCGGAAAAGTTTTTGCTCTTTCTCTCTCTCTTGCTTTCTTTCCCTCTCTTTCTCTCTTGCTTTCTTTCTCTCTCATTCTCTCTCCCCTCCTTTTTCTCTCTCTCTCGTTCACCACGCCGGCAACAGAGAAAAAGAGAGAGAAAGAGAGAGAGAGAGACGGAGAGAGAGAGAGAGAGTGGAGGGCGCTGTTGTCTTCGCCTCCACCCGGCTCTGCAACGAAGAGGAAGCAGCCATGCACCCCCTCACTCTCCCAGGCGTCCCCGGCACCTGGCCACGCGCTGCCTCCGCCCGGCCGACTTTTGCCTGCTCCAGAGCCGTTTGTCTTTATGGCACAAAGCCACACAAGCCGGCTGCCCAGGAAAGCAATGTGCTTTTTCAATGATCCCGCGGAAAGGCGGTGTGTGTGTGCCGTGGGACCATTGAAAAAGCGCGATGCTTTCCTGGGCAGCCGGCTTGCTGGCTGGAGAAGCGAGCGATCAGGGATCCGGGACTGTGTGGCTTTGCGCCATAAAGACAAACGGCTCCGCCCGGCTGGAGCTTCCCTGGTGGCGGCAGGATGTGAGCTTTGGGGCCCAGAGGGAGGGAGGGTGGCCGGTGGCAGCAGCGGCACTGGGAGTAGCCGTGGGGCAGCGGCAAGGTGGTCAGCTGTGAGGCGGCTACTCCCAAAGTTCCAGACGGGCGGAGTGCACCGTAAAATATGAAGAAAAGGTCCCGCGGAAAGGCGCGGAGGGGTGCCGCCTCACAGCTGACCTTTTCTTAATGTTTTACGGTGCGCTCCGCCTGGCTGGAGCTTCCCTGGTGGTGGCAGGGTGTGAGCTTTAGGGCCCGGAGGGAAGAAGGGTGGCTGGCGGCAGTGGGAGGACGGCGGCAGCAGCGACACTGGGCAGTAGCTGTAGGGCGGTGGCCAGAACTCCAGGACAGAGGCACCGACGTGGCATCTGGACGTGTTAGACACCGTACATCCTGGTGTTGCGCTGGGCATGGGCGTGGGGCTGGAGCCTCCATCCTGGCCCAGCCAGCAGGCAAGTGCCAGCCACGCAACACCAGCATGCACGGCGTCTAGCAACACGTCCAGATGCTGCGTCGGTGCCTCTGTCCTGGAGTTCGCAGCCGACCACCATGCCGCCGCCCCACGGCTACTGCCCGGTGCCGCCGCTACTGCCACTGCCGCCCTCCCACTGCCAGTGGCCGCCCTCCTGCGGGCCCCAAAGTTCACACTCAGCCGCCGCCAGGGAAGCTTGAGCCGGGCGGGGTGCTGCAGCTGCTGGAAAAGGCTTGGAAGGTGCAAATAAGAGGGCCCCGCAGAAAAGTAACATGCCCGGTCATCGACACCCCCCCCCGCTTAAAGGCCTAGCTGCGTCACCCGTCTCGGCAGTCGGCAGCAACCCCCCCACACACACACCGAGGCACCAGGTCGGCGGCAAACCCCCCTCCCCACACACCAAGGCTTAGAGGCCTTGCGGCGGGCTGCGCCACCAGCCCTCTTACCTTGCTGCGTCACCTGTCTCGGCAGTCGGTGGCAAACCCCCCCCCCACCGAGGCTTAGAGGCCAGATTTTCTTACCTTACCCGACGTCAGCTAAACAACCGTTTGGCTGCCAGAGGGCGGGGAGGAGAAAATCCAGGATTTAAGGGGCGGGAAAGAAAGCGGGCCTGCGATTGGCCACTTTGCACTTTGTTTCCAACCTTTGCTTAAGGAACTCTTGCTGCCCTATGTTGTAGAGCAGCAACAGTTCTGATTTCAAATTCCAGCGCGGAGGTCGGTCCTCCGCTCTAAATTTGAAATTCCTGGGCCGACGAGTAGAAACCTCTGCGCTATAGCACACTGCGCAGCTTACAGGGAACTATGACTAGATGTGGTCACATTTTATTTATTTATTTTATTTATTGATTTTGTCTAATACACAATGAGTTTTTTAGTGGGTATACAGATAATAAAATACATGATGAAGGTTATAGAGTGTTCTGTCTGGGTTTTCCCAGACCTCAACACCAACTGAAAAAACAGCCAGACACTCTGGTAAAAGCCAAAAGTATTTTATAGCTGGAAAAAATAAGCACAAAGGAAAACCTGTCTTCACAACAGACAGGCTATAATACGTTACAGCAGGGTCCTGATGTCCAGTCAATACCACAAGCTTCTTGCTGGCACCCCCCCCCAAGGTTTCAATAGTCCAAGGCACAAACCAGGATTGTAAGCCACCAAAGTTCACAGACAGGTCTCACGAATCTCCAAGATAAAACTCCACAAGCCAGGAAGGGTGGGTCCGCCTTTTATCCTTTCCCAAGAGCACCACACCCAAACCCAGCTGTGACCTCTAATGCTGGAAATACTTAGCCAATTGAGTCCGTCTCTGATTAGCTCTCCTTTGTCGCATATCTATGATGTCTTGAGCATTTTCCCCTAAGGAATCCAGGCTGCTTGCTGGGGAGAGCTCCCCCTGGTGGGACTCTGGCTGTCCTTCTTCTTCAGCCTGGGATTCCTCTTCCTCGTCAGTCTGCACCTCCTGTTCCTCAGCCTCTCCCTCTGAGCTGGAAACCGACAGAAGGTCAGCCATTCCCGGAGGGGTCCCAGACTGAACCACAACATAGAGGAGATACTCACAGTAAAATAGATCTAAGAAAGAATAGAAGAGGAAGATATAGAAATAAAACATATCAATGAAAGAATAGAAGAAGAGATATAGGAATAGAAGAAAGGTATAGGAGATATAGGAGAGCAATAGGACAGGGTGTCCTGGACTATATTACCCAGAATGCAATCTCTGACAACATTCCCCCTAATGCAATCTCTTAAAGTAACATCTTTTAATCCAAGCTAGATATCCCTCTATTCTACTAGCGCATTGCACAACCAGCAGTGGCTACTAGCCAGAATGCTAAATTGCACTCGCCGCCACTGCTCATAAGTGCTTGCAGGGCCAGTGCGATTTTCCTTCTGCACCTGTGCAGGTAGCAAAATCACGCATGGAGCCGCATGTGCGCCCAAGTTTCGGCATGGTGAAAGCAAAAAACCTCACCGAAACATGGGTGCACCTGCTGCTCCATGCACGATTTTGCTACCACAAGTGCAGAAGCAAAATTGTGCTGGCCCCGCAAGCACTCATGAGCCACCGCGGCGAGAACAATTTAGCATTCCAGCTAGCAGCCCACCGCTGTGCACAACCCACACTTGTGCAAAGGCCCTTCTGGCTACCACCACCATCTGCTCTTCTATCAGGAGTCATAAGTCCAGGTGAACTGCCAGATACGCACAGTACAGGGGCTGTTTGGGGTAGTGCCACCCCACCAAAGGCGGCAATTCTCCCTGAGCCAATGAACCCCAAACCCAGAGTCTTGCTGGGGTTTAGTTTCAACCCATTCTTAAAATGTTTAAGTTCATGTGTGCAATTTAACAAGGTTTTTTTTTCATTGTTAGTGGGCACATTAGGCATTGATAAAAAGATTTCTACATCAATATCATTATCCTGGAAGTGAAAAGCAGAGGAGGGGATCCTTGCTGATTAGAGATGAAGTAGTTTGGGCCATTTTATTCATTTTATATTTTGATTGAATAGCCATGTTTGTGAAAAATAAAAGAGAGAAAAATGCCAGACAAAGGTAGTATTGTATCTTCATAAAATACATGTATCCAGGAGCAGTAAAAATGATTTTTCATTCTTGAAAAACAGAATAACCCCAGTTTTACAGTATTGGATCAATAATACTGCATTCTCTTTCTGTTTTCAAATTGACATTTTACCAATCTAATGGAAGGACTGGTCAATACTTGGGTGGAAGATTTAATGATAAGTTTAAATGAGCTGAATGATTTTCTTATTTGCAATATAATATATTTGTGGCTTTTTCATTTCCTTTTTGTTCCTTTCTTTAATTTGTCTCTCTGAATATTAAAATACTACAAATAATTTTATTTGGAAAAAAACAACACATTCTACCGTGTTTCCCCAAAAGTAAGACAGTGTCTTACTTTCTTTTTACCCCCAAAAGCCCCACTACGTCTTACTTTCGGGGTATGTCTTACATTGGGAAAAAATTTAAAGGGTCGCATTCCCGAAGGCATCTCCCCAGAGTCCAGAAGGGCAGCCGCGGGACAAGAGCCTCGTGAGCCCTTTTCCAAGTTCAACCTCAGGGCTCCAAGCGGCGTGCATGCGTGGAGCCACAGACGCGTGTCGGGGAAGCGTGTGTCTGGAGGGGAGGAGCCGCTCTGCGCAGTTGGGCAGCCCCACCTGCCTGCCGGAAAGGAGGCGGGCGAAGGAGGGCGCAGCTCCGGCCGCTCGCCTCGGAGCTGGTTGGCCTCGCTGGCCGCTTGCAGCCGAGCCTCGGCAGGACTCGGTTGCTGGGACGAGCGCCTTCACTGCAAGCTGCCGCCCGCTCGGCTCGCTTCGGACCAGCGCCGTCCTTCGCTTTGCCAAGCCGGGGAAGAGCTTGGAAGCGACGTCATCGGGCTCCCCCCCCGGCAATACCCCTGTGTTTCCCCGAAAGTAAGATATATGTCTTACTTTCGAGGTACGGCTTATATTAGCCGACCCCCCTGAAACCCCCGATAAGTCTTACAATCGGGGGTGTCTTACTATCGGGGAAACAGGGTATGTTCAAACATTTATTACAGGTATTTCCCTGCAGATTCCCTTTTCCCCCCAGATCAACCATTGCGACAGTTTGTTGATCAAATTTCATTTCATGAACTGTGACAGACTGGCCTGAAATCACCCAGATGGCTTTCATGCCTAAGGAAGACAAGAACTCATCGTGTTCTGATTTCTAGCTTAGGCGCTTCACCCAGTCAGACCAAACTGAGTGTCCATCAGTGGTGGCTTCTAAACTACATAGCCAGTTGCCATTGGTTTGCATACGTATGCAATTGCCGCTTCTGCAGATGTTTAACAACTAAAAATTGTTAATCTAATCTTATGCAGCTTCTTCTCTGGCAATATTTCACTGCTTGCAAAACATTTGTCAGACCAATTCTGGAATACAGCTAACCTCTCTGGAACTCACATTGCATATCAGACATAAATACACTTGAGAGAGTCCAGAAATATTTTACAAGAAGAATCCTTCCCTCAGTGAAGGGCTGCAAAATTTTTTTTACTACCACACTGTGGGTGTGGCTTATTGTGTGGATGCGGCTTGATGGTCATGGTTTAAATGCCATGTAACTGGGTGGGAGTGGCTTACCGAACAAGATAAGTTTTCAAACAGGTGCTTGGACTCTTTTTCAGTTGATCAATAGTCACAAAAAGGACAAATGATAGACAGCATTATTTGTTGAGGAGCACAGTTACATTTTAAGGTTTTGTACTGAACCCACAATGTTCAGTATGATAACAGATTAGGCAGGTATCTCAATTTTCTTTAATTGCTATAAAAGTTCAGTTCTAGATAATGATTAAAATGATTAAAGCGTTTATGGGTAAAAACATACAATTTAATTATTTTCCATTTTAAAAGTAATTAAGGATCATACTAAGGTACTAGAGAAGGAAAGACAATTAAAAAACTATTAAATATTCAATAAAACGTGCATAAACTTACTACACCCACTGTGCCCTTCCCCCATGGGAGCAGTAGCCCATCACTGCCTTCATTCCTCTGCTTGCAACAAAATACCTTATTCCACCAAAATTGAAATACTGGAAATACTATAAATTAGACAATTTACAATTATGTTGCCTCCGATCTGATATAAATCTAGTTCATAAAATCATATACTAAAATGTCCTTCCTGTTAATGGCTCCTTCACCTTCAACTGTAGCAACATACGAGCACATAATAGATTCAAACTCAATGTAAATCCCTCCAAACTCGACTGCAGAAAATACGACTTCACACAATAGAGTGATCAATGCCTGGAATGCATTACCTGACTCTGTGGTTTCTTCTCCAAACCCCCAAAACTTAACCTTAGATTGTCTACAATCGACCTCTCCCCTTTTCTAAGAGGTCTGTAAGGGGCGTGCATAAGCGCACCACTGTGCCTACCATCCCTGTCCTACTGTCCTCTTTTATTGTTACTTTTTACTTATCTTATGTTTATACAAACTACTACTATCTTATACATGTTTGACGAATGAATGAATGAATGAATGAATGAATGAATGAATGAATGAATGAATAAATAAATAAATGTGCAGAAGCGTCCCAGGCTAGTGAGTGGAGCCTCCTGCAGCTTCCGTCCCCTCTGTCTTCTCTCCCTCTTCCTTCGTCTCCACTAGTGTTGGGCGAACCCAACGAAGTTCAGGTTCGGCAAACTCACCCGAACTTTGCTGCAAGCAAAAGGAGGTGGGGAATCCCACGATGGGATTCCCCACTCTCCTCCCGGGCGGTGGCGTTTCGTGGTGTTCGAGCGAACGCCAAACCCGAACTTTTAAAAACACTAGTCTCCACCTTTCCCCCTCTCTCCATCTCCTTCCCTTTCTTCTCTGAATGGTGCAATTCAGGTTTTCACCTAACTCCCTCCTCACCTACCATAATGGAGGATGACACTTTACACCTGATTAGCTCTATGTAGTTTTAAATAATTCAGGGTTTCCTATCACTCCTTATTTCTTAAATGTGGGTTATCTTCCCTTTCCTTTTTTTTTTCATGCGAGCAACATCTTCTACAAATTATATTCCTAACAGGGTGCTTACGTTTACTCTAATCCTCAAATGCCTATTTCTGTTCTTAATTCCCAGTGTACCAAAAGCTGTTAAATAATTCAGCACCATTTACTCATGTCAGCTGGACTAGATAGACCAAGCCAGTGAATCAACTCTACAGGGAGACTGGAATTACTTGTACCGAGGCTGCTGATGAGAAGAGAACTTTGCAAGTTGGATTATGGTGGGCCTCCTCCCTTTCTTAAATTATTGTGAATTGGATGTGTGTGTGTGGATCTCCTGCCCCTGACAGCAGCCACAAGTCAAGAGCCTTGCTGTGCAATAGTTAGAGTGCAATACTGCAAGCTACTTCTGCTGATCACTGGCTGTCAGCAGTTTGGCAGATCGAATCTCAGTAGGCTCAAGGTTGACTCAGCCTTCCATCCATCTAAGGTCGGTAAAATGAGGACTCAGATTGTTAGGGGCAATATGCTGACTCTCTGTAAAATCACTTAGAGAGGGCTGTAAAGCACTATCAAGTGGTATATAAGTCTAAATGCTATAATGTCTTTTCACTTGTTCTGCAATCTTCATTATTGTGTATTTTCTCACCAAGAGATTCATTAGAGGCTATGAAGCCAACACGGCTAGGTCACACTGCTACCCCTTGGATTTTGATGGCAAATGGGGCTTTGTCTGTCCAGCTACAGAGGCTGGAAGGGCAAATGGGCAGATTGTCATGCAGGTATTAAAGTCCAAGAAGATTGAAAGCTACTTCCAAATATTATTGGCTATTCTGGACTTAAGGTTTATGGGTTGCTGTTTTCTTTGTCCAGGCAAGGATCCTGCATCAATGTCATCTTTCTTCTTCTCTGTACTCCAGGAGACTTTGTGGCCACAGATGGGATGGTGGGAGGTTGCTCCAGATGATGCACCTCTGCAGGATGCTGGAAGAGAGGTTCAGGTGGTGCTCCTTCTGGAACTGCTGCACTCAAAGTGAGGTACACTTTGGAGCAGGTGACCACAAGACCAGAGGAGCTTGATGGCATGGGGGGAAGGCCAGCCACGTTGTATGTGGGTTGCTCTGATATGCTCCTGCAGGACTTGCTTTCTAAAGTGCATCCCTTCAGTTGGAATAAAATGGGCAAACCACAATGTGTTTGCACTTTCTAGTTACAGACAGATTGATGGGCAAGTATACCTTTCCAGAATTAATCTCTCTCCCACTTTCTGCCAAGGATTTGGAGGCTGACAAGCAACACAGAACAACAGAGATGTTTTTTTCCCTTGGTTTGTCTTTTCCATACATATTATTCCCCGAGCCTTTAAATTTCAATTCTTATACTATTCATGTATTTAACTTTGATTTTGTTTTTTATGAGAAATGATGAAAAACTTCAGTGATGATAGAATGAAAAGTCCTATAAATCAAGTATCTGGGTGATCAAAATGTCTTTTAAGAAGAGACCCACTTTTGGTACCGCATGCGAAGATCACCATTTCTATGCAATCTGAAAACCGGGAGATTCTTTCCACATCAGGGGGTTGAAGTAGATTCATTGAAAGGACTCGATCCCCTGCCCCCACCGCTTCTTTCTCCACATATAAAATGCCAGACACAGGCAGACCATGCGTATTTCTTTTGCTTTGAATGCAAATCAGAAATGCAGAGGATTTAAGCTCTTTGGAAAAGAGCAAGAGAGGATTAGACAAAAAAATAAATGCACATCTGGAATTACAGCTCCATTTCTCTGCCCCAAATTAATCATGTGATGGAAACGCTGATGGGCTTTTTGCTCCAGGCTTCCAAGTCCCTTCCGGTCATTGTCAGTAGCGTCCTGAGAAATGCCTCCAGGTGGTTCAGTTGGAAAGCACCACTCCAAAGCCTCCAGATTATAAAACACACACATACACACACATGCACGCAGTGAAGGGCTGCAATTTTTTTTACTACCACACTGTGGGCGTGGCCTATTTTGTGGGTGTGGCTTGTCAGCCATGTGACCAAATGGGAGTGGCTTGATGATCATGTGATTGGGGGGTGGCTTAAAGGTCGTGTGCCTGACCTTAAGGTCACTCAAGTTAAGGGTTTGGGTGAGGATACCTGGCCCCTCCTCGCCTCAAATGAGATACAATTTGCCTATCTATTTAATATTACTGAACATGCAAAATATTTAATTAACTGAGCCGGGGTGGTGCAGCAGGTAGAGTGCTGTACTACAGGCCACTGAAGGTGACTGTAGATCTATAGGTCAGTGGTTCAAGGTTGACTCAGCCTTCCATCCTTCTGAGGTGGGTAAAATGTGGACCCAGATTGTGGGGGCAATAGGCTGGCTCTGTTAAAAAGTGCTATTGCTAACATGTTGTAAGCCGCCCTGAGCCTAAGGAGAAGGGTGGCATAAAAATCAAATCAAATCAAATCAAATCAAATCAAATCAAATCAAATCAAATCAAATCAAATCAAATCAAATCAAATCAAATCAAATCAAATCAAATCAAATCAAATCAAATCAAATCAAATCAAATCAAATCAAATCAAATCAAATCAAATCAAATCAAATCAAATCAAATCAAATCAAATCAAATCAAATCAAATCAAATCAAATCAAATCAAATCAAATCAAATCAAATCAAATCAAATCAAATCAAATCAAATCAAATCAAATCAAATCAAATCAAATCAAATCAAATCAAATCAAATCAAATCAAATCAAATCAAATCAAACCAAACCAAACCAAACCAAACCAAACCAAACCAAACCAAACCAAACCAAACCAAACCAAACCAAACCAAACCAATTCAAAGCAAAGCAAAGCAAAGCAAAGCAAAGCAAAGCAAATCAAATCAAATCAACCCAACCCAACCCAACCCAAATAAATAAATAAATAAACAAACAAACAAATAAATAAATAAATAAATAACTTAATTAATTAATTAACTTTAATTCCCTGACAGCCTCCAGAAACCGGCACATTAAGTATAAATATACAACTTGTGCCATCAGAGGGAAAGAAAAATCATAACAAAAAAAAATGAAATGAGTTAATTTGAGGAAATTTACAGAACCTGCATAATTACAATTTCTCTTCTTTCTATACATGACATTAATTTGAAACAATATATAAAAATTTAATATGAATTGATACTTTATTATTAATTATTATTAACCGGCGGGGGGCTGGACATGAAGACCTCTCAGGTCCCTTCCAGCTCATTCATTCTGTTCTATTTTAAGGTTCCTGGTCAGGTTTTGGTGCCTTCTCACAAAGCCAAGCAGATTTATCCGCCCCTCTCCGCCTTGCCAGATGGGCCAAGCGGGTCTCCTTCTGCTTGGTGGCCACAGTTGTGTCGGGGAATGTGCCTGGGGCCCCCTGCAGCGAAGAACCCTGTCAGCAGAACATCATCCTGGCAGCCACCACAAGGACATTTCTCCCAGCTGCCTCCAAAGACACAGCAGCCTGTCGTTTCCCGTCAGTCGATGGCGCAAGTGCAGAAATGTGCTTTGAATTTTGGAGGATTAGGCCAGGGCAGAGAGAGAGGATGGGCTTTAAGCATGTTTTGCTTACCAAAGCAGCGTTGTGGTTTTATTATTTTAACTCTTCTCTCTGAAACACATTTTCCATAGCAGATGGGCTTCTTCACAGCCCCCAACCTCACCACGAAGATGCTCCTGCCTTTAAGACCTCCCTTTCTTCCCAGCTCACAGGGGGTCTCTCACCAGTGAAGGGCTGCAAATTTTTTACTACCACACTTTGGGTTTGGCTTATTTTGTGGGTGTGGCTTGCAAGCCATGTGACCAGGTGGGAGTGGCTTGATGATAATGTGACTGGGGGTGGCTTAAAGGTCATGTGACTGGCTTAAAGGTGGCCAACTTGACGTCACTCAAATCAAGGGTTTGGGTTAGGGTGCCTGGCCTCTCCTCGCCTCAAAGAGATACAATTTTCCTCTCTATTTACTATTACTGAACATCCAAAATATACTTTTTAATTCTATGTATATATGCCATATGTGTACATACATAATGCACACAGGCACACCAAAATATACATAATCTACTATATAAACTGCACATAGACACACATGCATAGTTCTTCTAAAATTATACACATTCAGCCTCATTTACTGTGAAAGGACAAACATACCCAGAGCCCAGAAGGGGGGAAAAAAATCAAAATGTTTCTACCAGTACTGTGTAACCTGACCAAAATTATTTTACCCGTAGGAGCCCATCACTGTCTCTCACTGTCCAATTCCAAAAGACGGGGTGTTTCCTTTTCTCCCAAGGTGATCTTTGTCTGAATATGACCCAACCTGCATCTTTGGCCACTAGAAGAGATGGGTAAGACTACTGCAATGCGCTCTACATGGGGCTGCCCTTGAAAAGTGTGTGGAGACTTCAGCTGGTGCAAAATGCAGCCGCGCGAGCAATAAGTCTTCGGAGAAGGGCGGCATATAAGTCTAATAAGTAATAATAATAATAATGGGAATATACACATATAACACTGATGCTCTGCAAGCTACATTGGTTGACAGTCAGTCTCTGAATGCAATTCAAGGTGTTGGTTATCACCTATAAAGCCTGACATGGCTTAGGACCAGACTGTCTTCAGGACTGTCTTCTGCCGCATACCTCCCAGTGACCAGTAAGAATCCATGGGGTTGGCCTTCTCTGAGTCCTGTCAGCCAATCAGTGTCAGCTAGTGAGTCCCTGGGGGAGATCCTTCTCAGTGGTGGCCTCGACCCTATGGAACCAACTACCTGCCGGAGATTCGTATTCTTCCCACCTTGCTGGCAGGCCTGGGACCGTTGAATGAGGAATGTTAGTTTGAGTATGTGTGTTTTAATTGGGGTTATTAATGAATGTTTTTATTGTTTTAGAATCTGTTTTTACTGTTTTACAAATTATTTTTTATTTGCTGGAAGCTGCCCAGAGTCCTTTGGGAGTTGCACAGCATATAAACATGTTAAGTAAGTAAGTAAGTAAGTAAGTAAGTAAGTAAGTAAGTAAGTAAGTAAGTAAGTAAGTAAGTAAGTAAGTAAGTAAGTAAGTAAGTTGTCTGCTTTGGCCATGACCTCCTCTTTGGTCCTAGAGTGCCACCCTGGCCAAGAGAGGCTGGACTGTTCCTAAACGATGCCTGGATTTACTGAGTCTTCTGTGCCCCCATTGGAAATACCTGAGCTGTAGCACCTTACAACAGGGTCAAGGGGTGAAGTGGCTTATTCCTGGTGGCTGCCATCCTTCACTCTGCCTCCCGTACATACCTGAACTACTCTGGGAGCCAGATTGAGTTAGCCCTAGACCCAGGTTCAGATATTGCACCAACCAGGAACCTCTTTGCTCTTCCAACCCACACCCGCCTTTGCACCTGCGGGCAATTGGCTGGGCCATCAGTGGGCTGATTCCTTCCAAAGAGCCCAACCTATGTGCGGGTACAGTCTTCCATGGTGAGAAGTAGGTCTCCAGTGTAATGTTCTGGGGCGGCACTAGAGGGTACTGCTGGAAGTGGGAAAAAGAAACTGTTCTGATTGGTTAAGACAATGTTGGTTACAGTATATAAAGAGCTGTCACCTTATGACAGCTGAGTTCTGCCAGAAGCTGTTTCGATACCTACCAATAAAGTTGTGTTCTGGCTCCATGTTTCGTTCTTGAGTCTCAGACACTCGGCCATTTCACTGGCGATGAAGGTGGGATCTCGCTGCTGCTAAAGGACCATCACTGCACGTGCAATCAGATTGAAGGAACTGCTATTGCTATCGCTTGGTACGTGGTCAAATTATGGCTACACAGCACATTTTTGCCCCTTTTAACCTTTCAGGAGAAATGTGGGAGTCATTTATGGCTAGGTTCAAGTGTTTTTTAAATCGCCAATGCCTACACTGAGCTGTTGGAGGACAGGAAAAGGGCATATTTTCTCAGGTTCTGCGGAACCAAGATGTTTGAAACAGCCAGAGCCCTTTTCGCACTGACCTTGATCCATAGTGTATCTTGGGAGGATTTGCTGGCCTGTTTAAGAGACTGCTACGCTCCGCCACCTTCCTGCCACGCACGTCGCTATGCCTTTTTCTACAGTTGGAAGGCAAGTCAATTAATCAGTACACTGCTGCCTTGCGGAGCACCGCCCCGAAACATTACATCCAGGGTGCAGCCTCTCCACCCCACAGGGAGCTAAATCTTCCATTTCAAGAATTCCAAAGCCTCTTTCCATCCAGCACAAGATGGAGAGAGGGAGAAATGACTGTTTTCCTGCCAGGTCAGGTGGCCCTTGCTGGAAGTGGAAACGGAGAACCCAACTGGCCTTTCCTTTCCTTCTCCTGTGTGGGAATTGCAAGGACTGGCCTGGATGCAGAGGCAGAACTGTGCTCAACCATTGGAGCAGAAAGATAACAATAACAACAACAACAACAACAACAACAACAACAACAACAACAACAACAGAATTGGAAAGGACCTTGGAGGTCTTCTACTCCAACCCCCTGCTTAGGCAGGAAACCCTACGCTGCAAATATATTTGCACATTTGCACCCAGGCCATGCAATACTCTTTTTAGTGATATAACACGGGCAGGATTGTAAGACACCCAAGGAAACGTTTAAGAAGCCTTTTGGTAATACTTTAATCCAAAACGAAAATCTGGCCTGAATAGCACATGCATAGGTTGGATTACCAAACAAAAGCTTTTCTTCACATTATCACTGCAGGAGAACCGAACACGGAAGTCAGAAAATTACTCTTACATTTTTTCAGTCCTCTCTATATTTTTAGTTTTTAACAATTTCAAGTAAAAAGAAAAAAGAAATATGCTGAACAGATGATTTCAAAACCCACATTACAATAGATTTATCTGAGGAGGTTAATTTGCAATGTTAAACCTGTCAAACCTTTCACGATTCCCATTTCGTTTCTTCACTTGCTTAAAATTGAGATTATGCATGGCTTCACAATTTAAGTCTTTTTTTTAGACCTTGCATTACATCGCCGAGGCTTCTTTCTGAAAAAACGCAGGGGTTAACGCTGATTGAAACCCCGAACCTGTGTGCTGCATTTCCAGAAATCAGAAACACACTGCTGGTGGCTGCATGGGGGGTCCCCTTGTCCCCTTCCTTTCAAATGGGGGCTGGCACTCGTGCAAATGGCTGAATTAATGATTTGTCATGAAGGGGGGGGGGATATTTCTGGCCCATGATAAATTCAAAGAACAGCATTCAAAGATGAGGCTCAACTTTTCTGAAAATCACACAGATGGGCTCAGCTTTCCATAGGGAAGGACTTGGGTTGTTTATTTTTGCCTTGGTGTAGCTTGCACAATCTCCATTAGGAGCTTGACATGATGTTTCTCTCTTGTTTTGACCTTTTTCATTTAAGCAAGACTGGCTGATTGATGTGTTGATCTCTGGCCCTCCAATGACCTTAATGGCCTGCAATCAGCCCTACAATGCCAGCTCTCCTCCTCTTATCCCTCCCAACCTGGACAATCTGGACACGCGACAGACAGGGAAAGGGTTCCTCCAGCTTTTGACCTCTTTCTTCTGCCATAAACAAGCCAGAAGGGACATGAGGGGCAGCTGAAGTGGTGTAGAGAGCTTCCATCCCAATTTTTAATTAATCAGAGGTCATCCTTATTTCCTTGCTCAGAATTTAGATCTGCTCCCACCACCAGCAGGCCTTCCCTGGTTTCATGTCTGTGAAATAGACTAAGGCCAGACTATTTACGGGGCTGCAAAGCTCCCAGTGACCGATAAGGGCCCACAGGGTTAGCCTTCTCCGGGTCCCATCGGCTAGACAGTGTCGTTTGGTGGGCAATGTTCCCTTAATTTTGTGTGTGTGTGTGTGTGTGTGTGTAGATAAGTATAGTGTTTGAGCACCACATTTTCATGCCTGAGCACCTGAATTTTTTTCAAAGATGTCACCCAAGAAAACAACAAAATCAGTGTTATTGATTTGGCAAAACCTCCTTTGCAGAATGTGTTCAGCAGAACAGCTGTATGGGATTTCAGTTTGGGATTGTTTTTATTTTGGTGAGTACTTCACACATGCATACATACAAACATTTATTTATTTATTTATTTATTTATTTATTTATTTATTTATTTATTCATTCATTCATTCATTCAAATTTTATGCCGCCCTTCTCCTTAGACTCAGGGCGGCTTACAACATGTTAACAATAGCACTTTTTAACAGAGCCAGCATATTGCTTCCATAATCCAGGTCCTCATTTGACCTGCCTCGGAAGGATGGAAGGCTGAGTCAACCTTGAGCCGGTGATGAGATTTGAACTGCTGACCTGCAGATCTACAGTAAGCTTCAGTGGCCTGCAGTACAGCACTCTACCTGCTGCTCCACCCCAGCTCATACCTACAATATTTTTGCTGATAATGAAATGTGTCCCCTAGAGCTGAGAGTGGGAGAAGCTCCAGGCGGGCAGACAGACGAGGGCTGCAGAGGGGGAAGCTGGTCTTGGGAGGAGAGGAGGAAGGTGTCTCTCCATCGAAGGGAGTTGGCTTGGGGAGAAACTGCTCTCTGCTCCTCCATGGAGGGAGCAGGAGGGGCAAACTTGGAGGCTCTTGAAAGTGGGGAGGAGGCTGAGGGGGAGGGGAATCTCCTAGTGGGGGAAGTCGGGCAGGGAGGCATATTCCCCATGACTGCGCAGCACTTGAAAAGTACAGTGCAGAGGTTTCTTATCACCTGCGTGGCTGTGCAGCTGCACAGCTTAGAGGGAATAGTGTTGGCCCCAGGAGATCTGTACTGCCCCCGCTCTACTGGCTTTCTGGAAACCGTGAAGATCTGGCTCTGCCGGCAGGCCTGGGGCCATTGGGTAATATGGTACCATCTAGATCTGGCCAAAAAGATGCGATTGACTTTTTCTATGGGATTTTAACTGTTTTTATATTGTTTTTAGATGTTGTACGCTGCCCATAGTATGGAAGTGGTTGGACGGCTTATAAATTAGATAAATATAATAAATAAATAATAAATAATCAAGCTGAGTACAGAAAGCACCCAAAGCAGATTCTGAGGATGAGGTCACACATGTTATCAGTCTCTAGTCCTTTTGCACCTATATGAGATCAAAGTCCAACCCCCTTGATATTTTTTTTTGACTCTTATTTTGCTTTGACTATTAGAAGTTCCAATTCTTGCAGAGTGTGGGGTTAACATGCAGTAAACCTGTAGTCTCTTGAACTGCTTTGACTTCTGGTTTGACAATATCCCTGGCTTATCTTTCTCAGAGCCCACAAGCCCACAAATTACATAAAAGTTGTACCTTGCTAGGAGATTGTTATTGACATCGTTTTATCCCACCTTTAAAGATAGACATATCTTCAACTCAATACAGTGTCTATTGCCCCCAATGCTGAACAAAGCTACTTAGAAGTAGGGATAGAAGAAAACAGAAAAAGAAAAGGTTAAACTATTTTCCCAAGTCTTCTTTTTGCAAATTATCAAGAGAATGAGAAGAAGTAAAAAGCATTGCTCTGTCAGGCTCAGAAAATGGGCTGCTTGGGTGAAATTTCAGGTGGCTTCTTAAGAAATTCTTCAGAAGAGACCAGATTCCCCAGAATGGTCCAGTATCTTCTGCTTGAGCCATTAGTGGGTTGCTACCAGTGAGGTAGCGGACTGATCATCGTCAGGGGCCGTCAGATTGTGCAACTTCTGCGCGACCACTCCAGTGGCCGTCCTATGGACGCTGCCATCTTTTTTCATATTTTTTGCTTCATACCAGTAGCAACGGTACAAACAATCCACCCCTGGCTTGAGCACACAAGAATGAACCTGGAGGAAAAGAGCCCCCACCCGAGTAACCCTGCTTCAGCTTTCCTGCTTCTGTGTTGGATGTAGTCACAAAGCCTAGGAGATAACTGAGTGCTCTGCTGTTGGAGGGCTCCATTTGTAGGAAATATTGACAGGTGGTTAATCCTTAATCCTAAGTATTACGTTAATACTTAATCCTATGTAGCGTCTGCTCTGGCAATCTCATACTACTAACCAGAGCATACAAAACTTTCACCAGACCAATCCTTGAATACAGCTTATCTGTCTGGAACATGCACCGCATTTCGGACATAAACACTCTAGAACAGTGATGGTGAACCTTTTTTTCCTTGGGTGCCAAAAGAGCATGTGCGCATGCTGTAATGCATACGTGAGTGCCCACACGCATAATTCAATGCCTGGGGAGGGCAAAAATAGCTTCTCCCGTTCCCTGCAGGCCCTCTGGAGGCTGAAAAATGTCCTGTTTCCCAACTTCTGGTGGGCCCAGTAGGCTTGTGTTTCACCTTCCCCAGCCCCAAAGGCTTCCCTGGAGTCGGGGGAGGGTAAAAATGCCTTCTCCCATCCCTCCAGAGGCTCTCTAGTAACCAAAACCGCCCTCTTAGAGCTTCTGTGTGAGTCAAAAATCAGTTGGCTGGCACACATGCACATTGGAGCTGAGCTAGGGCAACAGCTCATGTGCCAGCAGATATGGCTCCACGTGCCACCTGTGGCACCTGTGCCATAGGTTCGTCATCACTGCTCTAGAAAATGTCCAGAGATACTTTATGAGAAGAGCCCTCCACTCCTCCACTCACAACAGAATACCATACGCAACTAGACTTACTTATGTCTTACGAAAGGCAAGGAGAGTGGGGGTGGTGCAAATCTTTGGGTGTGGGGAGTTGGTTCCAGTGGATCGGGGCCACAACAGAGAAGGCTCTTCCTCAAGAACCCATCAGCTGGGGCTCAGAGGAAGCCAACTCTGTGTAATCTAATTGGTCACTGGACAGTCTTGTTAATAGTCTGGTCAAAAGCCATGTAGGGCTTTATAGGTGATAACCAACACCTTGAATTGCGTTCGGAGACCAATTGGCAGCCAATGCAGCTCATAGAGTGCTGGATTGATGTAGGAGTACCTGGGTATGCCCAATACAGCTCTTGTGGCTGAATGCTGGACTAGTTCCTTTGGGAATGAGCTTGCAGGAGGAGAGTAGAGGGCCCCCTCCCTCTTGACAGAATGAAGGTGACGATCTTCTCCCCCTTCCCACTAAAATTGTCCCCAGGGTTGTCCTAAGGCAAAACCGGAGTTGGAAATGTCAGACCAAAAAAGCGGCAAGGATTGGAATAGAGATCTTCAGGAGTTTTTTTTTCCCCCTGTGGCACCCTGTAGTAACACAACATTACACTTTATATTAAATTCAATGCCAATTTACAGGGTGAGGCTGAAGTGCACTGTTTGTAAAGCTTTCGGGGCGAACAACACAGATCTCAGTTCAAAGTCTCAGATACTTTGCAGCGCATCCGATATTTTACCTACAGCAAAATACGCAGCAAAGCAGCTTTTGCAGGCGATGTGCTGAGAAGCGGCAAAGGCTTGTCAGCATTGCCTGAAGAAGGTTTGAAGGGCTATGGATTCATGTGCCAGAGAGAGCAGTGATTTCAATCCTTTCTTGCTCGACTGGGTGGTGGATTCCAAGCAGGTCCTGATGAATTAATAGGGCAAAAGTAAAGCAACTGAAATTCTCTGATTTGCGTAGATCCACTCAGGCCATTGCACGTTGATCAATATTTTACTAGATCTCACAATGAACATCTGGAAAGCCAAAATTGGGGCCCTTTGAATGGCTCTGTTGTTAATATAATAAATAATAATAATAATAATAATAATAATAATAATAATGATGATAATAATAATAATAATAATAATAATAATTATTATTATTATTTATTAGATTTGCATGCCGCCCCTCTCCCAAAGGCATCCCAAGGGATTCTGACATATATGATGGCTGGAAACATAGAGAGGAAGAACAGAAACATGGAGGGCCGGTTTGGTCTAGTGATTAAGGCAGATGGCTTGAATGTGGGAGGCCGTGAGTTCAAGTCCCATATGAGACACGACAGGCAACTTTTTATTTATCTATCTTTCTATCTTTCTATCTATCTACCGTATCTATCTATCCATCCATCCATCCATCCATCCATCCATCCATCCATCCATCTATCTATTTGTCAATCAAGTATAGGATAGTAGTTTATATAAACATAACATAGAAAGTATTGATTAAAAAAAGATAATAGGACAATAGGACAGGGACGGTAGGCACAATGGTGCACTTATGCACACCCCTTACAGACCTCTTAGAAAAGGGGGAGGTCAACTGTAGACAATTTAAGGCTGAAGATTTTGGGGTTGGGGGAAGAAACAGCAGAGTCAGGTAGTGAATTCCAGGCATTCATCACTCACTCTATTGTTGAAGTCATATTTTTGTATTGACTTTGGGCCTCTCTCTCTCTCTCTCTGTCTCTCAGCTCAATCCATCTTACATGGTTGTTTTTATGAGGAAAATAGGAGGAGGAAAGAATATTACATACACTGGCTGTTGTGAGTTATTTGTAAAAATAACCTTTTAAAAAACTTATTCCTAGAGCCCATCTGTTGGGCAGTTAAGAAAGTTGATTTATGGGAAAGAAAGAAAGAAAGAAAGAAAGAAAGAAAGAAAGAAAGAAAGAGGGAGGGAGGGAGGGAGGATAGAAATAAATAATCATAATATGGAGGCCATCAGGATCATGTCTTGGATAAAAAACCTTCAAATGTTTAGACGTTCTTACAGTAGTTTCCCTCTCTCTTTTGGCTTCTGTCTTCTGCTTCTCTTGCGTTGGATTGTTCTTTGCTCTTCCTCATGCAAGGCTGTTTCAACAGCAAAGCCGACAATGTCTAGCCAAGGACACCTCCCCAGAGATCAGCCCCACCAGATCCGAGATGGTCCCTGGGACTGTCAACCCTTCCCAAGAGTGTTAATACCACTTGTTAATGCCACATTTGGAATATTGCATTCAGTTTTGGTTGCCACGATATTGGATAACCATTTCTCTGAAGTAATGTAGGGTTTCCTGCCCAAGCAGGGGGTTGGACTAGAAGACCTCCAAGGTCCCTTCCAACTCTGTTATTTTGTTGTTATGGTTATGGTTATGGTTATGGTTATCATTATCATTATCATTATTATTATAAGCATTCATAAGGCTCTGCCTGAGAGCTCAAAATGGGAAGGTCACCTGAGGTCATTCCATGGCAACTCTCGTGCAAGAGCTTGGCTTTTATTAAGCTCCTTTTGGGATGGGACTTGCCACAGTAATCAGGCCTTGAAAAGATTAGCCCAGTTGAACCTAACCTTAGTTTATTTGGAGCTCTGGCTGAGAATAACCGCCAGCTGGGAGAAAGTTTGACGATCTTTACGTGCTTCCAAAGATGAATAAATCCCTTAGAAGGCTCTGAACTGCTGACTTGCTTTCTGCACAGGATGAAGAATTACCACGAGTTACGTCATTAGCTGGAGCTTTTTGGTGAGTGCTGATACCAACTATTCGTGGAAGAGAGGAATGTCTCAGGATGCGGAATGTCTCAGGATGCGGCCCAGTCTGAGGCTTCCCAGTAAGCCAGAAAAAAAAGAAAACACGGGAATGCTTTCGTTGGAACGCTCGTTTGGCACGCTCTGCAAATGTATTTATTTACTGTAGTTATGTATCACTTCCTAGGCTGGAGTCTCTTGAAGTGATTTGCAATACAAACAGCAGTAAAATACATACTAAAGCAAAACAAAACAAAAGCACTTTAATTAAAAAGGGATGTTTGGTGGTGGTGGTGGTGGAAGATTCCAGGAAGTTCTGCAGGGGAAGAAGTGAGTTTTCAAGAAGGAGTAAAAAATATTTTTGCAGGTGAATTCTGAAGTAGCAGAAGGGGAGGTGGAGGTGGGGGGAAGCCTCCCATACTCTACCTGCCAATAGTTCTCATAAGATACTCTGTGGCCCTTGGCACATGCAGGGGCCACTCCCCAAGGACCAGTGACAAGGACTGGGGACTGTAAATGGGTAAATCCAGTGAAGGGCTGCAAATGTTTTTACTACTATATTGTGGGCGTGGCTTATTTTGTGGGTGTGGGTTATCAGCCATGTGACCAGGTGGGAGTGGCTTGATGATCATGTGACCAGGTGGGTGGCTTAAAGGTCATGTGACTTGATGTCACTCATGTCAAGATTTGGGTTAAGGTTAGAGTGCCTGGACTCTCCTCACCTCAGAGAGGTACAATTTCCCTCTCTATTTACTATTGCCGAACATCCAAAATATACTATTTAATTCTATGTATATATGCCATATGTGTATATACATATTGCACACAGGCACACAAAAATATACATTGTCAACTATATAAACTGTATGAGTATGTACAAATACACATGCACGCGCAGCTCTTCTAAAATTATATACACTGAACCTCATCTACTGTGATAGGAAAAACATATCCAGAGCCCAGAAGGGAAAAAAAGAATATCAATTTTTTTCTACCAGTTCTGCGTACTTGACTGTACCCGTAGGAGCCCATCACTGAGTGGTACCGACAGGGAATACACGCCCTTGTGTCTGGCTGGAGGAAGGCCGTAGAACGGGACAGAGATTATGTGGAAAAATAGGAAGTGTAGAAGAAACATAAGAAACATGTGACATGGTATTTTTGTTGTGAGCCACTCTGAGTCCTCGGAGAGGGGCGGCATACAAATCTAATAAATAATAATAATAATAATTCTTTCTTGTGTGTAAGTTTCATTGTGTTCAATAAATAATTGTTGAAGAAAAAAAAATGTGGTGCATTACGGTCTGGGTGACCCTCCTCATAAGTTGGGTACTACGGTAATAAGAGGGAACAATTGGACAGAGATGGTAGGCACGCTGGTGCACTTATGCACATCACTTACTGACCACTTAGGAATCGGGTGAGGTCAACAGTGGACAGTCTAAGGGCACAAAGTTTTGGGGCTTTGGTGACGAAACCACAGAGTCAGGTAGTGAGTCCCAGGCATTAACCACTCTGTTGCTAAAGTTGTATTTTCTACAGTCAAGTTTGAGTTTGTCTCTGTTGTGTGCTCGTGTATTGTTGTGGTTGAAGCTGAAGTAGTCGTTGACAGGAAGGACGTTGTAGCAGATGATTTAATGAGCTATGCTTAGGTCATGCTGACATAGTTCTAAGCTTCCTAAACCCAGGATTTCAAGTCTGGTTGCATACGGTATTCTGTTGCGAGTGGAGGACTCTTTTCTGGACACTTTCTAATGTATTTATGTAATGTATTTATGTCTGATATGCGATGTGGGTTCCAGACAGATGAACTGTATTCAAGGATTGGTCTGGCAAATGTGTTGTATGTTCTGGTTAGGAGTGTGATATTACCGGAGCAGAAGCCACGTAAGATTAGGTTAACAACTCATGAAGCCTTTTTGGAGATGTTGTTGCAGTGGGCTTTGGCACTTAGGTCATTTGATATGAGTATTGCAAGGTCTTTGACAGCTGAGAACAGTGGACCCTCTCATGCCTGAAAAAGGAGACCCCCGCCTCCAAACCTTTGCTAAGCTAACCACAGTCTGCTACTATGACTCAGCCACAAATTTTCCTTTGAACTCGGGGTCTGCTGAAGGATGAGAGCTGTAACCATCTTCATTAATGACTCCTTGTTGTTTGAAGCTCTTGGGGGATGTAATGGGAAGAGGGAATGACCCTGGAAGGCAGGAGGAAGAGCCACAGCACAAACAATGGTCTAATTGACAAAATCTGGGTCCGAAGAAGCATAATCCATGTTTTGGGAAAATAAAAGTAAGAGTAGGAAGAAATACTTTCAGATTCACAAGATTCTGTCACTGTCATTTTACAATAAATGCAGTACAGTGTTCCCTCGATTTTCTCGGGTCTGAACTTCACGAATAGCCTATACCACAGTTTTTCAAAAAATATTAATTAAAAAATACTTCATTTCCCCCCCTATACCACAGTTTTTCCCGCCCGATGACATCATACGTCATCGCCAAACTAATACTTTTTGCAAATAAATAACAAAAAAAAATATTGTTAATAAATAATTATGTTTATAAATATCAGCATCACTAAGTGTCTTATTTAATGGTGAGTACCAGTAATAATGGTGAGGAAATGGTTGTTAAGGTTGTTAAGGGAATGGGAAGTAGGATGCTTGGCTGCATAGCTAGAGGTATAACAAGCAGGAAGAGGGAGATTATGATCCCGCTATATAGAGTGCTGAGACCACATTTGGAATACTGTGTTCAGTTCTGGAGACCTCACCTACAAAAAGATATTGACAAAAATGAATGGGTCCAAAGACGGGCTACAAGAATGGTGGAAGGTCTTAGGAATAAAACGTATCAGGAAAGACTTCATGAACTCCATCTGCATAGTCTGGAGGACAGAAGAAAAAGGGGGGACATGATCAAAACATTTAAATATGTTAAAGGGTTAAATAAGGTTCAGGATGGAAGTGTTTTTAATAGGAAAGGGAACACAAGAACAAGGGGGCACAATCTGAAGTTAGTTGGGGGAAAGATCAAAAGCAACATGAGAAAATATTATTTTACTGAAAGAGTAGTAGATCCTTGGAACAAACTTCCAGCAGATGTGGTAGATAAATCCACAGTAACTGAATTTAAATATGCCTGGGATAAACATATATCCATCCTAAGATAAAATACAGAAAATAGTATAAGGGCAGACTAGATGGACCATGAGGTCTTTTTCTGCCGTCAGACTTCTATGTTTCTATGGGAACTGGTAATTTAGGGATTTAACGTTAAGGGAAGGCTTGTGATACTGTTCATAGCCAAAAATGGTGTATTTACTTCTGCATCTCTACTTAGCGGAAATTCGACTTTCGTGGGCGGTCTCGGAACACATCCCCTGTGAAAATCAAGGGAAGACTGTATTACTATTCATGATTGGTGCTTCTTGTCTGGATTGCCTCAAAAGGCTGACAGAGGAGTCTAATCTGCAAAAATTATACACATTTCCATTCTAGAACATCCTTGGGGGGTGGGGATATCTAAGGTCACAGTTGCAATTGTGAGGTCTCGTTTCCTCTTTTAATGTCTAGAAAGATGGGGATTTATGATGGTTTTTGGGGCAATCCAAGAACACACCTCTCTCGATCAGCTGGTGCACTCTTGGTGCAGGACACCCTTATGTTTCATCAATCAACCAAGTTTGCACAGAGAAATGCCAATCATTTCCCCCACTTTTGGAGGGTTAAAAGCAGCAATGAGCCACCATTTTCGGTGCTACCAGAATGGGCTCCAAAATTTTTTACTACCACATTATTGGCATGGCTTATTTTGTGGGTGTGGCTTGCCGGCCATGTGACCAGATGGGAGTGGTTTGATGATCACGTGACAGGGGGTGGCTTCAAGGTCATCTGACTGGCTTAAAGGTGGCCAACTTGACATCACTCATATCAAGCGTTAGGGTTAGGGTGCCTGGCCTCTCCTCTCCTCAAAGAGATACAATTTCCCTTATTATTACTGAACACCCAAAATATACTATTTAATTCTATGTATGTGTGCCACATATTACACACAGGCACACAAAAGTATACATTATCTACTATATAAACTGTAGGTGTATGTACACACACACACACACAAACACACACATCTCTTCTAAAATTATACACATTCAACCTCAATTACTGCAATAGGAAGAACATACCCAGAGCCCAGAAGGGAAAAAAAGAAAAAAAATTCAATATTTTTGTACCGGTTGTGCCTACCTGATCAAAATTTTACTACCGGTTCTGTGTGCCTCACCGAAATTTTACTACCAGTTCTGCATACCTGATCATACCTGTAGTAGCCCATCACTGGACAGTGGTGGAATGCAGAACAGTTTTGTGGTCACAAATACAGTGAACTAATGAACATGGAACTGTACAGCCAAATGTCAGTGAAATGGATTCATAACAACATGAGGTGAGATCTTTAACTTCCTGAAGGAATGCAGTCTAAAAAGGAATCCCATGTACACTGTGGGCTTAGAACAGAACAGAATAGAATTCTTTATTGGCCAAGTCTGATTGGACACACAAGGAATTTGTCTCTGGTGCAGATGATCTCAGTGTACACACACACACACACACACACACACACACACATATGTCACATGTTTTTGCTGAATTTGAAAATTAAGGGAGACTAGGATAGATCTATTTCGGCCTTATTTTGGCCTCATCAGCTAGCCATACCCTCACTGGGACTTGAACTTGCAACCTTTGCCTTGTAAGGCAGAGAATTAACCTCTAGGCTACAGTATCCAATCCCTTCAGCTCTGTACCAGGGAAGGGTTACATGTTTTTTGTGTCAAATCACCCTGGTATATTGAAGGAACATCATAGCTCCTTTTTTGCCTCTCAGCAAATATATACATTTGTCAAAAATATACATTTGTCAAGAATCATGAGGTACAACTCTTAATGATTGTTATAAGGTTCAAATAAGCAATCAGGAAACAATATTAATGTAAATCATAAGGAATACAAGTTTATTTGTTTATTTATTTATTGGATTTATATGCAATTAAGTATGTTATGAACTTAATTCATTCCGTGACCAGGTTCTTAAGTAGAAAAGTTTGTAAGAAGAAGCAATTTTTCCCATAGGAATCAATGTAAAAGCAAATAATGTGTGCGATTGGGGAAACCAAAGGGAGGGTGGAGGCCCTGTTTCCTCCCAGGAGATTCCTAGAGAGGCCACACAGAGGCTTCTCCCTGCCCTTTCCGGTTACAGTTTCGGGGGCTCTGGTTTGTAAGTGGAAAATGGTTCTTGAGAAGAGGCAAACAAATCTTGAACATCCGGTTCTTATCTAGAAAAGTTCGTAAGTAGAGGCGTTCTTAGGTAGAGGTATCACTGCAATTGGATTTATATGCAATTAAGTATGATTGTATGTTACAGTCATATAGTCATAAGTGGGAGGAGATAGGTAATAGGAACTATGAGAAGACTAATAGTAATAGTAATTATACTAATTATAATAGTAATGGTGTGATTTAGACAAGCTCCATAAAGTCCCTGCTTCAAATCTGAAAATTGATCTAAGCTGGAGAAGCTGCTTCACGCATAGATGCATCAGCGTCAGGCAAACCGGATTGGAGGGTGTCTGATTTGATTTGGTCATTTGAATGGTCAATTCAATTTAGGAAGCTGATTGAATTGCCTCCTAATCTCCAAGCTGAATATTTCTGCAGGTCTCTTAACAGCCCTAATAATATTTGACAGTTGAGGACACATGGTTTAAATATCCGATCTGTGAAAGGCGACACTATTGTGAGAGATCAGAATGCCTGCTTAAATCAAAGAATAATGCAGGCGGTCCAGCGGTGGTTTTGATTTGAGCTGTCTAGTGCCTTTTCCCAGAACAGCGATTTCCCTGGGAATCCAAGGGAGATGGCTACCAACTGCTGGGCTGTATTATCTCTGAATGCATCATCCCAACACAGATTGGCAGCCCTGCCCACCTGGATGTGCAAGACAGCATGGTTGCAAGCTCAGACAGGATTGTGTCCTGTGGGGGAATCCCATAACTATGATGTCCGGAACAAAAATTCCGGCTGAATTCATCACGTCAACCTCTAGCAGTATCCTTGCTCATGCTAATATACTGTGTGTATATATATATACTTATACACTGTTCAAAAAAATAAAGGGAACACTTAAACAACACAAAATAACTCCAAGTAAATCAAACTTCTGTGAAATCAAACTGTCCACTTAAGAAGCAACACTGATTGACAATCAATTTCACCTGCTGTTGTGCACATTCAACTTTGTTCAGAACAAAGTATTGGATGAGAATATTTCATTCCTTCAGATCTAGGATGTGTTATTTGAGGGTTCCCTTTATTTTTTTGAGCAGTGTATATATACTGCCAGTGGTTGACGTGATGAATTCAGCTGGCATTCTTGTTCCAGATCTCATACTTATGGGATTCCCCACAGGACACAATTCTCAATGTTCTTGCAACAATGCTGTCTTATACACACACACACACACACGTGTGTGTGTGTGTGTGTGTGTGTATCTATGTGTATGTACAGAGACACCCCCCACCCCACCCCCATATATATATGCATGCATATGTATACACACACACAGAGACAAATTTGAGCAAGGATACTGCTAGTGTTTGGCATTATATCTGTCTGTCCTTCCTTCCTTCCTTCCTTCCTTCCTTCCTTCCTTCCTTCCTTCCTTCCTTCCTTCCTTCCTTCCTTCCTTCCTTTATAGATAGATCTATCATCTATCTATCTATCTATCTATCTATCTATCTATCTATCTATCTATCTATCTATCTATCTATCTATCTATCTATCTATCTAACAAAGCCTCACAGGTGTGCCCTCTTATCCCCCAGGTATTTGTTTTTGCTATCTTGAGCATTTTAGGCAGAGGCTGCCACTGTAAATTCCACAGGAAATATCTGCACACTTGTATCATTTGCCTTTGCCCTTGGCTCACTTCATTTCTTTAAAACAACAACAACCACCACTCTAGGTTTCTACTGCCTTCCAAGCAGGGTGGGGCAGCCAGCACCTTGGGGTTCCCAGGGAAAGGGGGTTCTGGATTCCCCTCGGTCGCAGCGGCTGGTCTGGCTTTCCCTGGGCACCATTGCGGGAGGGAACCACTGGAGGGCAGTGGCACCTCACCAATGGCCTGGAGGTCGCTGCCTTAAGCCCCCTTGACTTGTGGTTTCAATAAGCCCCTCTTGTGAGCACACACACCAGCCAGACCTCTCAGGGCTCATTTCCGCTTGGAAACCCCACCTAATCCTTGTATTATAAGGTTAGAGCAGCTCTTCTCAAAATAACAAATACGTTTCATTTTTAATTTCCCCACCAACGCCTTGCCTCACCCTCTGCCCTCCAAGGAAGGCAGCTCGGACTCCGATTGGGGTCCACTCCTCTCAGCATAGAAACAGAGAAACATAGAAGATTGACGGCAGAAAAAGACCTCCTGGTCCATCTAGTCCACCCTTATACTATTTCCTGCATTTTGTCTTAGGATGGATCTACGTTTATCCCAGGCGTGTTTAAATTCAGTGACTGTGGATTGACCAACCACGTATGCTGGAAGTTTGTTCCAAGCATCTACTACTCTTTCAGTCAAATAATATTTTCTCACGTTGCTTCTGATCTTTCCCCCAACTAACCTCAGATTGTGCCCCCTTGTTCTTGTGTTCACTTTCCTATTGAAAACACTTCCCTCCTGAACCTTATTTAACCCTTTCACATATTTAAATGTCTCGATCATATCCCCCCTTTCCCTTCTGTCCTCCAAACTATACCGATTGAGATCATTAAGTCTTTCCTCATAAGTTTGATGCTTAAGACCTTCCACCATTTTTGTAGCCTGTCTTTGGACCGGTTCAATTTGATCCATCTCTTTTTGTAGGTGCGGTCTCCAGAACTGGACACAGTATTCCAAATGGGGTCTCACCAGTGCTCTATACACTGGGATCACAATCTCCCTCTTCCTCCTTGTGATACCTCTAGCTATGCAGCTCCTTCCTGGGGTCCCTTGTCCCCTCCTTTTTGCTCCTCTGTCCCTTGTAGGGCACAACAAGGGAATGTAAGCCTGGTGTGAAGTGAGCAAATCACAAGATTCTCCTTGCACCTCCTGCGCGCGCGCGCACACACACACACACACACACACACACACAGACACACACTTTATGATTCTGTTCCCGTAAGGTCATTTGGCCAGGCCAGCTTTCTTTCTTTTCTCTTTTGAAAAATAATATTTATTAAATACACTGCTCAAAAAAAATAAAGGGAGCACTCGATAGAAAAGGGTTAAGAAGAGATTAGAGAGAAAGAGAAAGAAATAGTTATGTCAATTGTCTAGTTGACATTTCAGTGACAAACGACTTAAGGTTTTTGTTTCTATAGTGGATGTATAGGACCCCTCACTACTGATTTTTCAAGGTGTCATTTTATTAGGTTTAACTGTATAGATAAAGTCTTGGCCATTGTTGTGTATTTGTATTGATGAACAATCAATTGTATTTTAATTTCTAGGGTTTCAAATGAGTCTTCATCATTCTTTTTTTTTTTTAAATTGTTTTATTATTAAAATGGAAACATTTACATCATATAATACAACATAAGATACAATTCGAAACATAAGGACAAACAGTACAGAAAAAAAGAAAAAAAAGAAAGACCTATAGACAAAACGAGTAAAAGTGTCGGCGAGTAAACGGGGGAGTTGTATTGAGAACGAAAATTGGGTCAAATTGCATATGCTCATTACCATGTTTCGAGGATTGTATCAGAAGGGTTCAATGCCAGAGTTGAAATAAACACATTGCGGAGAAGTTAACAGATAATAATAAATCTACATATCTAAATATATATAACGTCTCATGTTATTTTATGAGATAATAAAATGGTTTATACCAGATTTGTGACAGTTCGAAGTGGAATCAAAAATCACAATCTTATAGCCTATTGTTCTCGCTTTTGCTTCCTAGCCAGTTATAAAAAGGGTCCCAGCACTCGTTGAACGTAGCCGAGGATTCATTTCTAACTTGTGAAGTCAATTTTGACATTTCTGCACAGTATAATATTTTTTTAATTATTACTTCATTTGGGGGTACTTCTTCGTTCTTCCACCACTGCGCATATGAAAGTCTAGCTGCGGTTACTAAATGAATGATAAGGTGTACTTAGGATTTCGATAGATTTTGTCTGATTATGCCCAATAAAAAGCATTCAGGAGTTTTGTCAAGTGTTAAATTTAACATTTCATCGATCCAAGTTCCGATCTTATTCCAAAATAAATTTGCTTTGGTACATTGCCACCATAAGTGGAAGTAGGTGCCCAATTCTCGTTGGCATTTCCAGCAATTTGGAGAGAGTTTGTTGTTTGATTTAGTTAGCTTGATTGGGGTAATATGCCATCGGTAATACATTTTGATCAAGTTTTCTTTATAGGAAGTGGCGATAGTCAATTTATAATTCCTAGTCCAGAGTGTTTGCCACTCCTCCTCTTTAATTTCGTTTTTGAGGTCCAGGTTCCATTTCTTAACGTTAATTTTTATATTAGAGTTGTCCAAATCATTGTAAGTTAAGTAACAATAGAAATTTTTAATTAGCTTTTCTTGAGGGCCTATACATAGCTTGTCTAGAAGGGCATTTTTCCTTATCCCAGATATTTTTTTGTCTTTGTTATATTTAGATTGGATCTGGTGGTATTCCCACCATTCCACTTTTTGACCCAAATTTTCTAGTTCTAGCCTTGTTTTAATTGTTCCATTTGAATTTAGAATATCATTATATCTTATTATGTTGTTTCTTTTATATAAATTTGGATGTACGTAGGCTTCTAACGGGGCGTACCACATGGGGGTTCCTTTATATAATTTAATTTTAATTTTTTTCCAGGTGCTGATTAGTGATTTCCTTATCAAATGGTTAGAGAAATATTTATGGGTTGTCGGTTTTTCGTCCCAGAGATAATAGTGCCACCCTAAATGGAGATCGTGGCCTTCTAAGCTAAGAAGTCTGGAATTAGTTAGACTCATCCACTCTCTTGTCCATGCCAAGGAAGCGGCAATATAGTAATCCTTCCAAATTGGAAGAGCCAGTCCTCCCTCTTCTTTCTTACCTTGTAAATATTTCAGTCGAATTCGGGGGCGTTTATTTTGCCAAATAAAATTGTTAGTTATTTTAGTCAAATTATTAAAAAAAACCTGTTTTAATTGTATGGGGATTGTTTGAAATAAAAACAGAATTTTGGGTAATATATTCAGTTTGATGGCTGCAATCCTCCCAAGTAGGGAAAGTTGTAAGTTCCTCCATTTTGACAGGTCTGCTTGTACTTGGTCTATTAGAATATCATAGTTGTTTGATTTTAAGCTAGACACTCTGTTTGTCAAATTGATGCCGAGGTATTTAATTTTTGTAGTTATTTGAATGTCCAATTTAGCTGATAATATGTCTTTCTGTGATTGTCGCATATTTTTGGTTAGAATTTGGGTTTTGGTTTTATTTATTTTGAGGCCTGCCACTGCACCGTAATCTTCCAGGACTTCTAATAATTTGGGACCTGAGTCTAAAGGATCTTCTAAAATGAATACCAGGTCGTCTGCGAAAGCTTGGAGTTTATAGGTTTCTTTCTTGCAATTTAATCCCCTTATATCTTCCTTGTCTCTAATAATTCTCGTTAGTACTTCAAGGGTTAAGATAAATAATAAAGGGGAGAGTGGGCATCCTTGTCTTGTACCCTTGTAAAGAGAGATTTTTGTCGATGTGTCCCCATTGAGAATAATATAGGCTGATTGGACAGAGTAGATGGCTTTTATTGCATTTATAAATTTGGGACCAAATTCCATATATTCTAGTTGTTTAATCATGAATTTCCAGGACACATTGTCGAAAGCCTTCTGGGCGTCAAGAAAAATTAGCGCCACTTGTTTTTCGTTATGAACTTCATAATACTCCAGTGTGTCTAACACAATTCTGATATTATTTTTAAGCTGTCTCCCGGGAAGAAACCCATTTTGGTCCGAATGTATAAAATAGTTTAGAAATCCTTTGATTCTATTCGCTAAGATAGAGGTAAAGATTTTATAATCGGCGTTTAAAAGAGAGATCGGGCGGTAATTAGATATATCTGTATGGTCTGTATCTTTTTTTGGAATTAACGCTAGGTTTGCTTCTGTCCATGAAGTTGGGATTTTGCCTCTGTCTAAGGCCTCATTCAGTGTTTCTAACAGGGCCTTTTCCATTTCTATAGGCAGATCTTTATATAGTTCTACGGGAAGCCCATCCGACCCTGGTGCTTTATTGTTTTTTTGCTTTTTAATTGCTTCTTTTAATTCCGTGTCAGTGATCGGTTTATTTATTATGTTGACCATTTCTTGTGGAACTTTAGGTAATTTGGCCTGTTCTAAAATTTCTTGCATTTTTAGCTCTTGAGTGTTATTTTGTGTAATATCAGTATACTCGTAAAGTTTACTGTAGAAATCGCCAGCAATCTTTTTCTTCCTTTCCAGGTCGTGACAAAGTTCCCCATTTTTGTTTTTAAGACAGTTTATTAGTTTCTTTTCTTTTTGCTTTCTGAGTTTATTGGCTAGCCATTTGCTAGGTTTATTGGCATTTTCAAAATTATATTGGTTAGTTCTTTTAATTTGTTGTGCCAAATTTTGTTGATCTATTAGATTTAGTTGATGTTTGATTTGTAGCATGTTTTCTCACGTTGCTTCTGATCTTTCCCCCAACTAACCTCAGATTGTGCCCCCTTGTTCTTGTGTTCACTTTCCTATTGAAAACACTTCCCTCCTGAACCTTATTTAACCCTTTCACATATTTAAATGTCTCGATCATATCCCCCCTTTCCCTTCTGTCCTTCAAACTATACCGATTGAGATCATTAAGTCTTTCCTCATAAGTTTGATGCTTAAGACCTTCCACCATTTTTGTAGCCTGTCTTTGGACCGGTTCAATTTGATCCATCTCTTTTTGTAGGTGCGGTCTCCAGAACTGGACACAGTATTCTAAATGGGGTCTCACCAGTGCTCTATACACTGGGATCACAATCTCCCTCTTCCTCCTTGTGATACCTCTAGCTATGCAGCTCCTTCCTGGGGTCCCTTGTCCCCTCCTTTTTGCTCCTCTGTCCCTTGTAGGGCACAACAAGGGAATGTAAGCCTGGTGTGAAGTGAGCAAATCACAAGATTCTCCTTGCACCTCCTGCGCGCGCGCGCGCACACACACACACACACACACACACACACACACACACACACTTTATGATTCTGTTCCCGTAAGGTCATTTGGCCAGGCCAGCTTTCTTTCTTTTCTCTTTTGAAAAATAATATTTATTAAATACACTGCTCAAAAAAAATAAAGGGAGCACTCGATAGAAAAGGGTTAAGAAGAGATTAGAGAGAAAGAGAAAGAAATAGTTATGTCAATTGTCTAGTTGACATTTCAGTGACAAACAACTTAAGGTTTTTGTTTCTATAGTGGATGTATAGGACCCCTCACTACTGATTTTTCAAGGTGTCATTTTATTAGGTTTAACTGTATAGATAAAGTCTTGGCCATTGTTGTGTATTTGTATTGATGAACAATCAATTGTATTTTAATTTCTAGGGTTTCAAATGAGTCTTCATCATTCTTCTTGATCAACAGCTTGTGTGTTTAGAGTGTAAATAATTTTCATTTCGACCGTTGTGTTGATAGACAGAGCGAAATTAATATTAGGTTTTTTTTTCTTTTTTAGATGATGTTTAGATATTTTTTCTGGTTGAGCCAATAGTACCATTTTTCCCAGGCTTTGTAAAAATCTGATTCATCTCTGTTTTGGACATATATAAGCGCACTAGAGTGCCTTCCGTCCCCTGTCCTATAGTCTCTC
The DNA here is from genome assembly GCF_031021105.1 of Erythrolamprus reginae. Lineage (NCBI taxonomy): Eukaryota > Metazoa > Chordata > Lepidosauria > Squamata > Dipsadidae > Erythrolamprus > Erythrolamprus reginae. The sequence continues at coordinate 34,277,942 of NC_091957.1, forward strand.
CTGTATCTCGTATTTCTTCTCTACTATATCCTCTATAACCTTCATTGCATAGTATTGTGTATTGGACAAAAAAAAATTGAATTTATGTGCACCCCATGATCTATAAGGTTGAGGGTGGTTGGGATTTTTTTCTTCCTTCCAGAATTGGGCATATAGAATACTTACTGCAGTTAGAATATGAAAAAATATGTATTGGTCGTGTCTTTTGAGATTCTGCCAGGCCAGCTTTCTTGTGGGGAAATAATAGTGGTCTTTCCACCACTATGGGGGGAGGGGGTTGTAGTCAGGTAGGCCAGGGATGGGCAGCAGGCAGGACGGGGTGGAACACAGTTCCACCGGCAGAAATGAAGACGCGTGCGCAGCAGCTGTCACTTCCTGGATTACTGGTTTCAGGTCGGTTCTCATCCCCCCACCCCACTGCTGCTGCTGCATCTGTGCTTCTTGGTTTTTTTCCTCTTTCCTCCTTCCTGGCCACGGACGAGCTTCCCTCTCTCCTGCCTGCCACCCCTCCAGCCTCACGGTGCCACCTCCCACCTGAGGTGCAAGCAGAAGGCATGGATGGAAGCGGCGCTGTCAGCATTTATGCTTCTGGCAGCACCCGTTCGCCTAGCTACCCAGCCTGAGGCGGAGGGTGAACCAGGAAGGAAAGCGCGGGAAACACGAAGCAAATTGTCACCCCATCGAGCGACACTGGTAAGGTTGCAAGTAGAGGACTTAACAGTTCACTTGAATGACGATGATTGTTCAAGCCACTCCCACCTGGTCACAGGGCCAGCCAGTGTGCATGCATGCATGCTGTAGTAACCAGAGACTTCATATAGAATTGGCCTTTATTACAGGAACACATGCCAAAACAGGCAGACACAGACTTAAAACATTACAGAACAACACTAGCTCTTTATACCCAGAGCAGGCTGAGAAACTAACCAATACACATTTAGTAACTTTTCCCGCTTACACTGTTACTGTGTATACGCGTCCAATCAGCACCCTGGATAGGGCACCAATAGCCGCGGCTTGCAGCTGGCCGGTTGTCAAGCAGACGCTTCACTCCTTCCCCTTTGGTTGGAGCACACATAGTCATTTAAATAGGCGGGCTTTTTACAAATCCTGCTGGAGCGCCTGGGCTCCACGGCAACCTCTGGAAATAACTCTGGGAGTGATTCGCTCTGCCTTGGGTCAGGGCTGGACAAGGCTTCTGGCTGGGCTTCCTCTTAGGTTAAATTCCCAGGGTTTCTTGCAATTACCGGTGCATTAAACAATTCCCTTTTGGGGACCCCGCGCCGGTCACCATTCCCGGCAGTTTCTAGAGCCCCTGCCCTGTTCAAACGGATTTGATCTAGATGTCTCTTCCATATCCTACCATCCACTAACACTGTCTCATATGAACGAGGCCCTAATTCCCTGCTCACGGTAGCCCGTTCCCAATTCCGACCGCCCGAGTATGAGCGGACATACACTGAATCACCTACCTCTACCTTCCTGTCCGGCGGTTCTGGCCACTGCGCGGCTTGAAAATACAATGGGTGTAGCCGGTCTAGGGTAATCCTGAGTTTCCTTCCCATCAATAGCTCTGCCGGGGTCTTCCCGGTTGCCACACATGGGGTGGAGTGCTGAGCTAGTAACAACTCTGTTATCCTCTGATGCCAAGACCCTTGTGGCATTCTCTTGAGGGCATCTTTGGCCGAGCGAACCATACGTTCAGCCTGCCCATTACTAGCTGGATGCCAAGGCGATGCCAACGCATGCCTGATGCCCACAGCCGCTAAAAACGATTCAAACACCACAGACGTGAACTGTGGCCCATTGTCTGATACTAGAAGGTCAGGAAACCCGTGCGAGGCAAATAAGGATTCTAAAACCTCAATGATGGCCTGAGACTGGGTAGACCGCAGGCGGACCACCTCCAACCACTTAGAGTGGGCATCTACCACAATTAGGAAATTCTGCCCCATAAAGTGGCCAGCAAGATCAAGGTGCAACCGCACCCAAGGCCCTGCAGGAGGTTCCCAACATAACGGCTCCAAGTGAGGAGGAAAAGGCCGACTTTCCTGGCACACCATACATGCCGCTACCCGCTGTTCAATCTCCCTATCCATGCCTGGCCACCAGACGTAATCACGGGCTAGCCCCTTCATGCTGACTATGCCCGGGTGCCCCTTGTGCAAAAGTGATAGGACCCTACAGCGCAGATTAGGGGGAATCACCACTCTACTTCCCCTAAGTAAACAATCCTTTTCTATTGAAAATTCGTTCCGACAACGAAAGTATGGAGTAAATACCTCCCCTGGGGCGGAGGCAGGCCACCCTCGGAGCACCCACTGCTTAACCTTCGCTGATATGCCCCGTTTCTCTAGCCACCTCAGGGGCCGCTAACAATAAGGGTCTCTCCCCTAATGACATGACCGTACAGGCTGGAGCCGGGTCAGACAGAAGATCCGAGAGGGGACATCTACTCAATGCATCTGCATGTGCTATGTGGAGCCCCGGTCTATAGGTTAAGGAATAGTTGTAATTAGCCAAAAAAACTATCCAACAAGACATCCGCGGAGATAAAACTATTGGGCTCTGCCGGTTTCCCACTAGTAGCCCCAATAAGGGCTGGTGGTCAGTGACCAACTCAAAATGCCGTCCATAGAGATAATCATGGAACCGGTGGACTCCCGCGATTAGGGCTAATGCTTCCTTATCGATGTGGCCATAGTTCCTCTCCGCCTTGGCTAAGGTGCGAGAAAAAAATGCCAATGGAGCCTCTTTTCCGTCGGGTAACCTATGGCTTAACACTGCCCCCATGCCGTACTGGGACGCATTGCATGTCAAGACTAAAGGCAAAGCAGGTGATTATTGGGCTAACACGCTATTAGAGGTAAGTATCTCTTTAACTGCCCCAAAAGCCGACTCCTCACGCCTGCCCCAATGCCACACAGCCTCCTTATCCAGTAATCTGTGCAGCGGCTCTGCAACTGATGCCTTATGAGGCAAAAACACAGCATAAAAATTCAACAGCCCCCAAAATGCCTGAAGCTCTGACTTCGACTGTGGTCTCAGTGCCTCCTTAATAGCCCTCGTTTTCTCCGCCGTGGGGTGAATTCCCTCAGCATCTACGGTAAACCCCAGAAATTCCACCCTCGGAACTCCATACACACATTTTTTGGATTTTAATTTTAACTCCACGTCCCTGAACTTAGATAAAACCTGCCTGACTCTCAGCTCTAACTCCTCGACAGTACCACCTGAAACCAACACATCGTCAAAGTAGGACACCGTTCCCCCTATTCCATACAGCAACCTTTCCATGAGCCCTTGGAATATTCCAGGAGCAATGGATACCCCGAATTGCAACCGGTTACATTTAAACACCCCCTGGTGAGTGATGATGGATTGTGCTTCTGCCGTCTGGGGGTCCACAGGGAGCTGTTGGTATGCCTGTGTGAGGTCAAGCTTGGCGAAAACCTTACCATTCCCTAAGGAGTGAAGCAGTGCTGCACTACTGGTAGCGGGTACGAATGATGGGCCAATGCCTTATTAATAGAGCACTTATAGTCCCCACACAAACGAATGCCCCATCCCCTTTTACAGCGATCACCACGGGGGTTTCCCACTTAGCTTGATCTACAGGTTCTAAAACCCCTTGAGCTATTAATTGGTCAAGCTCCTCGTCCACCTTATGCCTCAGGGGAATGGGCACTCGGCGGGTTTCAAACGCACTGCTGGCACTTGGGGGTCTAAACTGAAGGAAATCTGTGAGCCCGTGTAACAACCCAACTTTTCATCAAAACAGTGGGGAATTCCTTGGCCCAACGGTCAAACCCGGCACCCTCCTTCACTGCATTGACCCCCACCACAGAAAGACCCAAAGACTTAAACCAATCCAGTCCAAGCAAATCGGAGAAGGGTCCATTGATCACAATTAAAGGTAACTTCCCCACAAATGTTTTAAAACGAACAGCAAATTTGCCCTCCCCCATGACAGGAATAGGAGTCCCCTGATAGTCCCTCAAATTCAGATGACAAGGCTGAAGGCGAGACTTCTTCAGAGCCGGAAAACAGCGCTTCACAGTGGATCAGGAGACGAGAGAATGAGCAGACCCCGTGTCCACCTGCATGGAGCAAACAGCCTGTCCCAGGACAACTTCCACCGAAATCTTGTCAGCCGAGGTGGACGTCTCACGAACGTACGTTGGAGTCGGACGAGGCACGCTGTAAATGGCATTACAGTCCCCCTGCGCGGATATGACGGTCTCCTCTGGCAACGCGAGCCGAAGTTGGGGGAGTCCTTCTGATCCCTCGCAGGCGGTGGTGGGGATCTGCGGAACCGGCAGACCTTGGCGATATGCCCTCTTGCCCCACAGTGCCAGCAAGCTGCGCCCCGAAAAGAACAATTTGCCCTGAGATGGCTCCCCCCACACCCCCTGCAAGGAGACAGCGGGGGACGGGGGCGGCCAGCAGGCTGCTCGCGGCCATGACCGACCGCCAGCCGGCAAACCTCTTCTTCGCCTGGCACCGCTGGCTCCTCCAATTCTGAAGAAATGCTGGACTTGTCCAGAATAGGAGCACTCTTCTGCATGACATTAACAGAGCTGTCCATGGCCGCTACAGATTGGGTTGACAGCTCAAAAGCCCTCGCCTCGGACAACGCCGTTTGGAACGACAAGTCCTGCATCGCCAACAGACGCCGCTTGAGACGGCCATCCCTGACCCCAAAAACCAGCCTGTCCAGTAGATAATCAATCAGATTATCAAATTCACAGTAAAGAGCTGCCCTGTGGAGAGCCGCCACAAAGTCATTTATTGACTCCCCGTCCGCTTGATTTCTGTGGTAAAATTTATAGCGGCGGGCACAACGGGAGGGGGCCAGAGCATAGTGGTCTTGCAGTGTCTTAAGGAATTCCTCCCAAGGGACATTGTTAATCGAGACCGGGGCAAACAAAGCCCGGGCGGTCTCAAACATTTCAGTCCCACAGAATCCGAGGAAATAGGATCTCTTCCGATCCCCAGAGATCTCCGTGAAGCTGTTTGCGATTAAAAACAATCAAACCTGGCCACATACAAGTCCCACATCTCCCCTTGTGGATCAAAGGGGGCAAAGGACAACTGGGTAGACATCGTGGTAAGTAATAATTACCCTCACTAGTAGGAATCCTCGTCGCCAAATGTAGTAACCAGAGACTTCGTATAGAATTGGCCTTTATTACAGGAACACATGCCAAAACAGGCAGGCACAGACTTAAAACATTATAGAACAACACTAGCTCTTTATACCCAGAGCAGGCTGAGGAACTAACCAATACACATTTAGTAACTTTTCCCGCTTACACTGTTACTGTGTATACGCGTCCAATCAGCACCCTGGATAGGGCACCAATAACCGCGGCTTGCAGCTGGCTGGTTGTCAAGCAGACACTTCACATGCCCCACTGAGATTTTGCTTCTGGGCATGTGCAGGAAGCAATATCTTACCAGAGGATGCATATGTGAGAGATTTTGGTGATTTTTTTTCTTCCGCATATGAGCAGAAGAAAAAATTGCTGAAATCTCTCTCTCGCACACACCCTCTCACAAGATTTTGCTTCCTGTGCATGCGCAGAAGCAAAATCTCACTGGGGAGCACATGCTTGTGCATAGCTCTATTTTTGCTACTGGTACGCAGTGTGGCCCATTCCATCTGGGGAAAAGGGATTCAATAATCTAAACAATTAGGGACCGAATCAATTAATCAATACAACAATACAATTGTTGTATTGCCTCTGTACAAATCGATGGTGAGACCACACTTGGAGTAATGTGTACAGTTCTGGTTACCACACCTCAAGAAGGATGTAATGGAACTGGAAAAGGTGCAAAAAAGGGCCACAAGTATGATCAAGGAAATGGAGCCCCTCCCTTATGAAACCAGATTGCAAAAGCCTTGGTCTCTTCAGCCTTGAAAGACGGCGTTTAAGGGGTGACTTGATCAAAGTGTATAAAATTATGCATGGGATAGAAAAGGTGGATAGAGAAAAATTATTTCCTCTATCACACTATACTAGGACGAGGGGGCACTCCCTAAAGCTCATAGGTAAGAAAGTGAGGAAAAATAAAGGGAAATATTTCTTCACCCAGAGGGTCCTTGGTTGATGGAATTCACTTCCAGAAGAGGTTGTGACAGTTGTCAACCTGTATAGCTTCAAGGCAAGATTAGATAGATTCATGGTTGCCAAGTGTATCAGTGGTTATTGAAACGGATGTCCAAGTGCTGCCTCTATGTTGATTGAGGCAGGCAGGGTTCCCTTGGGTCCCATTTGTTGGGGGTCAAAGGAAAGGGAGGTTTTTGCCTTCTCTTTCTACTCAAGATCCCCATGGACAATTGGTGGGCCACTGTGTGACACAGAATGCTGGACTAGATGGGGTTTGTCCTGATTCAGCAAGGCTCTTCTTAGGTTCTTATGTTCCTTCCTTCCTTCCTTCCTTCCTTCCTTCCTTCCTTCCTTCCTTCCTTCTCTCCCTTATTGAAATGGATGTCCAAGTGCCGCCTCCATGTTGGTTGAGGCAGGCAGGGTTCCTTTGGGTCCCATTTGTTGGGGGTCAAGGGAAAGGGAGGGTCTTGCCTTCTCTTTCTGCTCAAGATCCCCAAGGACAATTGGTGGGCCACTGGGTGACACAGAATGCTGGACTCGATGGGCTTTGGCCTGATTCAGCAAGGGTCTTCTTAGGTTCTTAATCTACAGGGGTTCCATTTAAAATGGATCCACAATGTCCAGAGTTAAACCTCCTTCCACTTGAATCTGGTCAACAGAATAAACAGAAACTTCATTTCTATCACTGACCGGTAAAAATACACTCAATAAACCAAACAAAGCAAAGTTAACCCCTAATCTTTGTGGGCAAAACTTACAGGTAACATAGGAAATAGACTTTCCATCCTGATTGTCGAACGAATAATGTGAATAAAAATAATAAAAGTATTAGATACTTAGTGCTACATATCATCACCACAGCTAGGATAGTATTTGCACAATTTTGTAAAAACCCAGAAATCCTTGCAGAAGGTATAATAATTAATAAAATATATGAATGTGCTGAAGTGGACAGACTTATAATAGAATTAAGGGGCCAAAAAAAATCATTTATTATGAGACTTGGGATCAATGGTATCAATGGATTGAATATAGGAAAAAGAAAAATAATAGCTAAAAAGGATTCATAATATGTAAATATGTAAATACAAATGTATAAGAAATATGGACAAAAAATAAGATTAAGTGCAATGTGATTATGTTGAGATAAAAATGGAATTGTGTAACAATGTAGAATTACTCAAAGAATTATTGTAATAGGTTTTTTTCTTAAAGAAAAGTTTGAAAACCAATAAAATTTATTTAACAAAAATTGTTGGAGTGCCCTGGGAATTGAATTAAAAAGGGAGAATGGTCTGGTGGTGAATGTCCCCATAGAACTAACAATACAAAAGAATACAGGATCAGGTATCTGTGGCCCAGATCAAGCTAGATCACTATTAAGGCAAATGATTAAGACCAAAGAGAAACCATTGCTTTTTCTCATGCTATAATTGCAATTATATCATGAGAAAAGTATATGCAACACATGAGCTCTCAACAAACATAAAGTAAACCTCTCTAATCTCGACTGCAGGAAATACGACTTTAGTAACTGAGTAGTTGATGCGTGGAACTTATTATCTAACACTGTAGTTTCGTCACCTAACCCCCAAAAGTTTACCCTTAGACTCTCCACTGTTGACTTCTCCCAATTCCTAAGAAGTCAGTAAAGGGCGTGCATAAGTGCACCAGCGTGCCTTCCGTCCCCTGTCCTAATGTTTCCCTCTTATTAGTATCATATATATAAGCATTTGTTATATCTTTGTATACTACCAAATTCATACTTGACAAAACAAATAAATAAAAAACTAATAAAATAAATTGCAAATAAATCTATTTAAACTCCTCTACCAGCTTCGTGGCACATCACTGCTCCCAAATTCAGAAGAGGATTGCCATTAGTCCCATTTGATAATCTCCCACCAGTTGAGTTGGAAGGGAAACAGAGGAAAACTTCTCAGGAAACTCCAGAGACGCAGGTGCTCTGGAAACCACATCCTTCATAAACCAGGGTTGATTATACCCTTTTAAAAACTCAATTTCCAAGGCACTTTAATTTGCTTTATTTGTTATATAACCAGGATAAAGGCCTATGTCTTTTAAAGTGGTCAAGTTCTGCTGTATTAGAGGTAATAAAATATAAGCTTTGTTTGCAACGGGTTGTCAAAAGTCTTTGATGTTAGAGGTTGACTTTGCTTTCTTTGTTCTACTGCACATGTTTTTATGGGTCCATGAGAGAAATGACGTTTCTATCAGTCAATGGATCTATAGTTGGATGATCAGACCTTTAGAAAAAAAAGCTGGGAGGAAAAAGGGATTCAACAAGCAAAGGTCTGCTAAAAAATCCTCAAGAGATGCCAGATAGCCCAGAATATGCTTCTCAATTGCTGATTACATGCAACCAGGGGTAAGTTCCAGTGAAGGGCTACAAAGTTTTGTACTACCACACCATGGGTGTGGCTTATTTTGTGGGTGTGGCTTGCTGGCCATGTGACCAGGTGGGAGTGACTTAACAATCATGTGACTGGGAGGTGGCTTAAAGGTGGCCAACTTGTCATCACTCACCTCAAGGGTTTGGCTTAGGGTTAGGGTTACAATTTCCCTATCTTACTATTACTGAACATCCAAAATATACTATGTATATATGCCATATGTGTAAATACATATTACACACAGGCACACAAAAATATACACTATCTACTGTATAAACTGTATGTGTATGTATACACACGCACACACATACACAGCTCTTATAAAATTATACACATTCAACCTCATTTATGGTGATAGGAAAAACATACCCAGAGCCCAGAAGGGGGAAAAAAGGAAATAAATCATTTTTTTTCTACCGGTTCTGCGTACCTGACCATACCCATAGGAGCCCATCACTGGTAAGTTCCACTTACCTTCCCTACTGGTTCACATTGCATCAAAAGTGTGTGTGCCACCATCACATTGTGCAAATACCACTCTGCATATGCAAAGAGGGTTCTTTGCAAGCTGATTTCATGTAGCCGTGGCCGGAGAACCAATTTGCGGGTGTGGCTAGTTGACCAATGATGCTGGTTTGGTGAACTCCTGCCACCAGTATGGGAGAACCGGTCTGAACTGGCAGCAATCCACCACTGGCTGCAACACTGTTAGTAATCTGTACATAACAGTTGGTTTGGCAATATGTAAACAAGCTAGCAATGAATGTTTGTTTGTATTGAAGTACTATAGCTTTAAGAGGTAGTGTTGCAAATTGCCATAAGAGGGAGCCAGAAAGCATGATTCTCGCTCTCTCTGCTCATTTTGTTGATTCACTGTGAGTGGTGTAGTAAGCTTTGTGTTTGATGTATTTGTCAGCTGTAATGTATGTCTGATATATAAGACAATGTTGGTCTTGTAATATTATTATTGTATTGAGAGATATTGACTGATTTGAATGTGGATGACTGGAAAGTTTAACTTGACTATGATATTTCTAAAGTAAACATTGGTTTGTATACTGAATCATTATCCAGATCTCGTAAATATCTGCTGGAATTCTACTTTTCCTTTGTGTGTGTGCATCCTTGACAACTCAGGAGTTACTCTGCAGATTCCTTCACAAATACTAAGCCAGGATGTCCAATCGCCACCTGTCTGGCTCTGGAGAAACCTGTTTGGGAAAGGAGGAGGAGGAGGAGGAGGAAATACATTTTGGGTCCAAAATGGCATCTTGCCCAGTTATTATGGCTGTCAAATAGCTCCAACAAGGTTATTGACTGATGGAAACCAATGTGTTGTGTGAACAGTCACTGGGGCGATGTGCCATACCCATCACACTGGCTATGGGGGTGAGTGAGCTTCAGAAGATTCAAACCTTCTGCTTCCTATTAAGCAAGCTTAGCAAACAGGACTTTCAATAAAAACAGAAGCCTACAATGATACAAAACCTTTGATCTCAAGAGGATGCTTGCTATCTTTTGATTAAGACTTCTGCCTACCCACTGCAGGTTTAATATATGCTGCAGTGGCTTCACTTACTATTTTTAAAGCATCTTTCCGTCTCCCAAGGAGAAAGGTGAAATTAAGTAAGTCATCTTTAAGTGTGTTTATATGATTTCTGCTTTACGATTCCTGCTAGTCACTCCCAGATAGGCTGATAGGATTATTTGAAAATTGTCATTGAGTCTGTCATCTGCACCTCTATAACTGTCTGGTTTGGTTCCGCAACCCAACAAGATTGACACAGACTTCAGAGGAGAATCACACTGCAGAAAAAACAATTGCCGCCAACCTGCCTTTCATGGAGGGCCTGTATACTGCACGAGTCAAAAAGAGGGTGGTGAAAATATTTACTGACCCCTCACATCCTGGACACAAACTGTTTCAACTCCTACCTTCAAAACGTCAATATAGAGCACTGCACACCAGGACAACTAGACAGAACAACAGTTTTTTCCTGAACGCCATCACTCTGCTAAACAAATAATTCCCTCAACACTGTCAAGCTATTTACTAAGTCTGTGCTATGAGTCTACGGAGAGGGGCGGCATACAAATCTAATAAATAAATAAATAAATAAATAAATAAATAAATAAATAAATAAACGAACGAACGAACGAACGAACGAACAAACAAACAAACAAACAAACAAACAAACAAACAAACAAACAAACAAACAAACAAACAAATAAATTTCTGCTAGTTTTTTGTCATCATTCCTATCATCTATTTCCTCCCACTTATGACTGTATGACTAAGTTGTTACTAGTTACTAGGCCATGGAGGGTTGGATGTACCCAGTTGTCCCATCCTGCCCTTCTCAGTCCTTCAAGACTCTCTCCATAAGACCCAATTTCTCATTTTTGAATCTATTCCAGTTGCTCTGAATTCTTCCAAAAATATTTAAATTCCCAGAACATAGATCAACATAGGATGAAGTATAAATTTTCTCTCCTAGTTCGGAAATAACCTTTCTATGCAGGAAGTTATCGTGGTTGTTTTTTTGGACTCAGCCACATTACATTTCTGACTCGTATAAACGAAATAATTTAGAATCCAATTCCATTCCTACATCTTTTTCAAAAACGTCAAAGCAGGTGGTTTGTCATCTTGCATTCATTTCATTTTTATTTCTTAACTGAATTGTCCCGACTAAGTTTCAGGTTTCAACCTGTATCTGTTACCTATTAAGATAATTTTGGATTTTATTTATCTAGAGTATTCTAGCTATTCCAACCAGTTTTTCATCTGGCCACAGACCTGACAAAGGCTTCCTCCACCTCTGGATCCAAACCCTTCACAGGAGTGTTGAGAGTTCAGGAGCCAGGACTGAGCCGACAGACCAGGTGTGACTATTCATAACCCAGGTAGTTCTGCCTCTGACTGGGAAAAGCTTAGAGACATGTGCTCAGCAGGTCGGGAATAAAATGACTGACATTTTCTGAACCTTCTGAGTACTCATTGCCGGGACTCATTGCTCACAGTCACTCATGCCCTCATCACCTCGAGGTTCGACTACTGTAATGCTCTCTACATGGGGCTACCTCTGAAAAGTGTTCGGAAACTTCAGATCGTGCAGAATGCAGCTGCGAGAGCAGTCATGGGCTTACCTAGGTATGCCCATGTTTCACCATCACTCCGCAGTCTGCATTGGCTGCCGATCAATTTCCGGTCACAATTCAAAGTGTTGGTTATGACCTTTAAAGCCCTTCATGGCATCGGACCAGAATACCTCCGAGACCGCCTCCTGCCGCACGAATCCCAGCGACCAGTTAGGTCCCATAGAGTGGGCCTTCTCCGGGTCCCGTCAACTAAACAGTGTCGATTGGCGGGCCCCAGGGGAAGAGCCTTCTCTGTGGCGGCACCGGCTCTCTGGAACCAACTCCCCCCGGAGATTAGAACTGCCCCTACTCTACCTGCCTTCCGTAAACTCCTTAAAACCCACCTTTGCCGTCAGGCATGGGGGAACTAAGACATCTCCCCCTGGGCATGTTTAAATTGTGTATGGTATGCTTGTGAGTGTGTATGTATTATATGGGGTTTTCTTTTTAAATCTTAAATGTTTTAAATGTATTCAGATTATTTATGATTTGTTTTTCTCTGCTGTGAGCCGCCCCGAGTCTTCGGAGAGGGGCGGCATACAAATCTAAATAATAAATAAATAAATAAATAAATTCCAATTTTCCAAGCCATAGTAAGTAGTGTTGGGCGAACCCAACGAAGTTCAGGTTCAGCACCCGAATTTAAAAACAATTCGGGTTCGGTACCCACACCCAAACCCCGAACTTTTGCTGAACTTTCCAGTTCGGCACTCGGGAAAGCACCAGGAAGTGCCGCTGCCCAGCTGTCACCTTCAGAAACAGCCCAGGCGCTTCTTGGCGGTCTCCCGAACACAGAACTCGGAGGTTCAGCAAAAGTTCTGGTTCGGGTTCGGGAGAGCGCCGGGAAGCGCCCCAGTGTTCCGGAAGGTGATAGCTGGGCGGCAGCGCTTCCTGGCACTCTCCCGAACCCAAACTTTTGCCAAACCTCCGGGTTTGGCATTCGGGAGACCGCCGAGAAGTGCCCCAGCTGTTTCTGAAGGTGACAGCTGCGTGGTGCCGCTCCCTGGCACTCCTGAACCCAAACCTTTGCCGAACTTTCGGGTTTGGGTTCGGTGTGCGAACCCAAACTTTGCAAGTTCGGTTTGCCCAACACTAATAGTGAGCAATCTCAGTTATACCTATTAAACAATGTTTATTCCTCTGTAACAATAATTCAGATTCCTCTTATTTATTTCCCAATGCTCTGAACTTATGTGTATAGGCAGCAAGTTCATGTTTTCCCCCCTGATTTTTCAAAAATAAGTAATTTAATAGGCCCCATTTCAGTAATGTTTGCATTTCTTTCTTTTAAGTTCTTATGTCAGTATTTTAATTTCTAAACATCACAGAATTCAGCTTAAACTCAGCCTCATGAATCCAACTCAGCATCATGCTTTCGCAAAATACCGTAATTTTCGGTGTATAAGATGCACCGGAGTATAAGATGCAACTTAGTTTTGGGGGAGGAAAATAGGGAAAAGAATCTGCTTACCACATTCCTTCCTCCCTCCCTCCCTCCCTTCCTTCCTCCCTCCCTCCCTTCTTTCTTTCTTTCTTTCTTTCTTTCTTCCTTCTTTCCTACCTTCCCCTCGTCCCTCCTTTCCTTTCCTTTCCTCCCCTGACCCTCCCCCTGTCCCTGCCCTTCCCCTTCCTCCTCCTTCTCCCCTCCTCCTCCTCCTTTTTCTCCTCTCCTCCTCCCCTCTCTCTCTCTCATACACACACACTCTCACACATACACACACATCTGCAGAGGCTTGGCATTTAACTTTCATCAAGAATGTGAAGTCTAAACATCATTCCTTGGGTCTGTTGATGGTTGATGAAGAGATAGGCTGAGGGGCAAAGCAGGAACGAAGGCTTCCAGCAATCAGCAATTTGGAGGTTTGCAGTGGAACAAACAACAAACAAGCAAGAAGCTCCAGAATGCCCCAGCTGAAGGGTCTCCCAAGGCTACCAGTCCAGATTTTGTCAGTCAGGGGAACTTGGAAGGGGGGGGGGGAGGCAGTGTGTCATTGACAGCCATTCACTTCAGACTTCTGCGTTGGGTGAGAATGCCATTTTGTCCCGTGACTCTCTTCCTCTAACAAATAACAATACTGTTTAGACTTAGATACCACTTCATGGTGCTTTTACAGCCCTCTCTAAGCGGTTTACATAGTCAGAATATATTTTCCCCAACAATCTGGGTCCGCCTTTTACCCACCTTCTAAGAACGGACGGCTGAGTCAACTTTGAGCCTACTGAGATTCGATCTGCCAAACTTCCAGCAGCCGGCGATCTGCAGAAGTAGCTTGCAGGACTGCACTCTAAACACTGTGCTACTCCACTGGACCAGCTCAGAACATCCTTTGAAGTTTACCTTCTTGTCTTCACAGTCCCCAAAGGGTTTTTTCTCTGGTTCGTTTTCTCTCCCTTGATTCCCATTTCTTTCTTCTACACTTCCCTTGACAAGTCTTGACGCCTGTAATTTCCTAAAACATTTTCATTTTTTTATCTAAAGCATTGTTTCCCAACCTTGGCCACTTGAAGATATCTGGACTTCAACTCCCAGAATTCCCGAGCCAGCATTCGCTGGCTGGGGAATTCTGGGAGTTGAAGTCCAAATATCTTCAAGTGGCCAAGGTTGGGAAACACTGATCTAAAGCTTCTTTTACATATTTCATTTGCTAAACCAAAATGCGCTACCAAAACACAATCTGACCAAACACTGTTAAGAGTCTTTATTACGACTTATCTAGTGGTGATGGGGGTGCAAAATGTCCAAATTTTTCCGCACTTATTTCATCCACAGATTCTCACCCAGTTGCCATTTTTAGGGTGACCTGCTCCCTTCTTAATGTGAAGGGAGTGGAAGAGCCCTTACAGAGCAGAACTGAGGAATTTGTTCAGTTTCTGGAACTCGCTCCACTACTGCAACAGGACTGGTCTTCTGGCTTTGCTCCCTGTCCTTCACCGGTTTTCCCATCTCAGCCAGACCTGGCCCCATTGACTCAGCTCTTCCCCTCTATCCCAAGCACAGGGATGCAGGAAGGCCTCAAGTCTGTGAACCTCTTAAGTCTTTTTAAATGCAGCATCCAATGCTCTACCCCTTCTTTCCATGCAGGCCATGACCTTGGCCTTCCTCCAATCTCCTCACTTGAATCAATAACAGGAGGGTTCCTATTGCGAGAGCTGTGAAATCTGAACAGCTATGGAAATGGGTCAGAGGGAGGGGACTTTGTGCTACTAAAACAAAGGTTGCTGCTTTTGACAAGGGATCTCTGCTCCTTAGCTTGTGAAGGGCAGAGGTGGAGAGAAGGGGAGGCGGAGGAGAGGAGAGAAGGGAGGAGAGTGGAGAAGAGAGGAGGGAGAGAAAAGAGGATGGGGGAGAGGAGTGGAGGAGGAGAGGGGAGGGAGAGGACGGGAGAGAAGAGGAAAGGGGACAGAGGAAGGAAGGGAAGAGGAGAGGGGAGAGAAGAGGAGAGGAGGAGCGAAGCAGAGCAGAGAAGAGAGGAGGGGAGAGGGGAGGGTAGAGGAAGGGAGGGAAGAAGATTGGGACTGGTAGAGGAGAGGGGAGATGAGGGGAGGGGAGAGGGGAGGGGAGGGAGGAAAAATGGGGAGGAGAAAGGAAAATTTCTTAGCTCTCAGTGTGAGAACCATCCAAATCCTTGACCACAAAGCTGTCACCACTTTCTGTCAGGTTTACTTATTTTCTCTGTGTTTCAAGATGGACAAAAAAAATTGACTGGTTTATTCCAGTTTTGCTCAAGTCTTTCTGTCCTGTTTCCTGATTAGCTGGCAATGGGACAGAAGCTACTGTGACACATCAAACACCAATTTCCATATAAATATTATTTTGAATATATTTTGCACTAGGACCTGCAAATCAGACAGGTGAGTTCCAATCCACCCATTCCTTTCTGAAGGGCAGGCGTGGAACAAATTAGTTTGCATCCGAACGAACACAAGCTGAATTATTCAAGGAGGCCTTGGGCAGGAAATTACAAAACTCTACCCTGTTCGGCAAGCTCAATTAGCCACATTACACTGTGAATGTACATGGTTTTGTGTGCGCTTCCTCCCCTTTCTCAGTTGGTAATTGCAAGAATATTCCCAGGAGTGGAATCTCCCAGGGAGTTGGGTCAGCTAATGTTGCTTTGCCGTATCATCGGCTCCGCGCATCTTCTCATTAATCCCTAGGAAATGTTCTGAATTAGGTGATTAACAATTCCCAAAGAACCAGCTCGGTTCTCTTGCCTGCCAGTCACTCTGCTGTCAGCGTTGCTCCCTGCTAGATAGAACGAAGAGGTTTGCCTGCTATCCAGATGATGCCCAAGCACACTGGAACAGCAGGAAGGGAGCAAAATCTTTCCCACCTCCAATGGTGCTCAGATATTAGGTTGAATGACTAAGTTCCAATTCATTTTAGCATCTGCTCTACTGAGCTTGTATTCTGGGGTAATGCTTTTCATACGGGTGAAAATGATAGGAAACATTTCCAGGGCCTCATATCATGCAAAAGCTTTGTGGACATTTTCTTTTATTATCTTTCTTTCTTTCTTTCTTTCTTTCTTTCTTTCTTTCTTTCTTTCTTTCTTTCTTCCTTCCCTTTTTCCTCCCACCCTCCCTCCTTCCTTACCCACCCACCCACCCACCCACCCACCCACCCACCCACCCACCCACCCATCCATCCATCCATCCATCCATCCATCCATCCATCCATCCATCTATCTATCTATCTATCTATCTATCTATCTATCTATCTATCTATTTATCTATTGAGTTGAAAGGGACTTTGCAAGTCATCAAGTCCAACCACCTGCTCAAGCAGGAAACCCTACATCTCTCCAACCAGATGGCAGTCCAATCTCCTCTTGAATATGTTGACAGGCCGTTCCACTGGTTGATCGCTCTGACTGTCATGAAGTTCTTCCTTATTTCCAAGTTGAATCTCTCCTTGGCCAGCTTCCATCCGTTATTCCTTGTCTGGCCCTGTGGTGCTCTGGAAAATAGTGTGACCCCCTCCTCTCTGTGGTAACCCCTCAAATACCTGTATACTGCTATCATGTCCCCCCTGGCCTTTCTTTTCACTAGATTATCCATGCCCAGTTCCTGCAACCTCTCTTTGTATGTCTTGGTTTCTCTTTATCATTTTGGTTGCTCCCTTCTGTACCTTTTAGATTTAGCATTTTAGATTTATATAGTGCTTCCCAGTGCTTTACAGCCCTCCTTAATCAGTTTACAGAGAGTGAGCCTCTTTCCCACAACAATTGAAGAGGGCAACAAGAATGATAAAGGGTCTAGAAACCAGAATATACGAGGAGAGGTTGAAGGAACTGGGCATGGATTGTCTAGTGAAGAGGAGGTCCCGGGGAGACACGATAACAGCCTTCAAATATTTGAGAGGCTGCCACAGTGAGGAGGGGGTCAGGCTGTTTTCCAAAGCACCAGAGGCCAGACAAGGAGCAACAGGTGAAAGCTGACCAAGGAGAGATTTTTTTAAAAATCCTAAAACACTTTAAACATTCATTATCATTCACTCAATAAGTCACACTAAAAACACTCATTGATCTGGGGGGGGGGGGGGAGAACTAATGAACTCAGACCTGGCGACAAAATTGCAAATTGGATGTGATAAGATGTTATATTCATGGCCACCAGGCTTGCTGGCAAAGCCAGGTCTTCACAGCCTTTGGGAAGGACAGTAGGGTAGGAGCAGTATGGACATTGGTGGGTAGTTGGTTCTATAACATTGGAGCAGCCACAGAGAAGGCCCTCCCCCGCGGGTCCGTAAACTTGCATTATTTAGTCGACGGGCCCTGGAGGAGGCCAACTCCTTGTGATCTGATTGGTCTCTGGGATGTATATGGCAGGAGATGGTCTCGTAAATAGATGGGTCCTAAGCCATGTAGGGCTTTATAGGTAATAACTAACACCTTGAATTGTGACCGGAGCCCGAATCTGCGGAGAGGGGCAGCATACAAATCTAACAAATGAATGAATGAATGAATAAATAAATAAATAAACAAACAAAAAACAAAAAGCAAAAAGCAAAAAGCAAAAAGCAAAAAACAAAAAACAACAAACAAACAAACAAACAAAAAACAAACAAACAAACAAATAAATAAGCTGATGTTGTGAGTGCTCCTTGTCCACCTCAGGTCATGTTAAACTTTTTTGGCTGGCAAGGAGGGTGGGGGCAGTACAAATCTCCAGGGGGAGCTGATTTCAGAGACCCCCCACCCCCAGAGAAGGCTCTTCCCCTTGGTCCTGCCAGCCGGCATTGCCTGTCTGATGGGACCTGGAGAAGGCCAACTCTGTGGGACTTCACCGGGCACTGGGTTTCGTGCGTCAGAAGGCGGTCTTGAGGATAATCTGGTCCTATGCCATGTAGGGCTTTATAGGTCATAACCAACCCTTTGAATTTTGTCCGGAAACCAATCAGCAGCCAATGCAGTCCATGGAGTGATGGTGAGATATGGGCATGCCTTGGAAGGCCCATAACCGCTTGCACAGCTGCATTCTGGACAATTTGAAGTTTCCGAACACTCTTCAATGGTAGTCCCATGTAGAGAGCATTGCAGTAGTTGAACCTCAAGGTGATGAGTGACCGTGAGCAAAGACTCCCTGTCCAAATAGTGCTGCCACTGGTGCACTAGGTGGACCTGGGCAAACGCCCCCCTCGCCATAGCCAAAAGATGGTGTTCTTTCACACCTGGGATGTCTTTTGCCCAGAATTCCTCTGCCTAGATGAGCTTCTCTATTGAGGGAAGAGAGAGCAGTCCCCTATTCTTTGAACAGAACAGAACAGAACAGGTTCTGTGCTGGGGGCAGGTTGCTTCCCTTTTCCTACCGACAATGCACTGCATGCACATCACAATGTTTCATGAGCATGCATGCGTGCTTGCTCTTCTCGCACACATGTGCACATCCCTAATGCAATTTTGGTTCTGTCTATGCGCAGAGGGACAATTTTCCCTTTGCGCATGCTTAGAGAGCCGAAAATCTCAGAAATCTCAAAAAATTATTTTAAAAAAGATGGTTGCAAAAGACAGACCACCAGAATGGTGCAATGAGCAGGCCGCTATTGGAGCGGTGCACTAGACTGCATCGATAGGAACCCACCACTGTTCTGTGCCTATCTCATCCATCATTCCCTGTCCTGCTGTTCTCTTTCAGGGAAATCTGAAAATTTATGGCGCTTTTGGGATGGAACCCCAATCTTTCTACTGCAAAATGGAGTAATAAATCAGTTATCAGTCTATAAATCATTTAAAAGTATTTGCAATGGTTCAGTCTTCATCTCTTCTAGTTTCCAGTAGAAGTAACGTCTTAGGTAATAATAATAATAATAATTTATTAGATTTGTATGCCGCCCCTCTCCGAGGACTCAGAGTGGCTCACAACAAGCAAAACATCATATTGTTTTAAAAACCTTTATTAAAAAACAATCATACAACCTAAGCGAGCCATGCATAAACCGAAACAGCTGGTATATTATTTTCCCCATGCCTGGCAACATAGGTGGGTTTTCAAGAGTTTACGAAAGGCAAGAAGCGTGCAGGCAGTCCTAATCTCTGGGGGGAATTGATTCCGGAGGGCCGGGGCCGCCATAGAGAAGGCTCTTCCCCTGGGTCCCGCCAGGTGACATTGTTTTTATAATAACTCGTCGCCAGTATAATAACTGAGGCCTTTTACCAGAACATGTGAGTTTAATCAGAACATGCCAACAGGGCAGGTACAGGCTTAAGAAGTACACAAGAGAACACAGACTTATATACAGGACGCCTTCTGAGGCAACTACCAATCATATACAAAGGAGGGTTCCCGCTTTAACAGTAACTATGCTTATGCGGCCAATCAGGACCCTGGAGAGGGATACGCGAGCTCGAATCTGACAGCCGGCTTATTGCTATGCAGACACAGCAGTTTTGTCGACAGGACCTGGAGAAGTCCAACTCTGTGGGACCTAATCGGTCGTTGGGATTCGTGGGCAGCAGGCGGTCCCGAAGATATTCTGGTCCGATGCCATGAAGAGCTTTATAGGTCATAACCAACACTTTGAATTGTGACTGGAAACTGATTGGCAGCCAGTGCAGGCTGCGGAGTGTTGACGAAATATGGGCATATCTGGGAAAGCCCATGATTGCTCTTGCAGCTGCATTCTGCACGATCTGAAGTTTCCGAACACTTTTCAAAGGTAGCCCCACGTAGAGAGCGTTGCAGTAGTCAAACCTCGAGGTGATGAGGTAAGTTTTCATAACAGCACAACTGCACTTATAAGCCTCAATGAGCTATGCCTGGCATGCAAATGACCCCACATTTATTTAGGAAAGGATGGGGGAAAAAACCTTTCCTGGAATCCTGCAAGATTGCTGCCATTCATCATTTGACAAGACTTACCAAAGAGAGGCAAATAATCTGCCTCAATATGCTAAACTCACTTTCTTTGAAAGAAAAAAAAACATTTGTCCTAGTTGACAATTGCGTTCATTAGCACAGAAATATCAAGTATGATCTCAACATCACTACAGAAGTTTCTGGTGCTGGGAAAGGAAACATAGAAATATAGAAAATTGATGGCAGAAAAAGACACTCATGGTCCATTTAGTCTGCCCTTATACTATTTCCTGTATTTTATCTCCGGACTAGTGATGGACAAACTGAACCCGCACAATTCAAGTCCGTACCAAATTTTGCAGTGTTCGGTATGCCGAACCCGAACTCGAACCTTTTTGAAACTTCGGGCAAAGTTCGGGGTCGTGTTTGGCGTTTGGAGCTTTGATGTCACCAGCAGGTTGCTAAGGGCTCCAAGGACCTTAGCATCCTTAGCAACTTGCTGGTGATGTCAAGGCTCCGCCCACACAATCTCTTTGTGGGAGGGATACCCCAGCTCCTTCAAAGGGAGCTCTTCACGTAAAAATAAACATTGTTATTTTTATGTGAAAGGACACCTCAGCAGCACTGCAAGCAAAGGGCGGTCCTTTCACGTAAAAATAAACATGTTTGTTTTTTATGTGAAAGGACCGCCCTTTGCTTGCAACGCGTCCTTTCACGTAAAAATAACAATGTTTATTTTTACATGAAGACCTCCCTTTGAAGGAGCTGGGGAATCCCTCCCACGAAGAGATTCCGGGGGCAGAGCCTGACATCACCGGCAGGTTGCTAAGGATGCCAAGGTGACCACTTCCTGGATTCCATGGAATCCAGGAAGTTATCACCTTGGCGTCCTTAGCAACCTGCTGGTATACGTGATGTCAAAGCTCTGCCCCTGGAATCTCTTGGTGGGATTCCCCATTTGGGTTCGGGTTCGGTTCGGGTTCGGCTGAAATTTGCGTTAAGTTCGTCCGAACTTGCCAAACCCGAACACCGTTGGGTCCGCCCATCACTACTCAGGATGGATCTATGTTTATCCCAGGCAGGTTTAAATTTAGCTGCTGTGGATTTACCAACCACGTCTGCTGGATGTTTGTTCCAAGAATCTACTCCTCTTTCAGTCAAATAATATTTTCTCATGTTGCTTCTGATCTTTCCCCCGACTAACCTCAGATTGTGTCCCCTTGTTCTTTTGTTCACTTTCCCATTAAAAACACTTCCCTCCTAAACCTTATTTAACCCCTTACAATATTTAAATGTTTCGATCATGTTCCCCCTTTCCCTTCTGCAGGTGCGCCCGTGTTTCAGTGAGGTGCTTTTGCTTCTGCGCATGCTGAAAAACGGGCGCACCTGCGGCTCTGTGCGTGATTTTGTTATCTCCACAGGTGCAGAAGCAAAATCGCGCTGGTCCCGCATGCACTTACAAGACGCGGCGGTGAGCCCAATTTAGTGTTCTGGCTAGCAGTCCACCCTTAGGCGGAAGCTTTTCGGCATCTGATGAAGCTTTTTTCCGTTTAATGAAATTGGTTAATCAGAAGAGGCACCTGCAGGCTCCTGATTTGATGCAACCTGAAGGCAGTGATAGAGTGATGACTCTATTTCCCTGGAAGCAGATTACATCTTATATACCAAGGTGACTCTGTTTGGAGAAGGTGTTCCTGAAAGGGAGCATATTATGGGAAATACATGCATTTCACAGGGAATGCACATATAAAAATAGGGCCATTCTGACACAGCATGGAAAACTGTATATCTCGGAGGAAATGAGAATTAAAAAATGTAGAACAAGAGAAATCTCCATGAGCTATTAGGCACATTCTTTCTCCTAACTCAGGAATAAGCAAAGTTGGCTCTCCTATGACATGTGGACTTCAACTACCAGAATTCCTGAGCTATCATGATTGGCTCAGGAATTCTGGGAGTTGAAGTCCACAAGTCATAGAAGAGCCAACTCTGCCTACACCTGTCTTAACTGATATGAAAAAGTGGGTGAAACTAGATTTGGCCAATTCTTCACATTTCACTAGTTCCACCCACTGAAAGAATGGGGAGCCAGTCAGCCAGTCAGTCCAGGGCCCAAAGCCCCCCCCCCCAATTCCACAAGACCCTGAAGACCTATCTATGTCACCAGGCATGGGACAACTAATGTATCCCCTTCTCTGACCATTAAGAGTTATGTGTGGTTATGACTGTACAGTATTGATTGTTTTTTAAGATACATCCCTCGAGTTTCGCGATCTCGATGTTCGCTAAACGCTATATCGCGAGTTTTCAACCCGGAAGTAAACTCCACCATCTACGCATGCGTGCCCTTCCACGCATGCGTAGATGGTGGAGTTTCCCTGCCGGGCAGAGGCTTCCCTGGGTCTTCCCCCTCTTGCCCCGGTAAGGCGCGAGCAACGGCGTGGGCGGGTGGGCGGCACACGCGCGGGAAACCCCCAGGCCGCTTCTCAGCTGAGAAGCGGCCCCAGCAACAGCGCGGGGGGCGGGCAGCACGCGCGCACGCCGAGGAAACCCCCGGGCCGCTTCTCAGCTGAGAAGCGGCCCCAGCAACAGCGCGGGGGGCGGGCAGCACGCGCGCTCGCCGAGGAAACCCCCGGGCCGCTTCTCAGCTGAGAAGCAGCCCCAGCAACAGCGCGGGGGGCGGGCAGCACGCGCGCACGCCGAGGAAACCCCCGGGCCGCTTCTCAGCTGAGAAGCGGCCCCAGCAACAGCGCGGGGGGCGGGCAGCACGCGCGCACGCCGAGGAAACCCCCGGGCCGCTTCTCAGCTGAGAAGCGGCCCCAGCAACAGCGCGGGGGGCGGGCAGCACGCGCGCACGCCGAGGAAACCCCCGGGCCGCTTCTCAGCTGAGAAGCGGCCCCAGCAACAGCGCGGGGGGCGGGCAGCACGCGCGCACGCCGAGGAAACCCCCGGGCCGCTTCTCAGCTGAGAAGCGGCCCCAGCAACAGCGCGGGGGGCGGGCAGCACGCGCGCACGCCGAGGAAACCCCCGGGCCGCTTCTCAGCT
Source organism: Erythrolamprus reginae (assembly GCF_031021105.1). Classification (NCBI taxonomy): domain Eukaryota; kingdom Metazoa; phylum Chordata; class Lepidosauria; order Squamata; family Dipsadidae; genus Erythrolamprus; species Erythrolamprus reginae. The sequence goes on from NC_091957.1 coordinate 34,300,956, forward strand.
GAGAAGCGGCCCCAGCAACAGCGCGGGGGGCGGGCAGCACGCGCGCACGCCGAGGAAACCCCCGGGCCGCTTCTCAGCTGAGAAGCGGCCCCAGCAACAGCGCGGGGGGCGGGCGGCGGGCGGCACGCGCGCGGACAAGCAGCAGCAGCGAGGCGGCGGGGAAACCCAATCTTCGGCTCCTCGCTGCTGCTGTGGAAATAAAAACACCATCTGCGCATGCGCAGATGGTGTTTTTACTTCCGCACCGCTACTTCGCGAAAATTCGATTATCGCAAGGGGTCCTGGAACGGAACCCTCGCGATAATAGAGGGATCACTGTAGTTTCATTTCATTTCATTTATTGGATTTATATGCCGCCCCTCTCCGAAAACTCGGGGCGGCTAACAACAGTCATGAACAATGTACAGTAAAAATCCAATACTAAAAGCTAACTTAAAACCCCTTAATATATAAAACCATATATATATATAAACCAAATATATAAAAACCAGTGGGTTTTTAGTTATAGTTTTAACCATTAGATTTGTATTGTATTGTTTTATTGCTGTTGTGAGCCACCCTGAGTCTTTGGAGAGGGGCGGCATACAAGTCTAATAAATTATTATTAATTATTATTATTCTTGCTAGACTTTGCAGCAGGGCTGAGACAACAGGAGAGGATCCTTCAGTGGAGGTGAAACATTTGGAAACCCATCAGAACCTGCAGATTCTTCCTTGGGGAGAGAGAGAGACTCAGGCAGGGGAAGCGAAGCTCAAGCTGGCTGAAAGGATGAAGGATGGCAGGACATTCATTTCGCCCCCTCCATGCTGAGCGTCCAGCCTCTGGGAAGGGGAGGATGGTGCTGGGGAGGGTCTGTCAGGGCTGTGGCTGCCTCTGGTGTCTTTGCGCCCAACGTGCTATGACAGCCACAATGCAGAGGAGAACTTCTGGCACTGATGATGCTCGCAGCAACTTCTCTCTGCTGAAGTTCAATGATTATGGATGGATGGTACATCATGGACCTTTGGGAAAGAAAGCTCTCTCTCTCACACACAGACACACATGCAAACACACAAACGCACACACACCATCCCTGACCTGTCAAGGCTGGTAAGGTGCTGCATGAGAAGGCCAGTGTGCGCTCAAGTGCCAAAGGATTCCTCATCACGAGTGTTTGCTTTGTGTATTTATTCATTCATATAGGGTTCTTTGAATTGTTTTTTCACTCCTGCCTGGATAAATCCCTGCAGTTTTCTTGGCAAGCTTTTTCGGAAGTAGTTTGCCATTCTCTGCTTCCTGGGGCTGAGAGAGAGTGACCGGCCCAAGGTCAACAAGCTGTCTTGGTACCTAAAGAGGGACTAGAACTCATAGTCTCCCACTTTCTAGCCTGGCGTTTTAATTTCCTTTTAATTTAATTTAATTTAATTGACTTCTATGCTGCCCAATCCCAATAGTACTCAGGGCGGCTTACAACAATAAATAGTACATGCAATAAACAAGTCAAGTAATTATTAATAAGAAGAGTAAAACCCATAATAAACCCTAATGAACTATCCAATTGAACACACACACACATACAGAAAAAGTTGCAAATTGGATGTGATAAGATGTTATATTCATGGCCCCCAGGCTTGCTGGCAAAGCCAGGTCTTCACAGCCTTTGGGAAGGACTGTAGGGTAGGAGCAGTATGGACATTGGTGGGTAGTTGATTCTATAACATTGGAGCAGCCACAGAGAAGGCCCTCCCCTGTGGGTCCGTCAACTTTCATTATTTAGTCAACGGGGCCTGGAGGAGGCCAACTCCTTGTGATCTGATTGGTCTCTGGGATGTATATGGCAGGAGATGGTCTCGTAAATAGGCGGGTCCTAAGCCATGTAGGGCTTTATAGGTAATAACTAACACCTTGAATTGTGACCGGAGCCCAATTGGTTGGTGTTGTGAGTGCTCCTTGTCCACCTCAGGTCATGTCAGATTCTGAGGAGGATGAGCCAGGCCCCTCTGGATACTCGGGGCCAGAGGAGGTTGCCAGTTGATGCCGAGAGTGAGAGTGAGGGAGAAAGTGACCTGAGTGAACCCAAGGAACCACTAGAGGGGAATGATATGACAATGGGGGAGTGGTCCCAGTCAGAGGATGAGGAAGACATTAGAGTGGATAGTCAGTGGATAGACCCTCGCTATAGAAGATTGCTGAGAGGGCGAAAGGAGTTGCATAGTAAAAGGTATTAGTGTATTGACTTAGCCTCTTTGGGGTGTGATGTCACTTCTAGGCAGTATAAAAGCGAAGTATTTTGGGTAATTGGGTGTGGGGTTTCAATGCCGTTCATGGAAGAGGTTTTAGAGTGGCGGGTGTGCTTTGTTATCTCAGAAATGCCATTTAGGCCGAGTTTGGCACCTTTCCCAGACCTTTTTGAGACTTCATTCCCGAGAGAGAAATAACTCCCCTTTCCCCTTGCCCTTTAAATTTGCTTTTCACTGTGTGTGCTTTTAGCAATAAAGAATGTGATTTTACCCTGCAGTAAGGGACTTTTTGAGTCAGGGGTTTGCTCCAAAGGCCATGCACAGAACAGTAGCCAGTGCAGCATGTTGGTGTTATATAGGTGTATGGAGGAACACCCATGACAGCTCGTGAGGCTGCATTCTGGACTATTCGTAGTCTCCGAAACGACTGCATCAAACTGCCTCTTCCCATGTGCTTTGCATATTGGATTGATAGTAATCCTCTCTGGTATTTTGTCATGTAACTGTCCCTCTGGGGCTGAAAGCCCTACATTGCATTGGACCAGGATATCTGCGAGACAGCCTTCTGCCGCACCAATCCCAGTGGCCGATTAGGTCCCACAGAGTTGGCCTTCTCCGGGTCTTATCGACTAAACAATGTCGTCTGGCAGGACCCAGGGGAGAGCATTCTCTGTGGCGGCCCCGGCCCTCCGGAACCAACTCCCCCCAGAGATTAGGACTGCCCCCACCCTCCTCGCCTTTTGTAAATTATTAGAAACTCATCTTTGCTGCCAGGCATGGGGAAACTAACACACACACCAATTGTCAAGGCTGGTGTATGGTTTGATTGGTTGTGTGATTATTTTATTTTATTATAAGGGTTTTAAATTGTATTTTAAAATTGGATTTGTACACTGTTTATGTTGTTGTGAGCTGCGCCGAGTCCTCGGAGAGGGGCGGCATACAAATCTAATAAATTATTATTATTATTATTATTATTATTATTATTATTATTATTATTATTATTATTATATACCCCCCAGAGACCTATTAGATTGCACAGAATCAGCCTCCTCCAGATCCCATCGACTAAACAATGTAGGTTGGTGGGATCGTGGGGAAGGGCCTTTTCTGTTGCTGCTCCAGTTCTATGGAACCAACTCCCCTCCCCCAATGTTCACACTGCTCCCATTTTACAGACTCTTTGAAAAGCTGCTAAAACCTGGCTTTGTTGACAGGCCTGGGGGCCATGAATTTTAACACCAGACGCGCCCGAATTATGTTTGTTGGTATGGATGTTTGTTAGATTGGGTTTTTTGTGGGTGGGTGGGTTATAATTGGATTTGTTAGGGTCTTGGGGTTTCATTTATTGTTTTTGTTTGACTTTTTAAAAATTATTGTACTATTGTATTGTTTTTATTGTTGTAAGACGCCCTGAGTCCTATGGGATTGGGAAGCATAGAAGTCAAATAAATTAAATTACATTAAATTAAATTACCCCTGGAAGGAGAATCCCCTCTGGGTGCCCAGTGCCATTTTCATCCCATGCCCTGATCTGAGTCCTGACTGCTTCAGATAATTCACATCCTTCACCCAACCACCTTCCTTTGAATGGGGAGATTAGCTCCGAGATGAAAATGGTGAGGTCCGGTGGGGGCTTCTTGAGGAGGGGGCAAACCAAAGTCTTCTCCAGAGGCTGAAGAACAATCGTCTCATTCATTGGCCTTTGTATGTCTGTGTGTGTGTGGCTTTCAGTTGTTGGGTAATGTGTGTCTGCATTTGTGGTTCGCCTATAAGTTTTTGTCTGCAGTTTTGTGGTTTCTTTCCCTGGGATATTTCATAATACATTTCATTTTGCTCGTCACTTGCTTTGTAAGTGTTTTTGAAAAGGGGGTTTGCATGTGTATTTTTGGGTTTCTTTGTGTGTTACATATTTTATTTATCCATGTCCTTTCTGTTTCGTTGAGTACTCAAGGCAGCTCATACAATTTAAATACACACTGGTAAAAATCCATCTGGACTGCGATGTCAAAAGAGATCTTCGAACTATCCCAAAATGAAACCTCTGGTCACTACAGGCATCAGCTCAACTGATTTTTCCCAGGGTTTTTTTTCTGTTCCTGACCTGGACAACTGAACATTCCCCATCACCAAACATCAGCTCAGCTTCTGACGACTCTCCACGTACCCCAGAAACTTTGAGTCTTCAAAAGTCTTTTTGTCTCTTTACTGTTGAGTTTATACATTTAATTTGTTGTCTTCTGGCTTTATCAGCTCCTATTAGTTTGTTTATTTGTTTTCTGGTAGAATTTATATGACACTCAACTCCAATTGGATTCTGGGCAGCTTACAATAATAGCAACAGTTAAAAGACAATATAAAATATATTAATAAAATAAAAAAATCCATACATACTCTATCATTCATGACTGAATCAAGATGATAATATAATGGCTGCCGGAAAAGCTTCACGGCTTTCTGGAAGACCAGTAGTATGGATCTCCGGGTGCAATTGGTTCCAGAGCTTTGGAGCCTCCACATAGAAGGCCCTTCTACTGTGGCCCCACCAACTGGTATTGTTTGGTGGACGGGACCTGGAGAAGGCCAACTGTGTGGGTCCTTACTGGCTGCAAGGAGGTATGAGGCAAGAGGTGGTCCTGTAAGTAGCCTGATACTAAGCCAGGTATGGCTTTAAAGGTAATAATGAACACCTTGAATTGCATCCAGAGACCTACTGGTAGCCAATGCAACTCGCAGAGAGTTGGAGTAATGTGGGTGTACCTCACGGGGCTGCATTTTGAAGCAGCGGAAGTCTCTGAACGCTTTTCAAGGGTACCCCCATGTAGAGCGCATTGCAATAGTAATTGTGTCTCACAGACCAGTTGTATTCAGCTTCTATGTTCCATCAGCCTTCTTCCATTAATGGAGGACAGAGGCAGCCTTCAAGGATTTTAAGGATAACTGCGTGATCCAGTTCCTTGTCGGATGTAGAGGTCATGTCCTGATTTTGGACTTAGTCCATAACTTAAATAGCCAGTGGATAATATAAGTAACATCTGTGAGTGAATTGCTGGTCATCAGAGGAAAAAATACCTCTCTTGCAAGCTTCCTCCTTGAGTCGCTAGCAGAGTAATTAGGTGGGCTGCAACTGAGGAGCTTCAAAGCAGTCTATTAAACTACTGTCTCATCTTAAATTGCTTGTAAGCTTAAAAGCTCTTTCTTGCGATTTAAATGATTACAGAGCTGCAGCAATTAAAATGGTTGGGCTGCTTTGGAAACAGCTGTTGGAGACTAATGTGCAAAAGGAATAAATCAGCCTCAATGCTTCGGATAAATAATGCGCAAAGGATTCAGATTGGCTGTTGAAAGGGAATAAAGAAGTTCAAGATGAAATGATCCTGGGTTTACACAGAAGAGTGGCTGGGGGCTCATGTGGAGCTAGGTGGGCTTTGGTGCTGCTTAAGCAAACCTTCCTCGGCGAGATTCTCCCCTGATAGCCTGAAGACAGGGCCGCCGATAGACGGGTACTACAGGGAGCGCGCTACCGGGCCCCGGGCAAATTGGGGCCCGCAGTCAGTGGCTCCTTGCACTGAGCTCCCGCTCGCAGCTGTCCCCTGGCTCCTGCTCGATGCCACGGTTTTCGGCGCTGTCCTGCTGGGCCCCAAAGACGGAAGGCAGGAAGAAGGAGAGCTCCATTCTTCTCGCCTTTTTCCCGCCTTCCGTCTTTGGGGCACAGCAGGACAGCGCCGAAAACCGCGGCATCGAGCAGAAGCCGGGGGACAGCTGCGAGCGGGAGCCCCAGGAGGGAAGTACCGGCAGCACCCCGCCCAGCTGAAGCTTCACTGGCGTCGGCGGCAAATGTCCTTTGTGGCCTGGTGGGAGGGGGGGGGGGCTGCAGCGGCCGCAGGCAGTCGCAGGGAGATGGCGGCGGCGAGAGGAAGCTCCAGGCGGCGGCGAGAGGGAGAGCTCTCTCTCTCTCTCTCTCAGCTGACTGCAAGCGGGAGCCCTGACGTGGCGGTCAATTGAGAGAGAGAGAGAAAGAAAGAAAGAAAGAGAGACATATAAGAGAGGCAGAGAGAGAGAGAAAGAGAGACATAGCAAGAAAGAGAGACAGCAAGAGACGCAGAGAAAGAGAGAGAGAAAGAGAGACATAGCAAGAGAGGCAGAGAGAGAGAAAAAGAAAGAGAGACATAGCAAGAGAGGCAGAGAGAGAAAAAAAGAAAGAGAGACATAGCAAGAGAAAAAGAGAGACTTAGCAAGAGAGGAAGAGAGAGAAAGAGAAAGAAAGAGAGACATAGCAAGAGAGAAAGAGAGAGAGAAAGAGAGACATAGCAAGAGAGAGAGAGAGAAAGAGAGACATAGCAAGAGAGGCAGAGAAAGAGAGACAGAGCAAGAAAGAGAGACAGCAAGAGAGGCAGAGAAAGAGAGAGAGAAAGAGAGACATATAAGAGAGGCAGAGAGAGAGAGAAAGAGAGACATAGCAAGAGAGGCAGAGAAAGAGAGACAGAGAGAGAAAGAGAGACATAGCAAGAGAGGCAGAGAGAGAGAAAAAGAAAGAGAGACATAGCAAGAGAAAAAGAGAGACTTAGCAAGAGAGGCAGAGAGAGAGAGAAAGAGAAAGAAAGAGAGACATAGCAAGAGAGACAGAGAGAGAGAAAGAGAGACATAGCAAGAGAGGCAGAGAAAGAGAGACAGCAAGAGAGGCAGAGAAAGAGAGACATAGCAAGAGAGGCAGAGAGAGAGAAAAAGAAAGAGAAAGAAAGAGAGACATATAAGAGAGGCAGAGAGAGAGAGAAAGAGAGACATAGCAAGAGAGGCAGAGAAAGAGAGACAGAGCAAGAAAGAGAGACAGCAAGAGAGGCAGAGAAAGAGAGAGAAAGAGACATAGCAAGAGAGGCAGAGAGAGAGAAAAAGAAAGAGAGACATAGCAAGAGAAAAAGAGAGACTTAGCAAGAGAGGCAGAGAGAGAGAGAAAGAGAAAGAAAGAGAGACATATAAGAGAGGCAGAGAGAGAGAGAAAGAGAGACATAGCAGGAGAGGCAGAGAAAGAGAGACAGAGCAAGAAAGAGAGACAGCAAGAGAGGCAGAGAAAGAGAGAGAGAAAGAGAGACATAGCAAGAGAGGCAGAGAGAGAAAAAAAGAAAGACTTAGCAAGAGAGGCAGAGAGAGAGAGAAAGAGAAGGAAAGAGAGATAGCAAGAGAGGCAAAGAGAAAGAAAGAGACATATAGCAAGACAGTGAAAGAGAGAGAGAAAAAAGCAAGAAAGAGATAGCAAGAGAGACAGAGAGAGAAAGCAAGGGAGAGAGAAAGACAGAGGAAGGGAAGGAGGGAGAGAGAAAGAGAGCAAAAAAGAGAGGAAGAAAGAAAGACGGATGGAGAGAAAGAAAGAAGGGAAGGAAGGAAAAGAGAGAAAGAGGGAGAAATAGAGCGAAAGGGAGGAAGAGAGAGGGGTTTTTTGTCCAAACTTTTCTTTAGCCCGCCCCCCCCTTTCAATGTTCCCCAGGATTTTGAAAATATGAATAATGTGCCGCGGCTCAAAAAAGGTTGGGAAACACTGACTTATACAACGATAGAATCCCTGTATTATCAGAGGGTCTCCAACTTTGGAGACTTTAAGACTTGCGGACTTCAACTCCCAGAGTTCCCCAGGCAGCTTCGCTGGCTGAGGAACTCTAGGAGTTGAAGTCCGCAAGTCTTAAAGTCGCCAAGATTGGAGACCTCCTGCTCTATCTACACTGTTCAAAAAAATAAAGGAAACACTTAAACAACACAATATAACTCCAAGTAAATCAAACTTCTGTGAAATCAAACTGTCCACTTAGGAAGCAACGCTGATTGACAACTTGGAGTTTATATTGTGTTGTTTAAGTGTTCCCTTCACTTTTTTTTGAGCAGTGTACTTTGAAATTAACTTGGATACCACGGGCTCGTTCAGACCTGCGTTCACCGATGGGCGTAAAAACTAGATCGAAAAGGATATTGAGATGTGAAGCAATATGAAATTGTATTTGGTTTGTTTTTAACAGCTCCTATTTTAATACCACTGATAACTACACAACCCCCTGGATAATTAGAATAGAATAACAGTGGGAAGGCACCTTGGAGGTCTTCTAGTCCAACCCCCTGCTTAGACAGGAATCCTACACTACTTCAGACAGATGATTTTTTTTTAAAAAAGTAGTTATTATGTAAACATTAAAAAAATAAGATAGTACATAATCTATCATTTTACAATATACTTATTTGTTTGTTTAAATTTTGTATTTGCATTTTATAAGACAAGCAACAAAACAACACAACATAACAAACACCACCCCCATCCCTTTTGAACTGTTATCCTCACAGTTCCTTCTTTATATAGTTATACGGCCTGTAACATCAGCGGTTATTATATGATTATTCTATAGTTCCAGTAAAACTAAGGTCAAGTTGTTGCTATCATAATCTTATGAATAAAGTTAATTCTGGGAACATCGGGTTTTATTTACAGCTATTTTCAGATGATTATCTAACATCTTCTTAAAAACTTAAAAAAAGTAGTTTTAAAATGGCGGGGGCCCCCCCCCAGACACTTAGGCTGTATGGGGCCCCAAAATTCCTGATGGCGGCCCTGCCTGAAGACAAGCTGGACGTAGAAGTGGGGTCCTTGCTGAACTTCATTCGGATCCAAAGTTATGACAAGATATTGACAGAGTGGCTCTCTGGATGCATCAGTGCAGAGACCCCGAAATAGGCCAACTGCCCCTGTCGCATTCAGGGGTTGGTTCCTCCTAGTTCGGACCATTATAATAGAAGCAGTAATGAGCAGTGATGGGTTCCTATGGGTATGGTCAGGTATGCAGAACCGGTAGAAAGGTTTTGATCAGGTGCGCAGAACCGGTAGAAAAAGTTTGGTCAGATATGCAGAACTGGTAGAAAAATTGTGAATGTTTTTCTTTTTTCTCCTTCTGGAATCTGGGTATGTTTTTCCTATCGCAATAAATTAAGTTCAATGTGTATAACTTTAGAAGAGTGTGTGTGTGTGTGTGTAAGTACACATACAGTTTCTATAGTAGATAATGTATATTTTTGTGTGTCTGTGTTTAATATGTATGTACACATAGGGCATCTATACATAGAATTAAATAGTATATTTTGGATGTTCAGTAATAGTAAATAGATAGGGAAGTTGCATCTCTTTGAGGTGAAGAGAGGCCAGGCACCATAACCCAAACCCTTGACGTGAGTGACGTCACGTTGGTCACCTTTAAGCCAGTCACATGACCTTTAAGCCACCCCGGTCACATGGCTGGCAAGCCACACCCACAAAATAAGCCACACCCACATTGTGCTGATATATTTTTTTTGCAGCCCTTCACTGAATGTATAGTTAAGTACTATAACCACACACATAAGTGGAGTTCTCTTTGTGTGTATGTGGGCACACATTTGCGTCTGTGTGTAGTGTGTATTCGTTTGACCTCAATGCCCTTTGCCTTGAGAGGCTGTGTGTCCATTGCACTCTCACACTTTCAAGAGCTGGGCAGGTTTTTAAAAACAGAGGAGGAACTGCTCTGTTTGTGTACAAAAGGGTTTCATGTTGGAAAATTCCTGTGGGCGATTTCCAGGCTACTCTGCGTGCAGCCCCTCTCAAACTATCCACGTATCCAGGACAGAGTTGGCACCCTCCGTGCTCGGTTAAGTTAGCAAAAATAGAGCTGGAGCTTTATGTATTAAATATCAGCAAAACCAGAGGGCAGAAATGAGGAAAAGGGGCCAGCGAAAACAGGGAGAGAAAGACACGTACAATTGGCAAAAATACAAGCATGTCTCTATCTATACTTAAACTTAAACTGCCAAAACTTTCCAGGAGGCCTGGGATAGTCCATGGGAGCCAAAACTCAGAAGGGATCTGGAACAACCTTTGGAAGTAGCCCATTTTATTAAGGTGACCAACTTTTTTTTACAATGAAAAGAATGATGAAAAAATTTAAGAAAAAAAGTACAGCGTAAATAAATGAAACATTTATGTCATTATGCATAAATAAAATTAATAATTAAAATTAAAAGTTTAATAACAAAAGCGATAAAACAAATTATTTTATACTGAAAACAGGACTGTATAAAATTGAATTAATGAATTAATAAAACATGAAATGTACTGACCTGAGTATAATATTAACTGAGAAAGAAATAATTTCATACTTCTGTTAGAAACAAACAATAGGTATAATATAGAAGCAATGGTGGGAGACAAGTTTGACACACGTGAAGTTCTCCTGTGCCCTGTGCTTTCGTTTCATAATTCCATCCTTCTGAATTGTGCTGTCACATAATGCTTAATAGTTTGGCATGGCATCTCTGAATAAAGAAATTAACAAATTAGTTTTAAAATATTGAAAAGGAGGACAGGTGGAAGGACACTTTTCGAGGAAGGACAGAACCTACAAAAGGACGATTGGTCACCTTAATTTTATCAAAACCCCAAAGTAAAAAGGATGTTGAGATTCTAGAAAAAGTGCAGAGAAGAGCGACAAAGAGGATTAGGGGACTGGAGGCTAAAACATATGAAGAACAGTTGCAGAAACTGGGCATGGCTAGTTTAATGAAAAGGAGGACCAGGGGAGACATGATAGCTGTCTTCCAATATCTCAGGGATTGCCACAAAGAAGAAGTCAATCTATTCTCCAAAGCACCTGAGGGTAGAACAAGAAGCAATAGGTGGAAATTAAACAAGGAGAGAAGCAACTTAGAACTAAGGAGAAATTTCCTGACAGTTAGAGCAATTAACCAGCGGAACAGCTTGCCTCCAAAAGTTGTGAATGCTCCAACACTGGACTTTTTAAATAAGATGATGGATAACCACCTGTCTGAAGTGGTGTAGGGTTTTCTGCCTAGGCAGGGGGTTGGACTAGAAGACCTCCAAGGTTCTTTCCAACTCTGTTACAGTATTTCTATTTCTTTTGCGAACTGCAGCCCATCCAATGCCTGGAGAAATTGGGGTGTGGCAGGGAGTAGGGGAGAAAGGAGGACCAGAGAAAGACCCAATATATATATATAAAAGACCCTGTTGCCTTTTGGGGAAAACAAACAAACACACCTTTGGGTCCCCAACATTTGCAGGCTTGGTGGCCTGGCTGGAGAGGGGAACCGAGACCATCGCTTGTGTGAGTGGAGTTGCGTGTGTGAGCTGGCCTGCCTATCCCACAGATCAGTGGGTTGCTACCAGTGCGGTACAGGATGACGCACTTATAGTGATGGGTGCAGCTTTGGTTATCTTGCGTGTGTACGCATTCCAACATGTTATTTTACTGAAAGAGGGATAGATGCTAGGAACAAACTTCCAGCAGACGTGGTTGGTAAATCCACAGACACTGAATTTAAACATGCCTGGGATAAACATAGATCCATCCTAAGATAAAATTCAGGAAATAGTATAAGGGCAGGCTAGATGGACCAGGAGGTCTTTCTCTGCCGTCAATCTTCTATGTTTCTATGACATGCGTGTAAGATTTCAGCAGGCACAAAAAATCACTGAAATCTCTCTCGCATTCACAACCCATTGTGAGATTTTGGTTCCTCTGCATGCGCAGAAGCAAAACCACACGGAGATATGTGCGGCGTATGCAAGATAATCAAAGCTGGGTGCACAGCGCACCAGTAGTGACGGTAATAGAAACCTGCTGCTGACCAGGGCCCAGTAGTGGCCCATGGCCTAGGACTTGGGGACCTCTGCCATAGTGTGGCAAGACTGAACGGTTCAAGCCTTATCAATGAACAACTGTCAAAGAGCCCGGGTGGTCCAGCAGATAGAGTGCTGTACTGTAGGCTACTGAAGCTGACTGTAGATCTGGAGGTCAGCGGTTTAAATCTCATCCCTGGCTCAAGATTGACTCAGCCTTCCATCCTTCCGAGGTGGGCAAATGCGGACCCGGCTCTGTTGAAAAGTGCTATTGCTAACATGATGTAAGCTGCCCTGAATCTAAGGAGAAGGGCGGCATAAAATTTTAATAAATAAAATAAATAAAATAAACTGGAATTGGTATTGGGCTGCCTGGTAGGCCTGGGATCGCTGTTGCGGTAGGGGGAACAGTGATGTGCGGTAGGGGGAACAGCGATGTGTGTACATTTATTTATTTATTTATTATTTAGATTTGTATGCCGCCCCTCTCCGCAGACTCGGGGCGGCTCACAACAAGACACAACAAATCGTAACAAATCCAAATAAATTTAAATATTTAAAAAGTTTAAAAAGAACCCCAATATACTAACACACACACACACACAAACATACCATGCATAAATTGTACATGCCCGGGGGAGGTGTTTTAGTTCCCCCATGCCTGGCGGCAAAGGTGAGTTTTAAGGAGTTTACGGAAGGCAGGGAGAGTAGGGGCAGTTCTAATCGCTGGGGGGAGTTGGTTCCAGAGAGCTGGTGCCGCCACAGAGAAGGCTCTTCCCCTGGGGCCCGCCAACTGACATTGTTTAGTTGATGGGACCCGGAGAAGGCCCACTCTGTGGAACCTAATCGGTCGCTGGGATTCGTGCGGCAGGAGGCGGTCTCGGAGATATTCTGGTCCAGTGCCATGAAGGGCTTTAAAGGTCATAACCAACACTTTGAATTGTGACCGGAAATTGATCGGCAGCCAATGCAGACTGCGGAGTGATGGCGAAACATGGGCATACCTCTCGCAGCTGCATTCTGCACGGTCTGAAGTTTCCGAACACTTTTCAAAGGTAGCCCCATGTAGAGAGCATTACAGTAGTCGAACCTCGAGGTGATGAGGGCATGAGTGACTGTGAGCAATGAGTCCCGGTCCAGATAGGGCCGCAACTGGTGCACCAGGCGAACCTGGGCAAACGCCCCCCTCGCCACAGCTGAAAAATGGTTCTCTAATGTGAGCTGTGGATCGAGGAGGATGCCCAAGTTGCGGACCCTCTCCGAGGGGGTCAATAATTCCCCCCCCAGGGAATTATTACATCTTGTCGCGGTTTGGTAAAATTGATTAAAGTCCGTTAGAACCTTAACCCTGCGGAGTCGATAGATAGAAGCATTAGTCATTTGTTCAAAACAAGATTTCTTTATTTAAAAAAAAACAGAAATAAAACATGTCTCGAGGGACAACATAACAAATACGTCTTACGTGATGGAGGATAATGGAGAAGAGAGAGTTGAGAATGAAGAAGAAGAAAGTGAGCTGGCAGGATATTACATCATAATAGGAGGATCTTAGAAGGCACAAATAGTTCATTCTTTCATTACTAAATGTCTCTGAGGGGCTGGCAAATATTCAGCGTGACACATCTGCACATTCCCACCATGTGCATGTGCCCCTTCGCACATTCCTGTGCAAGATTTTGCTTCCACGCATGCATGGAAATCAGCAAAAATAGCCAAAATTTCATGCGAGGATGCTCACACATGTGAGATTTTGGTGATTTTTGGCCCTTCTTCATTTCTGCGCATGCGCGGAAGCAAGAAAATCGGTGAAAATAGCTGAAATCTCACATGTGCAGAGGTGCTCGTGTTTTCATCGATTTCTTTGGTTATGCACAGAAGCAAAATCTCACGCAGGGGTGCGGGCCTCTGTTGCTGCCCAGCCACTGGGACCGATCCCGTAGCGAAAGGTAAGTGCGGCCCTTCTGCGACTGGAATGTGTTCATAATTGGATGTGTTTGTGATGAACCTCTCCATCAGGTCAAGCAATCTCTTGCTCAGTTATGCAAGGAAAGTATCCTTTTTCCCGGACGGCTAATTTTAGAATCTGTATGTCATGAAGCGGCCTTCAAGGTTGTAATGTCCCAGCATGGCTTTGTCCTTCCTTTGTGTCAGGTGTGCTCTCATTCAAAATCCAGGAAAGGAAAACCCCAACTCCGTGTTGTACAGATTTTAGAGTTGGAAGGGACCTTGCAGATCATCTAGTCCAACCCCCTGCCCAAGCAGGAGAGAAAAAAAAACGCCAAGGAAGTCCATTTGCCTTTTTGAGGGGGGGAAATCACTTTTGGGTCTTTCTATGTGAGCTGCCTGGCCTGTCTTCTGTCTGGTCCTCCTTTCTCCCCCACTTTGCACAGAAAGCAAAACTCATGAGGAGACAGGCGCACGCTTCCCCTCACCAGATTTTGCTTCCTGTGCATTTGCAGAAGCAAAACTTTGCTCAGATGCGCTTCTGGGCCCGTCGGTAACTTGGAGCTGCACGCACAACTCCGTTTTTGCCAATGGAGCTGTGGGTGTGGCCAGTGAAGGGCTACCAAAATTTTTACTACCACACTGTGGACGGGGCTTATGCAGGACGCCCTGCATTTTCTTTCAACATCTTTCAGTGCAAATTGGGTGCTCTGGGCTGGAACTCCATTTTTCTCTAGCCCACTATGTTTTCCCCTGTCCGGGCAGCAGCCCACCCCAGGGTGTGGCCCATACTGCCACCTGCCACTGATGGAGGGTTGCACTCAATCCCTTCAGAAGGCTGCCTAGACCTTGGTCTGCCCAAAGCCACCCCGCCTCCAGCCTTCTTTGCAAGTAGATCTGCCTTTCCTTTGGCTACAAAGACCTTCTTTTTCAATCGGAGGAGGAAGCAACTTCTGCAGGGCCACCGATAGGGTGGTACTACTGGGAGTGGTGTCACGGGCCTGGAGCCCTGATGGCAGGGCCCTCCGGAAGCCAAGCCGCGCTGCTGGGGAAGCGGAATTGGGGAAGCCGGAAGAGGGCTGAGCCCGGCCGGCTTCTCCGCCGGCCTTGTGTCCCCCCGAGGATTGCGAGGGCAAGAGAGCCGCGCCTTTCGGCCTCCGGAGGTGCTGGACCAGGGGCTTGGGGGGGCCGTGAACACCGCCCGCCGCCCGGAGCCAATGGCTTCTTTTGGGCTTACTCACTCGAATTCCTGCTGCTGGTGCTGGGAGCAGGTAAGTGCGCGCGGGCGGCCGGGTGGGAAGGGCGAGGCGCGAGGGGGAGGCAAGTGGAGATCTCGGACCCTCTTTTCATGCTCAGTGAGCCTTTCTTTGGAGTTGCCTTTCTTTTTTTCTTTTTTTCTTTCTTTCTTTCTTTCATTTCTTTTTCTTTCTTTCTCTCTTTCTCTTTCTTTCTCTCCTTCCTTCCCCCTTCCATTTCTTTCATTCCCGCTCTCTATTTTTATTTCTCTTTCATTCTTTCCTTCTTTTCTCTTTCCTTCTTTCTTTCCTTCTTTCTTTCTTTCCTTCTTTCTTTCATTTCTTTTACTTTCTTTCTCTCTTTCTTGCTCTTTCATTCTTTTTTCTTTCTCTTGCTTTCTTTCTTTCTCTTTCTTTCTCTCCTTCCTTCCCTCCTTCCATTTCTTTCATTCCCCCTCTCTATTTTTATTTCTCTTTCATTCTCTTTCTTTCTTTTCTCTTTCCTTCTTTCTTTCCTTCTTTCTTTTGTTTCTTTTTCTTTCTTTCTCTCTTTCTTGCTCTTTCATTCTTTTTTTCTTTTTTTCTCTTACTTTCTTTTTTATTTCTCTTTCATTTCCTTTCTTTTCTCTTTCTTTCTTTCTTTCCTTCTTTCTTTCTTTCATTTCTTTTTCTCTCTTTCTCTCTTGCTCTTTCATTCTTTTTTCTTTCTCTTGCTTTCTTTCTTTCTCTTGCTTTCTCTCCTTCCTTCCCTCCTTCCATTTCTTTCATTCCCCCTCTCTATTTTTATTTCTCTTTCATTCTCTTTCTTTCTTTTCTCTTTCTTTCTTTCCTTCTTTCTTTCCTTCTTTCCTTCTTTCTTTTCTTTCTTTTTCTTTCTTTCCCTCTTTCTCTCTTTCTCACTTGCTCTTTCATTCTTTTTTCTTTCTCTTGCTTTCTTTCTTCCTCTTGCTTTCTCTCCTTCCTTCCCTCCTTCCATGTCTTTCATTCCCCCTCTCTCTTTTTCTTTCTCTTTCATTATTTCTTTCTTTCTTTCTTTCTTCCTCTTTTTCTTTCTCTCTTTTACCTCCCCTTCCTCTATTTCTTCTTTTCTTTCTCCTTCCTACCTTCTTCCTTCCCTCCCTTCCTTCAGTCCTCCCTCTCTTACTCTCCCCTTTCATAAGTTTCCTTGCTTCCTTCCTCTGTTTCTGTCCCTTCCCCCTTTCTTTCTTTCCTTCCTTCCCTCCCTCCATTTCTTGCTTTCCTTCTCCTTCCTCCCTTCTTTCCTCCCTCACTCCCTTCTTTCACTCCTTCCTCTCTTACTCTCCCCTTTCACACCTTTCCTTGCTTCCTTTGCACCCTTCCTCTGTTCCTGTCCCTTCCCTCTTTCCTTCCTTCCTTCCCACCCTCTGTCCATTCATTCACCCATTCCTCTCTTGATCGCCCCTTTTACCATTCCTTCCTTCCTTCCTTCCTTCCTTCCTTCCTTCCTTCCTTCCTTCCTTCCTTCCTTCCTAGCTTGCCCTCGCCTTTTTTCCCTTCCTTCCAGATGGGAGTGCCCCCTCAAGACACCCGCCCAACTGCTGGTACCCTGCTTTTTCTCTCCCCTCGTCCTTTCCAGCTCCTCGCCGGTGGCTGCCGAGTGTGGGATCCCCCTCCCCTCTCCCCTCGCTAGAAAGCACATGGTTTTGTCAACAAGGCCTCTTCCAAGAAGGGAGAAGTGCCAAGGAGCCGTAAATAAGCCTCGCTCCGCCTGACCGATGCCAGGAGGCTTTTTCTTTCCCTCGCCACTCCCGCTTCTTTGTTTCTCCTGGACGAGTCCACACAATCGGCTTAACCCAGTTCCTGAAATAGCCTATGGCAGTGCTTCCCAACCTTGACAATTTGAAGATATCTGGACTTCAACTCCCAGAATTCCCCAGCCAGCGTTCGCTGGCTGGGGAATTCTGGTAGTTGAAGTCCAGATATCTTCAAGTTGCCAAGGTTGGGAAACACTGGCCTATGGGACCGCCTCGCTTGGCGTGAAGCGGGAAATGATCCCTGGGGGATGGAGTGGCTTGGCGACTTAAAATAGTTTTAAAATGGCGGGGGGCCCAGACACTTAGGCTGTATGGGGCCCGAAAATTCCTGATGGCGGCCCTGAACTTCTGCTCCTTCTGACCTTTGAAGAGAAGAAAGAGGACACTTTTTTTTCCTTTTCAAGGTACAACTTCTCCAAGTCTTTGCCACTCTGCCCAAAATAGGGATATTTTTACACCATGAATAGGGCTTAAGTACTAATAATAGCCGTTACAAATTAATTTTCCACGTTGTCTGTTGAAAATATATCTGCTATAGGAATGTACTCAAGAAGTCAAAGCCAAATAGGACATTCAATGCTAATGATCCTTCTCCAGTTAGAAAAGACAGATCTAGGACAATTGGAACGTATTCTTACGGTCTATTATTTTATAAAGATTTCCTCCCTCCCTCCCTTCCTTTCCCTCCTTCCTTCCTTTCCTGCCCTTCTTTCCTTCCTTCCTCCCTCCCTCCTTCCTTTCCCTCCTTCCTTCCTTCCTTCCTTCCTCCGTCCCTCCCTCCGTCCCTCCCTCCCTTCCTGAACCTAGCTTCCTTTTTGACTAATACTTTGACTAATATATGCTTAATACAAGTATAGTATATAACTATATAAGTAATATATGACTAATATAAGTATAGCATCAAGATCCTGTGAAGTATTACAACCACTTTATAAAATCCTAGTAAGACCATACCTGGAAAACTGCAACTGATTTTGGTCAAAAAGGTGTTGAGGCTTTGGAAAAAGTTCAGAGAAGAGCAACTAGTGACCAAAGGCCTGGAAACCAAGAACAATTTTTGAAGGCAAACTATCCCACTGGTTGATTGTTCTACTGTTAGGACATTTCTCCTTAACTCCAGGTTGTTTGTCTCCTTGAGTAGTTTCCATCTATTCTTGTCCTGCCTTCTGGTGCTTTGGGAAATATGTTGATTTCCTTCCTTTTGTGGAAGCCTCTCAAATACTAGGATATACCTTATAATTTAATTTTGTGGAAGCCTCTAAAATGTATACCTAATAGTTTAATGTTGTCTCTCAAACTTAGTGAAAGCCTCTCAAATACTGGGATATACCTCTAATTATAATTAGAAGGAGCCTCGGTTGCGCAGTGGTTAGAGTGCAGTAGTGCAAGCTACTTTTGCTGATCACCGGCTGCCAGCAGTTTGGCAGATCGAATCTCAGTAGGCTCAAGGTTGACTCAGCCTTCCATCCTTCCGAGGTCAGTAAAATGAGGACCCAGATTATTGGAAGCAATATGTTTTACCCCAGTGTTTCCCAACCTTGGCAACTTGAAGATATTTGGACTTCAACTCCCAGAATTCCCCAGCCAGCTGGCTGGGGAATTCTGGGAGTTGTAGTCCAGATATCTTCAAGTTGCCAAGGTTGGGAAACACTGCTTTACCCTCTGTAAACTGCATAGAGAGGGCTGTAAAACACTGTGAAGCAGTATATATGTATAAATGCTATAATTTGTATTCACAATTCAATCCCTTCCCCTGCTCCATTTCCAGCTTGACCTGCCACATCTCAATTTAATGTGGCCATTGTATGCCTTTAATCAAGAGGTTTAATTAAAGGGTTAAATAAGGTTCAGGAGGGAAGTGTTTTTAATAGGAAAATGAACACAGGAACAAGGGGGCACAATCTGAGGTTAGTTGGGGGAAAGATCAGAAGCAACATGAGAAAATTCTATTTTACTGAAAGAGTAGTAGATGCTTGGAACAAACTTCCAGCAGACATGGTTGGTCGATCCACAGGAACTGAATTTAAACATGCCCGGGATAAACATAGATCCATCCTAAGATAAAATACAGGAAATGGTATAAGGGCAGACTAGATGGACCAGGAAGTCTTTTTCTGCCATCAATGTTATATGTTTCTAGGTTTCTAGGTATGCAGTTCAAAAGAGGAGTAACCTCTTATTAACAAATGTTAGTTTAAAAAAATAAAATAAAACCTCGCAGCCTCGCTGGAGTTTATAAAGCAACAGTGGTAGTTGTAGAAGCCACCCACCATCTGATTCCTGGCTAAAGAACTTTGAAAGGGAAGCCAAGGGAGAATACTGCTGCAGGATTTGTACCAAGGGAGCCCAAGTTCCACTTCTGGGATGCATTATTCTCTGGTGGAGGGGAGAGTTTTTGGTTAAAAGTAATCAGCTATTCTGCTAGAGAATCCAGAAAAGGGACAGAGATGGGGTGAGAAGAGGGCATGCTTTTTAACAGCATGACATTAAATATGTATTTAGCCTTTCTTTGGAGAAAACTATTGCAATTTTATGCATCAGCAATCAGATTTTCAAATGCAGAAGCTGATATTTTCCTCCTCTCTCTCTCTCTTTCCCCTCCCTCTCCATGTGTGTGTGTGTTTGTGAGTGAGAGAGAAAGAAAGAAAGAAAGAAAGAAAGAGAGAGACAGAATAGAATAGAATAGAATTCTTTATTGGCCAACTGTGATTGGACACACAAGGAATTTGTCTTTGGTGCATATGCTCTTTGTTGTATCCTGAAATGGCTACCTTGTAACTCTGTAAATAGTTTGTTCCTCTTTCAGCGCTGTCTGAGCCCAAGCAGGAAGTCGCTCCTGATTGGCTCAGACGCGGCCGGCTCTGGCTTTGGCGGGAACCGCAAATATATAAAAGGAGCGGTTTCTCCAGCCAGAGTCAGTCGGTACTCGCTGAATTGTCACTTTACCTTGCTGAGCTGTCACTTGTTCTCTGAGCTGAATAAAAGTACCGATTGCTCAAAACCCTGTCTCTGGGTCTACTTCACTGGCGACGAACGGACGGAAGAAACTTCGCGTGCAACATGGACAAAATCCAGATCGGCCAGGCTCCGGAACTCTTCGATCCCGAGAAATCGACATGGGACGAGTACATGGCCACCTTCGAGATCTTCCTCGAGGCGGCGGGAATGCAGGACGCCGAAGCCGATCGCAGACGGGCTATTTTCCTTAACTACTGCGGCGCAGAAATCCGCAGACTAGCCCAAACTCTCACCGAACCAGAACAAGCAAGAGCCACAGCGTGGGACGTCCTACAACAAAAACTGGCGAGCCATTTCAAGCCGACCAAACCAGCCATGGTTTTTCGGCATCAATTCCACACGATGGTTCAGAGGGAAACCGAGTCGATCAGCCAGTTTACAACGCGGCTGCGAACGGTACTTGCTCAATGCAAGTTTAAAGACCCGGAAGCTCGCCTCACCGACGCCCTGGTTTTCGGCATGAAAAGCAACACGGTGAGAAATAAACTCCTCATCGAAGAAGAGCCGACTCTACAAACCGTAATTAAACTGGCGCAAACCGCAGAAGCAGCCGACGCAGCGGCGAGAGAATTGAAAGAGCACGGAAGGCGAGAACTCATTGCAAAAATCGACTCCGCGTCTCCCAGCGCCGTGGAAACAGACAACAGCCAACAAATTCCCAGCGGAGACAACTGCCTCCTGGTGCAAGACCAGCCGAGACACCTGAGAGCTACTCACCCAGCCCCCTGCGCGGGCTGCCGGGGAAATCACCAGCGCCATCGATGCCCCTTCCGAGACGCTACATGCCGCCGTTGCAACCGGAGAGGCCACATCGCCATCGCATGCAGAGCAACAGCGCCAGAGGAAACATTTGCCACACCGCAATACCAGCGACCTCAAAACCAGACCCCCCAAGCGCGAGAAAGGAGACCATTCCGCAACGCGGGTCAAAGGAACTACTCAACCGCTAACCGCGACTACTATAGAGGTAACTCTCAATTTTCCGTGAATAACACGGCAACCAAAAAAGGGGCTAAAATTGTTATATCACTGTTACTCAATAACCAACCTTGCTCAATGGAGCTGGATACGGGCTCTAGATATACCATCATGCCCTGGGAAAAATTTAAACTGTATATGCCTAATGTATCTAAGGCTGACCTAAATCAAACCTCTTTGGTGATTAGAGACTTTCAGGGGGGAGTAATCTCGGTCTTGGGAACAGCAAACGTACCTATCGCATTCAAGAATGTTAAATGTACCCTTCCCATGCTTATTGTAACAGGGGCCAAGCACTCTCTTCTGGGTTTAGCATGGATGGAACCACTGGGGATCGAGATTTCGGGTGTGTGTAATGTAAACTGTTATGATATGCCTAACTTTGTGAAAGAGTTCCCTGAAGTGTTCAGCCCCACACTGGGATTGTATAAGGGGCCCCCTATATCTTTCTCTATTGACCCCAAGGTCCCACCGATCAGACTAAAACCTCGCAGGGTCCCCCTGCCGCTCCTCCCCAAACTAGACATACAGCTGGACAAACTCATTAGCCAAGGTATTTTGGTCCCTGTGGAGCAGGGGCCATGGGAAACTCCCATAGTTACCCCTCTGAAGCCAGATGGCTCTTTAAGAGTTTGCGCTGATTACAAATCGACCCTAAACAAGGCACTCCAACACCACCCCTACCCCATCCCGGTTGTGCAACAACTGCTACACTCCCTGGGGGAGGGGAAAAGGTTCGCAAAGATCGACCTGGCGCAGGCTTACCAGCAACTTCCGGTCGATGAACAAACAGCAAACGCTCAAACAATTGTAACGCACAGGGGGGCTTTCAAATGCACGAGGTTACAGTTTGGGGTAAGCATAGCCCCAGGAATATTCCAGAGCATTATGGAACGCCTATTGTCAGGGGTAAATGGGGCCATTCCATACTTTGATGACATCTTAATTGCAGGGGAAAACCAGGAACAAGTAAACAAAAGAATAAGGGAAGTACTTAAGAGGTTACAGGACAAAGGTTTAAGAATCAAGCCTGATAAATGTGTCTGGGGAACCAACAGTATAGAATTCCTAGGATATAAAATAGATAAGGAAGGTATCCACCCCACAACAGAGAAGCTGAGAGCAATTAGAGAAGCCCCAGAGCCACGAGATAAGAATGAGTTGCAGGCATTTTTGGGCCTCCTTAATTTTTATTCCGTTTTTTTAAAGCAGAAGGCAACAGTAGCAGAGCCTCTCCATCGTTTACTCCAGAAGGAAGCCCGCTGGACATGGGGGAAAACTGAACGTGAAGCTTTTTCTCAAATAAAAAATTTATTAACTTCTAAAAGTGTAGTAGTCCAATATAGTGCTTCACTACCCATTAGGCTCACGTGCGACGCTTCGCCGTACGGCATAGGAGGAGTCCTAGCTCACGTTCTACCTAATAAGACAGAGGCCCCAATAGCATTTTTTTCAAGAACCATGACCAGCACAGAAAGGAATTATAGCCAGTTAGACAAGGAGGCTCTAGCATTAGTGGCAGGGGTAAAGAAGTTTCACAATTACATTTTTGGAAGAAGCTTTGAGCTAATCACTGACCACAAACCCCTACTAGGCCTGCTAGCCCCCAACAAGCCCACTCCACCTTTTATGTCTCCAAGACTAATCAGATGGGCTCTTTTCCTCTCAGGGTATCAGTATGAGCTCACCCACAAGGGGGGGAAGGAAATCAATCATGCAGACGGTCTCAGCAGATGCCCCATAACAGACTTAGTGGAAGACCCTGCTCCTTCCACAGATGTGTTAATGATAGAACTCGAGGAAAACCCACTAACCACAGCAAAAGAGGTAGCTGCACACACGCAGCAAGATCAAATCCTTAAACAAGTGGTGAACTGTGTTCTAAAGGGATGGCAAAATGATGTTGTGAAACCTGAATTGTGTGATTTTAAAAACAAGAGACTTGAGTTATCGTATGTAAAAGGTTGTTTGCTGTGGGGGGATAGAGTGATCATCCCCAAAAGCCTAAGGGGAAAGGTACTCAAAATGTTACATGTGGGTCATCCTGGGATTGTCAGGATGAAGAGCCTGGCAAGGGGGCATTTATGGTGGCCAGGGCTGGATGCTGATATTGAGAGTTGGGTTTCAAAGTGTGATCCGTGCCAAGAGTCACGGCCCAGTCCCCCCAAAACAACTCCGGCTGAGTGGGAACAGCCTGCTGGTCCTTGGTCTAGAATCCACATTGATTTTGCTGGCCCAGTGGGGTCTCAGTATTTTTTAATAGTGGTTGATGCCTTCTCCAAATGGTTGGAAATAATAGCAATGAACAACATAACCACAAGTGCCACTATCAAGGTATTGAGCAGACTGTTTGCATCCCATGGTTGCCCAGATCTCTTAGTGTCTGACAATGGGCCACAGCTAACAGCCAGGCAATTCGAATTGTTCCTAGATGGCCTAGGGGTCAGGCATGCCCTCATCTCGCCTTATTCGCCCTGGGCTAACGGATTGGCAGAACGTTACGTACGGGTGGCAAAGGAGGCATTGCGCAGGTCAGGCCCTGGGGATGTGCAACAGAACTTGGACCAATTCTTACTCACCCAACACATTACCCCTAACTCGCACACACATGTAAGCCCTGCAGAGTTATTGATGGGAAGGAAGTTGAGGTCACCACTAGACAGGTTAAACCCAAGGTTCTGTGTTAATAATAACCAAATGTGTACAAAACCTGAAAGAGAAATGTATTTGGGACAAAATGTATATGTAAAAAGTTTTGACGGAAATGTAAACTGGATGAAGGGAATTATTGTTAAGCAAAATGCACCTAAGACCTATGTTGTTAAACTAGAGGATGGTCGTTTGTGGAAACGACACATAGACCACATTCGGAAGCGAACAGAAAATCAATTGCCACAAACCGCTGACATGGACTCTCCCCCTTCAACAGACTTTAGTACATTGCCCGAAATAAGAGACACGCAAAGAGACTTATCGGGCCAGGGGGAACCATCCAGCGACGCCGAACCATCCTCGTCCTCCGAAGCCTTCGTGGGGCCCGCCAGGCCAAGTCCGCCACACCGGGAGAACAGCGGCGAGCCATCCTCCACAGTCAGTGGCGAAGGAGCAATTGAACTGCGCAGGTCAGCGCGAGCTCCTCAGAGGCCCCACCGATTGGACGACTTTGTCACATGGCTTTCTTGATGGATGTGTCCAACTATGAGGGGAGGGGTGTTGTATCCTGAAATGGCTACCTTGTAACTCTGTAAATAGTTTGTTCCTCTTTCAGCGCTGTCTGAGCCCAAGCAGGAAGTCGCTCCTGATTGGCTCAGACGCGGCCGGCTCTGGCTTTGGCGGGAACCGCAAATATATAAAAGGAGCGGTTTCTCCAGCCAGAGTCAGTCGGTACTCGCTGAATTGTCACTTTACCTTGCTGAGCTGTCACTTGTTCTCTGAGCTGAATAAAAGTACCGATTGCTCAAAACCCTGTCTCTGGGTCTACTTCACTCTTAGTGTAGATAAAAGAAAATATACATTTGTCAATAATCTTGGGGTACAACACTTAATGATTTTCATAGGGGTCAAATAAGCAATTAGGAAACAATCGATATTAATAAAAATCTTAAGGATACAAGCAACAAGTTACAGTCATAAGTGGGAGGAAATGGATGATAGGAATGATGAAAAAACTAGTAGTAATAGTAGTGCAGCCTTAGTAAACAGTTTGTTAGACATTGTTAGAAATGGCCTATAGCAAATTGCCTCATTGCTAGATAACCTTTTATCTGGAGCACCTTATCCTAAAATGAGAATGAATCCAGGAACATAAGCAGAAATGAAAGGACAGCTAGCTCAACTTAATATTGATTGAGACTGGAATTGCCATCACTAAGCAAGGCAGTTATAAAGTGAGCACAAGGCTTTCAGATAGCAATCTTGGCAATCCCCGTTCGTTAAAAGAAAATTGCAGTGTCAAGTTTCAAAACACTTTTTTGCTGTCGCAACCAGACATCAAGAAGACCACCGTGAGAACCAAGAACATTTTAACAGGTGTTTACCAGAGACAAAAAAAAGGTCATAAAACTACCAGAAGACTCAATTGGACACTGTGACCTGGTCTAGTATAGTGAAGGTGAATCTAACCTCTTCTGTCCTGCATGGCAGCTGGCTAGTAATTATCCCCAAATTAAAACTCAAACACAAAGGTTTTGAAATGAACAAGAGTCTATTTGCAAGGACATTTGTTGAACTGCACAAACGCGAATCAAAATGTCTTTCAATTGCCAAAATCCAGGCATGAGGCCAAGTTGATAAGATAAAGTCCCACACAGTTGCTTCTCGAGCCAAAATCTACTTACAATATTATTAACCTACAAATGTCCAGTACTGTAACAAGGTTTGTCAGGCAAAAACACTCTTCACAGGCTCTTCTCCTCCGGAGGCACGAATGTTGGCTTTTTGCAAACAGCAACTTCCAACTCCTCCCCCTTATATACTCTCTGGGAGTACAGACTATGTACAGCTGTGCTCACTTCCACTTTATGAGCTTCCTTAACTGCTCCTGTCTCCCCTGCATCATTCTTACCCATACTTTCAGGATTGGATCCTTTATCTCCTCTTCTTCCTCCTTAGACCCTGGCAAAGCCCCAGTTGGGGGATGCAAATCATCAGTTGGGGGTTCTATAGTCTCTGAAGGCTCCTCACACCCAGACTCCCTCCTCCTCCAGCTCATTGTCTGACTCCTCTGACAGCCACATAGGCCAACTGTGTCCAGATGGCCCCAGTTTATCAGGCTCAAAGTCCATTGACAGACGGTCTGGCTGTAAGCCAACCACAACACTAATTTATATGGGTTTATGTGGGAAATAGTTAGATCTGGATTTGCCCTAACCTTTGCCGAAATGATGTACTCAATAGAGCTTTGCATTAAGAGATTGTCTTGGCCAGGCTTGCTTTGGTTGAGTTCCTCAGTCGGAACGTTGGCATCTAGGTTTGTGAAGAGACAGCTTTACCCTTATCATTAGGCAATGACACATGATTGTCGCTTGCCACTTCCTGCCAGCAATGTAAGATTCAAAGGAATGAAGGAAAAAGTGATTACAGTGGTACCTTTACCTACAAACACCTCTACTTACAAACATTTCTAGATAGGAACAGGGTGTTCAAGATTTTTTTTGCCTCTTCTCAAGAACCATTTTCCACTTACAAACCCAAGCTTCCGAAACAGGTAACAGGAAAAGGCAGGGAGAAGCCTCCAAGGGGCCTCTTTAGGAATCTCCTGGGAGGAAACGGCCTCCACCCTCCCTGTAGTTTCCCCAATCGTACACATTATTTGCTTTTACATTGATTCCTATGGGAAAAAATTCTTCAAACTTTTCTACTTAAGAACCTGGTCACGGAACGAATTATGTTCATAAGTAGAGGTACCACTGTATTCATATACAGCAATACTTGCAGAGATCCCCATTAGTGGAACTCAGTTGCATTAAAATTATGAGCGATCCGGGACCACCAACCAGAAATCCATAAAAATGGATGTGACACGTTTTGCTGGCTTCCATACAGTATGATTTGCTTGTAAGATCAACCAAAGGAAAATGATCCATTTTGGGAGAATTACAGAAATAGAATAATCAATGAGGCCCAATTCCACAATTGCATTTCAAAGGTCTGGACCGCAGGCAAAGATCAGGGGAGATGCAATTTGCTTTTTAATAGCTATTTCTTGGGCATTTAAAATGTGAAAGAAGTGCTGGTTTTGTAGAGATTCAATGCAGCCATTTCACCTTTAAACCCCTAAAATGCAGAAAGGTGGAGAATATAGGTCTTGTATACTCCAGTAATGTTGTATCTCTTTAAGCCTTGTGTACAGAGTCAAAACACTTTTTGTTAAAAAGTGTGACCCTTAGCTGCAAGAAAACTTTGCACTTGTGTCCTAAAGAGTTTTCACAAAATAACAAAAACAAGATGGAGAGGAGATGAAGGCAGCAGCAGCAGCAGCTCAGTCATATTGTCCAAGATGAAGTTGGCTCAGGGCAAATGAAATAGGTGAAATGGCTGATGCAAAAAGGGCCCACAGTGGTGCCACCCCCCTATCTCCGATGCTATAGACGGCATCCTGGAAATGGTTTCAATCGCCCAGAAGGATGGCAGTATTCAGAGGGTGTTTTCTATAGTTGTTAGAGCTAATTATCAAGCTGAAAACTGTAATGTTTCCTGTTTGGGAAAGTCAAAATAAAATAATAACAATTGCACTGAGACTTATAGACTAGGGACATGATGGGGAAACTATGGCACACGTGCCGCAAGCCATATCAGTGGGTACACGAGCTCAGGTCCGATGCGCTTATGCGTGCCCGGCCAGCTGATTTTTGGGCCTTCTGGGGAGTCTGGAAACAGCTTGTTTACAGCCTCCAAAAGGGGTGAGGAAGGCCTTTCTAGGAGCCTGGGGAGGGCGAAAATGGCCACCCTAGAGATCCTCCAGATGCCAGAAATGTTTTATTTGCTTGAACCAGAACCAGGGGTGGACTACTGCCCAGATGACGGGGAACGCAGTGGGGTAGCAAAAATGGAGCTCCACCCCAGAGCACTGAAAGATGTTGAAAGAAAATGCAGGGCGTCCTGCATAAGTCACGCCCACAGTGTGGTAGTAAAAATGTTGGTAGCCCTTTACAGACCAGAACGAAATGTTACACTTGGTTGAACGGGAAGTTATGGGTTTTTTTGCTCTCCCCAGGCTTCAGAGTCTTTCTAGGAGCCTGGGGAGTGCAAAAACAGCCTTCTCCACCCTTTTGAAGGCCATCCGGAGGCCAGAAATGGCCCATTTCACAACTTAAACCAGGTCATTTCTGGCGTTTGGAGAGCCTCCAGTGGGGGGAGGGGGAGGGAAGGCAGCTTTCATCCTACTCAGGCTCCTAGAAAGGTTCTGAAGCCAGGAGAGAGCAAAAAACCCAGAACTTCCAGTTCAAGCAAATGGAACATTTGGTTCTGGTCAGTGAAGGGCTACCAACATTTTTACTACTACACTGTGGGTAGTAGAGGAAATGGAGCCCCTCCCTTATGAAACCAGGTTGCAACGCCTTGGTCTCTTCAGCCTTGAAAGACGGCGTTTAAGAGGCGACTTGATCGAAGTGTATAAAATCATGCATGGGATAGAAAAGGTGGATAGAGAAAAAATATTTTCTCTATCACACAATACTAGGACGAGGGGGCACTCCCTAAAACTCATAGGTGAGAAAGTGAGGACAAATAAAGGGAAATATTTCTTCACCCAGAGGGTCCTTGGTTGATGGAATTCACTTCCAGAAGAGGTTGTGACAGCTGTCAGCCTGCGTAGCTTAAAGGCAGAATTAGACAGATTCATGGATGCCAAGTGTATTGGTGGTTATTGCCTCTATGTTGGTTGAGGCAGGCAGGGTTCCCTTGAGTCCCATTTGTTGGGGGTCGAGGGAAAGGGAGGGTTTTGCCTTCTCTTTCTGCCCAAGATCCCCATGGACAATTGGGCGGCCACTGTGTGACACAGAATGCTGGACGTGATGGGCTTTGGCCTGATTCAGCAGGGCTCTTCTTAGGTTCTTAGGTTCTTAAAGGCTCTGAAGCCTGGGGAGAGCAAAAAACGTGTGTGCAATAGTGTGCTGGGAGCAATGTAGGGTCACATACGCATGCACTTGCTGGGGGCTGTATGGAATTATGGGTGTGGGCAATCATGTGTGCATTCCCCACCTTTAGGCACATGAACCAAAAAAGGTTTACCATCACTGAACTAAGATGATAAGCAAGCCCTTCCTCACACTTCCCTGCAAAATATTGGTGACAACAAGCATTTTGAATAGAGATCTTGGTGACTCGTTTATGTCATCCTGCTTAATTAAATTACCAACCTGCAGGGAGAGTGTTGAGTCTGACCTTGGCCTTTGATGTAATGAGACGATGAGTCAGGCAGCCCTGTCGCTTCTGGGATCTCGGAAAACACAGCCTTGCGCTTCCTGGTGAATGTTGTCTCTGGGAAATCACATGGCAAAACGCTTAGGGGAACATCTGCACAGGTGTCTGGTGAGGCATTTTAAGTAGAGCTGGGGATTTGCACATGCAAAAAAGGTGCCACCAAGGAGACATTGGGTTCATTGCGAAGGTCGCCACTTCAAAGTTCTTGGGAGAGATGCAATACATGGCTGAGAAAAGGCTGCATGTCTTTTGTCCCTGTCCCAAAAAACACATCTGGAGGGGAATCGCACTTGCTAGGGGTTGCAGTCCAAGGAGAAATGTGGTTCCATGCAGTGATGGGCTGCCATTTTTTTTACTGCCACTGTGGGCGTGGCTTATTTTGTGGGTGTGGCTTTATGGTCATGTGACCAGGAAGAAGTGGCTTGGCAATCATGTGATGGGGTGGCTTAAAGTTCATGTGACTGAGTGGGAGTGGCTTACTGACCCACATAAGTTTTCAAAAAGGTGCTTGGACTCTTTTTCAGTCGATTAAGTCACATTATTTCAAGAGCCACAAAAAGGACAAATGATAGACAGCATGATTTGTTGAGGAGCACAGCAACATTTTAAGGTTTTGTACTGAACGCACAAGGTTCAGTATGATTTCCTCCGAGACCGCCTTCTGCTGCATGAATCCCAGCATCCAGCCAGGTCCCACAGAGTCGGCCTTCTCTAGGTTGCATGAACCAGACAGGGAAGAGCCTTCTGTGTGTGTGTGGGGGGGGGGGGGCGGCCCTCTGGAATCAGCTCCCCCCAGAGATTCACACTGCCCCCACCAGCCCAATCTCGTAGGACTCAGGGTTTAAATACCCTTATTTTATTTAGGACTCAGGGTTTAAATATTGCTTATTTTAACTTTTATTTTCAGTGCTATTAGTTAAAACAGTCTTTATTAAATTATTTTCCACATTAAAAATGTTTGATAAATTAAACCTGTGTTTTGTTCTGTCCATGATAAACAGCAGTGGCTTCAGAGTCAGTTACCATATTTTTCAGAGTATAAGATGCACCTTTTCCTCCCTAAAAGAGGCTGAAAATTCAAGTGCGTCTTATACTCTGAATACAGCTTTTTAAAAAGCTTTTTACCCAGTCCTAATTTTCTGCTAACGATCATCCCAGCTCTTATTTTGCAGGTTCTTTCATTGTTACTGTCTGCAAAGAATGTTTTCCAAGCCCTAAGTCCTTTGCAGAGGTTTTTTTCATTGCTTTAACTTGCTCCAAATAGGTTTCTTTCCAGCCCTAGCCAGGTGCTAACGAGGTTCCCAGCTCTTATCACTTGCAAGCTCTTTCATTGTTACTCTCTGCTAAGAATGTTTTCCAAGCCCTAAGTCTTTCAGGGGGTTTTTCAGAATTTTTCTTTCCAGCCCTAACCAGAATCTAACAATGTTCCTGGCTCTTACTGTCTTGCAAGCTCTTTCTTGTTACTCTCTCCAAATACTTTTTTTTAAAGCCCTAACCAGGGGATAAAACAATGTGTTGAAGCTGACCAGACTGAAATTGCTAGCCAGATGAATATCTCATAAGCAAATTCTTTTTCCTATTTTCCTCCCCCAAAACTAAGGTGCGTCTTATACTCTGAAAAACATGGTACTTATACTTAGAATTGGTCTGTGTCACCATTTGATTGAGAGAGAAGCGGAGATCCAGCACACACAGTTTTCAGCTCAGCTGATGAAGAAGTATCCCCCTTTGCATGTAGTGCAAGCCTGCCTCTCTCTTCCCTGGGTGACTCTACAGACTTAGGGGGTGCAGTGGCTTTAGGACCCTGAAATAGGTTTTGCCTGGCCTCCAGATCCCAAGTCTGCAAGACACCACCTAAAGGATTCAGAAAAAGCCACTTCCATTCAGAGATCATCCCAGGAAAAGCTTCTCTCTCTCTCTCTCTCTCTCTCTCTCACACACACACACACACACACACACACGGCCCTCCGTTGTGATTGCTGAGCATGACATTCATTTGGAATGGAACCAATTCCCCAGGGACCTTCTGCCGACATCTGAGTGCAGCCTGCAGATTTCCTGAGGGTAAATTTATTCAGCCTCGGAATGAATGAAGCATCTATATCAACCTTTCTGGGAGCTCCCTGCGAGCGAGTGTGGAGGAGGAGGAAGAAGGGGGTGATACTGATGCTGAAGCAATTAGGTCTCTCCTGACCTCTCTTAGCCCAGCTTGGCCTCCGAATTAGAGGCTTCCCCTGTTCCCTTAAATAAACCTTCTCCCTGGCTGTGGGGACAATCGAACGGTACATTTGGTGACAGCAATGGAAGGCTGTCATCGCTGGGAGTATAGCTTCTGCTGTAGCCATTGCAGAGCAAGCGGACTTTAGCCAAACTCTCATTAATCTCGGCTACTTGGCAGTAACTTTGCCTTGTCCTGCACTGCAAACTGCTTGATTGACCAGCAATTAAGAAGGGAAGCCAAGGGAAGACTCATAGGCCCTTGTGACTCTCCCATGGCATCCTGATGGTGGGCATGTCTTCAGATTTAATTGAACCTACTCATTGAATTTACTCATTGTTTAGACTTTAACCATGTAGAACTTTACTTGATGAAGTATGTGATATAATATGAATAGTTTCTTTTATTAATGATATATACACTGCTCAAAAAACAAAGGGAACACACAAATAACACATCCTGGATCTGAATGAATGAAATATTCTCATTGAATACTTTGTCCTGTACAAAGTTGAATGTGCTGACAACAAAATGAAATTGATTGTATATGCATGCATGTATGTATGTATGTATGTATGTATGTATGTATATACTGGTATAGAGCTGGTACAGAGCTGATGGGATTGGATACTGTAGCCTAGAGGTTAAGTCTCTGCCTTACAAGACAAAGGTTGCAAGTTCAAGTCCCAGTGAGGGTATGGCTAGCTGATGAGACCAAAATAAGGCTGAAATAGATCTATCCTAGCCTCCCTTAATTTTCAAATTCAGCAAAAACATGTCACACACACACACACACACATGCTATATGACACAATATTAAAATTTAGATAAAAGAGATTTTATTAATGTTTACATTGAGCTAATGCAACTTTTTATAGTAAGATAGAGAAAAATAATTTTGACTTTGATTTTTAAGAATTGACAATGTTGTATAAAATTAATAGAAATTTTTAGATGAGGAGAGATAAGAGCCTCCATTGAGTGACTAATAAGAAAAGAAAAGTTTATATATGATTGATTTTAAGCATTGTTGTTGTGTTTATAACTATATATTGTTTTATTTTATGGTGGAGAAAAAAATATATACCAAAAAAAAAAAAGATTTAATTGAATCTCAGGAGCATTTAGAGCCTGCAGTGGCTTGGACCCTATGTTGAGTCTCCAAGGCAACCTTAGCATTGGCTACCTCACAACGCCATCATTTTCCTGAATGCTCTCCTCTAGTGACACCAATTGGTCTGGAAAATTCTCTTTCCTCAAAACTGGTAATGCCAGACCCAAAGAACCAGGAACAGAACATGGAGTTACTTCTGAGTAATTTCTTTACTATTGTTTGCCTACAGACAGAATTGTGCCGGACTAAAATAATTTTCTACAGCATATCACTATAGATATATCTTTGAACTGCTAGGGAGGGTCCATCTTTGTCCTCTTCTTGCTGACCAGACCTTCCAAGCTCTGCTGTCTCTTAGTCTTCTGAGAAAGAGCCCATCCTCCTGTGACTCTAGACCACCTTCCATCTCAGGTAGCAAAACCATGTGGGAGAACTTTTTTGTCTTCCCATTAGCTGGTGCACCTTTGATAGTGAAGTTTCTCCTGCAGGTTCCAAAGGACCTTGGAGATGGAAATGGAAAGAACTCCCCCTGTCTCTACCCAGCCTGATCCTGTTTCCCCAAACTATCCCTTGGCTTCATCTTTTTTTTCTTCTTCAACAATTGTTTATTGAACACAATGAAACTTATACACAAGAAAGAATGATGTTTCTTTTACACTATTTTCCACATAATCTCCATCCTGTCCTATGGACTTCCTCCATACCCTGTCAGTACCATTCCTTGTTCTTTTTTAAAAAAAATATTTTATTTTTAAATGCACAATACAAAAACTAAAAATCAAAAACAGATATAAACACATTCAAAGAGAGATAAAAAAGAGGACGTTTGTTGAACTGCACAAACTTTCTCTTTTGTTTTCGAACCCTTCAGGGACAGGGATTGGGCCAAGCAGGGCACCATTCTCTGCCGTACTTGCCTTTCCCTACCAAATCAGTCCAGCAGGCAGTGTCATGTATGTGCACCCCTGTGTGAGATTTTGCTTCTGCACATGCGTGGAACAAAGAAATTGCTGAAAATCACTGAAATCTCATGCGAGGATGTTCACCCAACAGACAAACCGGAAGTTCAGGAAGCTTCCTGAAGCCCCGGAGTGCAAAAAACAGCACAACGGCAAACAGGAAGTGCGTTTTTCAAACTTCCGGTTTGCCCATTTGGGCATTTTTTTTCACATACCAGGCTTCAGTAAGGCATGTGCACATGTGCAGATGGGCAGTGCGCATGAGGGTGCATGCATGGGGGGAGGGAAGGGGTGTGGGGACACACATAGACACTCTTTTGGCACACAAACCAAAAAAGGTTCGTCATCACAGCCCTGGGGAGTTTGGCGGCATAGAAATATAGTCTTTAGAGTCTTCGGAGAGGGACGGCATACAAATCTAATAAACAAACAAACAAACAAACAAAAATAAACAAATAAATAAATAAATACATTCTACCTCATGGGGTTGTTGTGCAGGTGGGAATGGCTGCAGAGAGGCCAGCAGGATTTTTTATTTTTTATTTTACAAAGTTGCCAAACGGATTATGCGAATATAAGGCGATTTTGACACCGATGACAAACGTCTAATTTAAGCACCTTCAAATTTCCATTTATTCAATTCCCTCAGTTGCCACTCAGCGCTGACATTTGTTTATCACCCTTCATGGTTTTTATTTTAAAATATATCGTGCATCAATTAAGCATGTCAGAATAGCAAAAGGTAATGAGAAGGAAGTTGCCGGAGCTCTTCCAAGGTGAGCCGGGCAGGAATTTTGCCAAGGGGGTCCTCCTGGGTGAAGGGAGCCTGAGGAGGCCCAGGGGCTTTGAGGAGTGGGGGGAGAAAACAGAGGGAGGGGGAGAGATCTGGATTCTGTAAGGCCCCAAGGAGCTGTAATGGCTGACCTGCGGCTCCCAGGAGCTGCCCCCTCCCTCTTCAGCATTTTGTGTTTAAAGATTATTTAGTACATTGCCAACAACTGTATGTACAAACCCTTAAAATATTGATAAATTAGTAATATCATATATTAGACAAACTCCATTTACACTTGTTAAAATCAACTACTACTTTACCAAGAGTAAATAAAACCGAAGGGAAGTTTACTCCATCCACACATCCAAATCAGAGGTTGTATATTATTGATCTGCCAGCTATCAGCTGCCCCCCCTTTTCTTTTCTGGTCTTTATAATCTTCTCTTTCTATCTATACCCTTCCTTTTTCCTTTTTCACTTTCTTTCTATTTATTTTCTCATTTTGTCTTTCAACATGACATTTACGATTATGTTAATAATTACTATATGTGTTATTTTCCACTCTACCTTTTTTTCTGATAAATGTGTATATGCTCAATAAAGATTATTTTTTTAAAAAATACATTCCCAGACCATCACATCCCTAAACAGCTCCTCTATGGTGAGCTGTCTAAAGGAAAGCGATTACACAGGAAACAAAGGAAGCGATACAAAGATACGTTGAAAGCCTCCAAATCTCTTGATATCGACCCTGCCTCCTGGGAAACCCTGGCACAAGATCGACCCACATGGTGCATGCTGACCCACCAAGGCTGCTAGACATCTGAGCCCAGAAGAACATTCATGGCAGAAGAGAAGCGAGCACTTCGCAAAACCAGAGCTGCAAATGCTGCGACAATGGTGCCCACACATGTCTGCCCAATGTGTGGCAGAACATTTCGTGCCTGGATAGGCCTTACCAGCCACCTGTGGACCCATTGCGTAATGCCCACAGCACAAAGCAAAGAGGAGACATGATAGCAGTCTTCTAATACTTGACGGGCTATCACAGAGAGGAGGGTCACATTATTTTCCAAAGCACCAGAAGGCCAGACAAGGAATAACAGATGGAAACTGACCAAAGAGAGATTCAGCTTGGAAATAAGGAGGAACTTTCTGATGGTGAAATCAATCAACCAGTGGAACAGCTCACCTGCAGAGGTTGTGAGAGCTCTAACACCAGAAAGTTTCAAGGGGAGATTGGACTGCCATTTGTCCGAAATGATAAAGGGCAGCGATGGCGAACCTTTATTTCCTCGGGTGCCATAAGAGCATGGGCTCACTCTATCATGCATGCATGAGTGCCCACACCCACAATTCAATGCCTGGGAAAGGCAAAAACAGCTTTCCCTGCCCTCCCGGAGGCCCTCTGGTGGCTAGAAATGGCCTGTTTCCCAACTTCCGGTGAGCCCAGTAGGCTCATGTTTCTCCCTCCCCAGGCTCCAAAAGACTCCCTGGCGCAGGGGGAGAGTAAAAATGCCCACTACCATTCTCCCGGAGTCTCTCTGGAAGTAAAAAACACCCTCCCAGAGCCTCTGAGAGATCCAAAAACCAGCTGGCAGGCACACACATGCATGTTGGAGCAGTGCTAGGGCAACAGCTTGCATGCCAGCAGATATGGTGAGCCTTTCCTTCTCATCCTATTGTTGGTGGCAGAAAATCAGGGACAGGATAAAGAGGTCAAAGGCACTGTGCGTTTTTTGCATGTAACCTTTACAGAAGAATTTGATCTACTGACGGTCAAGGCAAATTAGCAAAGAGTCAATGGATTTTAAGGGGTGGATGAACTTCCTGGGATGTAGTGATTCCAAGCTGATGATGCAATTGACATTCCTCCCTCAGGCTCATCTCCTACACTCCTGTAGCATCAGTCTCATTTCTCTCTTTGGATGCAAAACCAGGAGAGTGGATTTATTTGTAGGAGGGACATAAAGGAACAGAGAAAGGAGAATTCTGATCTGTTTCGAAATTGCCATGTTTTGCCGAAGACACCTGTAAACCGAGGAGGAAGATGGTATAATAATTTTGTGTATAGTCTAAGTCCAGGAAAAGCAATGCATTATTTATGTGTTTATTTGTATCCCACCTTTAATACTTTTAGAATTACTCAAGGCAATGAACACATCCAACACAGATTCATCCTGCTCTTTTCCTCACAACGAAAACCTTGTGAAGTAAGTTGAATGAGAGAGAGAAAGGAACTAGCATTTTCATGGCTCAGGCAGGACTTGAACTCAGGATCTCCCGCTTTCTAGCCTGCTGCCTTAACCACTAAACTAGTGTTTCTCAAATAGTGGGCCCTAGGGGTGTGAGGAGCAATGCCAGGGGGGCACATGACTCCAGGGAACGGAGAACTGTACATTTTTTGGCGCAGGGAGTTGGGGATTTTCGCACAACAATAGCACACAGCAGGAGATATGAAGTGCAGATAACAAACCCTTAAGAGACCCCATGAAAAAATATTTAACAAGGATTAAAAGAAAGGAGGAGAGAAACGGAGATCATGAGACAAACGTAAGTCTCCTGAAAGCTAAGATGAGGAAATATGATGAACGTATATAGTGCTTGGTTTCACTGTGGCTATGGTGGGAGACGAGGAAGGACCAGTATGTTTACTGTGTCTAAAAATGTTGGCAGCAGACAGCATGAAGCCAAGTAAATTAAGACATCACTTATACGCATTACACCTCAATCATGCTGATAAGCTGCTTGAGTTTTCTCAGCAAAAACATGCCAAATATTGCAAACAGTCATCCCAGGAGAGAGTTGGTGGGGGTGCGCACGAAAAGTTTACTTCTTCCTGGTGGGCGTAACCAAAAATAATTGAGAAGCACTGCACTAAACCAAACATATATTATAAGATATTCTTATCAGAATGGAGAAGATGTAGGAATATCATCTCCGTTTTGTCTTTGCTGTTTGTCTGCTTGTGTAACCTGAAATATTTAGATATACAGTACAACAGTTTTTTAAATGACGTCTTCAAATTGATTCAAAAGCAGACTCTTTAAAATGCAGCCATTTCATTTGAATGTAAACAGTATTTTCAGAAAAATACCCATATCAATCCAGAACTGCTTATCACTTCTACAGCCAATACAATTTGCAAGCTAGGATGAATGCCAACAATTGAGCAAGTTGAGTGGGCAAGGAATAAATCTAAATGTTTGTTGATTCCCTGCTCCCTTTTAGCCCAGCTTACCATCTCTTTCAGTCTTTATAAACAGAGGCCACTTCAGAAGGCAAGATAGGACCTTCTGTATTCTGATATCCAAACACTGGATTATCTAAAAAGCCCATAACTCATCACAAGCTAATTATACGAGGGTTATCCGGAAAATAAGGTTACAAGGCACATAGTTCTCATGTAGAGCCAACAGAAGAGACCAGGAAGTGCCAGTGGTCAGCAGGTCATCGACTGGTGTTGTGGTGAAGGTTAGAGATGAGCATCCCCATTCCGTTTCCCTTCAAGTGCGAAGTGCATGCTCTAATACGCTACCTGGATGCTAAGGACTACTGCGATGGGTGCCCAAGATGCTTGGGCACAAAATCAGCAGAGTCAATGCCGCCTGAGAATTTCTTGACCATTTTGAGATTGAAGGCAAAGCTTTTCTCAACTGTAGAGTGCCAGGAGATGAAACTTGGGCTTATTACCATACTCCAGAGAGCAAACGCCAATCAATGCAGTGGCACCATACCCATTCTCCTTCAGTTAAAAAAAATGCAAAACTCAGCAATCAGCAAGAAAAATCTTGGGCACCCATCACACACAAATCTTGGGCACCCATTGCAGCAGCGTTCATGCCCTTAGTATTCAGGTAGCGTATTATAGCGCGCAGTTTGCACTTGGAGGGAAACAGTAGGAGGACGCTGATTTCTAACCTTCACCATGCCAGTCAATGATCTACTGACCATTGGCACTGCTCGGTCTCTTCCACTGGCTTCCCGCTACATGATAGTAATACTAACTTCCCTCGTGAACATTCCCTGCAAGGGCTACGTGCCTTGTAACCTCACTTTCCGGATAACCTTTACCTTTACCCGGGCTACCTTTGAAAAGTGTTCGGAAACTTCAGGTCATGCCAAATGCAGCTGCGATAGCAATCATCGGCTTTCCCAAATATGCCCATGTTACACCAACACTCCGCAGTCTGCATTGGTTGCTGATCAGTTTCCGGTCACAATGCAAAGTGTTGGTTATGACCTATAAAGCCCTTCACGGCACCGGACCAGATTATCTCAGGGACCACCTTCTGCTGCACGAATCCCAGTGACCAGTTAGGTCCCACAGAGTGGGTCTTCTCCGAGTCCCATCAACTAAACAATGTCGCTTGGCGGGACCCAGGGGAAGATCCTTCTCTGTGGTGACCCCGGCCCTCTGGAACCAACTCCCCCCAGAGATTAGAATTGCCCCCACCCTCCTTGCCTTTCGTAAGCTTCTTAAAACCCACCTCTGCCGCCAAGCATGGGGGGACGGAGATACTCCTTCCCCCTAGGCCTTTACAATTTTATGCATGGTAGGTCTGTATGTATGTTTGGTTTGATAATAAGGGTTTTTAACTGTTTTAGTATTGGATTGTTATATGCTGTTTTTATCATTGTTGTTAGCTGCCCCAAGTCTACGGAGAGGGGCGGCATACAAATCCAATAAATAATAATAAATAATAATAATAACCCTCGTAATCCGTGTGACATTGCTGCTTAGAAAGACCAGTGCAATATTTGGCTGCAGCAACAAAAATTCAAATTTCCAAGTCACAGGAAGTAATTGTTCCATTTTTAAAAAAAATGTTAGCCCAACCCTGCCTCAAGTTCAAAATCCACTTCTGGGCTCCATGTTTTAAGACCAGATTAAATATAGGGAAGGCTAATCAGGTGACTTGAAACTTAATAATAATAATAACAACAACAGAGTTGGAAGGGACCTTGGAGGTCTTCTAGTCCAACCCCCTGCTTAGGCAGGAAGCCCTACACTATTTCAGACAGATGGCTATCCAACATCTTCTTAAAAACTTCCAGTATGGGAGTATTCACAACTTCCAGAAGCAGTTCCACTGATCAACTGTTCTGACTGTCAGGAATTTTATCCTAAGTTGTTTCTTTCCTTGTTTATTTTCCACCCATTGCTTCTTGTTCTAACCTCAGGTGCTTTGGAGAATAGCTTGACTCCCTCTTCTTTGTGGCAACCCCTGAGATAGTGGAAGACTTCTATCATGTCTCCCCTGGTCCTTCTTTTCATTAAACTAGCCAGGCCCAGTTCCTGCAACCGTTCTTCATATGTTTTAACCTCTAGTCCCCTAATCATCTTTGTTGCTCTACTTTTAATGGATGCAATCATAGAATGGAAAATATTTAGCCTTGAGAGCAGAAAGCAGGTTCTAACAGAACATTCAAAACCAAACTACAGCATAAAAGCAGATGGACGGTGTGCAACCAAACACCAAGGGAAGAAGCTCCCCTTAGGAGCAGAGACTGGACATTCATCTCTCTGGAATGCTTTTAATCTGCCTGCCTGCATTGAATGTGGATTGGACTCCACAAGGCCTAAAGGGAATCACTGCCTAAAATAATGACTGTCTCTCCAAACAGCTGGAGGAGCAGGAACAGGTTGATAGGAAACCTTTGAAATTAGTCTCTGTGTGTGATTTTCCAGACTCACAATTAATCATCTGGATAAACCAACAGTCTTTTATCCTTTTGACGGCATCCAAAAGTCAAAGGTTAGAAGTGCTTAACTTGAGCCTCAAAAGTCAACAAATGATTCATTATTTGTGTGTGTGTGTGATATGACCATTTTGGCTAAATAAATAGCCATATAATCTTTCTGGTAAGCATAAGTGAAGAAGAAAGACTAACTTTGTCAAGCTTCTCTTTTAGCAACATGAATTGGAAGCAATAAATCCCCAGAACAAGCCTTCCAGATTTCTGATTAATAACATGGTTTCTGTGCATGGGTGACTTATGCAGTGAGTCTCAACCAAACTGCTTTTCAGGGCCTGCTTCCCTCCATCTCTGCTTTCTGGGACAGACACTACTTCACACAAATGGTTATCCAACATCTTCTTCAAAATGTCCAGGGTTGGAGCATTCATAACTTCTGGAGGCAAGCTGTTCCACTGATTAACTGTTATGACTGTCGGGAAATTTCTCCCTAGTTCTAAGTTACTTCTCTCCTTCTTTAGTTTCCACCCATTCCTTCTTGTTCTACCCTCAGGTGCTTTGGAGAATAGTCTGACTCCCTCTTCTTTGTGGCAGCCCCTGAGATATTGGAACACTGCTATTGTGTCTCCCCTGGTCCTTCTTTTCATTAAACTAACCATGCCCAGTTCCTGCAACTGTTCTTCATATGATTTATACTCTGGTCCCCTAATCATCTTTGTTGCTCTTCTCTGCACTTTTTCTAGAGTCTCAATATCCCTTTTGCATTCACCAAAACTGAATGCAGTATTCTAAGTGTGGTCTTACCAAGGCCTTACAAAGTGGTAGTAACACTTCACATGATCTTGGTTCTATCCCTTTGTTAATGCAGCCTAGAACTGTGTTGGCTTTTTTGGCAGCTACTGCACATGGCTGGCTCAAATTTAAATGGTTGTCCACTAGGACTCCAAGATCCCTCTCTCAGTTACTACTGTTGAGCAATGTACTACACATGCTGTACATGCACATTTTGTTTTTATTGCCTAAATGTAGAACCATTGAATTTCATTTTGTTAGATAGAGCCCATTGTTCAGGTTTGTCAATATCCTTCTGTATTTTGTGCCTATCTTCTGGAGTGTTGGCTATTTTTTGGCAGCTACTGCCCATGGCTGGCTCATATTTAAATGGTTTAAATGGTTTATTTAAATATTTAAATTAGTCAGATAAAGCCTAGCCAGTTAAGTCTGTCCATATCTCTAAAGAAGAATTAGAAGTCAGCGACTTCTATGCCCACATTTGGGATGCACCTTGACTGACAATATCCTAGTTTGCTCTCACCCTCCTGCCTTCCGAACATCATTAAGATGTTCCCCATGAGCTGGACCTAAAGAGGAGGAGAGTCAGGATTTGTGGTCTAGAATGGGATTGTTATAATGCATGATAGCATGAAAAGTTTGTACGTGTGTATGTTTTGTTATTTCTTCATTTGTTGTTAGCCAGTTAAAATTCTTGGAAGAGGCACGGTGGCTCAGTGGCTTAATGACACTGGAGATAACTTTTGCTCTGGTGATTCAAGTCCTAGCACTGCATGGCAAGATGAGCCTCCATCGCTCACCTCAGAATTTTCCCACCCAGGAATTTGAAAGCATAGTTTATATCAGTGATGGCGAACCTATGGCACAGGTGCCACAGGTAGCCTGTGGTGCCATATCTGCTAGCACACGAGCCATTGCCATAGTTTAGCTCCAATGTGCATGTGTGTGCCGGCCAGCTGATTTTTTTTGGCTCACATAGAAGCTCTGGAAGGGCATTTTTGGATTCCAGAGAGCCGCCAGGAGGATAGGGGAGGGCATTTTTACTCTCCCTGAGCTCCAGGGAAGCCTTTGGAGCCTGGGGAGTTCGAAACGCGAGCTACTGGGCCCACTAGGCATTGAATTATGGGTGTGGGCACTCTCACCGGCGCGATAGCACTCGCGCATGCTCTTTCGGCACCCAAGGAAAAAAAAGGTTCCCCATCACTGGTATATACTATATGAATAGATAAATAGGTACCACTCATGTGGAGAGTTGGAATCCTGCTGGCGCTGGACTTTCCCAGATGCAATGCCCATTTGCAAGATGACTTTGTTGGAGGGAGGAAGCCTCAGATGACACTGCAGGAAAGCCACTTGTCTATCTTCCTGGTGTGGAGTTGATTCGCTTTCATGTGGCCCACCTTGGAAAGCAGGAACCAAACAAGGCTAGGAGTCTTAGGCAGCCAAACCATTACTCTGCATTAGCATTGGCTTATATAACATCTCCATATGCTAAGTAAAAATAAAGCAAACATTTTATTCTTTTAAGTAATATAAAATGATAAACAAATCAAAGTGATATTTCAGTGCAAGCAGTGATGAGCTCCTATGGGTACGGTCAGGAACGCAGTACCGGTAGCAAAATTTGGAGCTCCACCCCAGAGCACCCAATTTGCACTGAAAGATGTTGAAACAAAATGCATAAGCCATGGCCACAGTGTGGTAGTAAAAATTTTGGTAGCCCATCACTGTGTGCAAGCATAAAGTTGACATAACTAGTGTTGGGCGAACCGAACCTGCAGAGTTCGGGTTCGTAACGAACTTTGCGCGATTCGGCATGCCGAACCCGAATTTTTGCAAAAGTTTGGCAAAAGTTCAGGTTCGGGTTCTGGAGAGTGCCAGGAAGCGCTGCCGCCCAGTTGTCACCTTCTGAAACAGCCGGGGAGCTGTCGGCCAGTCGGGAGGTGAAAAAGGAGGAGGGGAATCCTACAAAGAGATTCCAGGGGCGGAGCTTTAACATCACCAAGACGTCCTTCCTGGCCGGCTGAAACGGGGACTCCAGGAAGGACGTCTCAGTGACATCAAAGCTCCACCCCTGGAATCCCCTGGTGGGATTCCCCACCTCCTTTTGCACCTCCTGACTGGCCGACAGCTCCTCCACTGTTCTGGGAAGCGCCGCCGCCCAGCTGTCACCTTCAGAAACAGCCGGGGTGCCTCTCGGCGGTCTCCCGATCGCCGAACCCAGAAGTTCGGCAAAAGTTTGGGTTCGGGTTTGGGAGAGCGCCAGGAAGTGCCCCGACTGTTCCGGAAGGTGACAGCTGGGCGGCGGCCCTTCCTGGTGCTTTCCCGAGCGCCAAACTCGAAAGTTCGGCAAAAGTTCCTGTTCGGGGTCATGTGTCAAACCCAAACTTTTTTAAAAATTCAGGTGCCAAACCCGAACCCGAACTTTGTTGGGTTCACCCAACACGAGACATAACTTCAGATCTTTCTTCTTTAGAATCTGAGTTGTCTACTCAGCAGCCATGCTGAAAACGAACCGTTGCCATGGTCAAGGCTGAAGAACTGCTGGTGGCATCTGGAATGGGAAAGAGTTATTGCCAAATCTGAATTAATATTAGTTCTGCTTAGTAGCATGAATTAATAAAAAAGGTTAAAGGTGTGATTGATATATATATACCTATTAAATACCTATTAAAGAAGCCTTAACAGCTATCCAAAACAAACACAAGCCCCCCAAATATATCTTAGATATAACCAACCACTGTCTGACTAATACATACTTCATCTATAATGAACAAAGATATAAACAGATAGAGGGAGCCCCCAAGGGATCGCCCCTCTCACCTGTCATCGCCAACCTCTATATGGAATATTTTGAAAATAATGCATTGGAGCAATCTAAACACAAACCTAAACTTTGGCTGAGATATGTTGATGACACTTTTGTAATTTGGCCACATGGAAAAGAAAAACTAGACAATTTCCTCACACATCTCAATAGCCTACACACGAAAATACAATTTACTATGGAAACAGAAGCCAATGATCAACTTCCCTTTCTGGATGTACTAATCTATAAAAAACCCAATGGCACCCTAGGACACACCATCTACCAAAAGAAAACCCATATCAACAGTTATTTAAATGCACACTCCCACCACCACCCCGCACAGATCACCTCAGTAGCCAAAACTCTCATCACCAGAACCAAATGCCTAGCTGACTATGAGCACTTAAAAACTGAATTGAACAAACTCAAAGATGTATTAATTTCTAATGGATTCGAAAGGAAAACAATTACAAACCTAATCAAAAAAGAGACCCCCCCCAAAAATCAAGACCAAGAACAGGATAATGGTACCACCCTCCTCCCTTACATCAAGGGCAACACAGACAAAATTAGTAAAATTCTACACAAACATAATATCAAAACTTCATTTGTCACTAACCAAAAAATATCAAACATCCTAAGAAACCCAAAAGATAAAATCCAACTAGAACACCAAGGAATCTATGAAATCCCTTGCAAAACATGTGCAGCCACATACATTGGACAAACCAATCGAAGAGTGAGCGCACATGTTGCAGAACATAAGAATGCAGTCAAAAAAGAAGAAAAAACTTCCTCCCTTGTCCAGCACATTAAAAAAACAGGGCACGAAATTGACTTTGAAAAAACTAAATTACTTTCCAAAACAGAAAATTTATACAGAAGAATTACTATGGAAGCTATAGAGATAGAGAAACACCCCTTCAGCATGAACAAACATGATGACACGTCCCGCCTACCAGAGATTTGGAAACAAGCCTTAAACAAAAAAACATATCATAATCATCACCATGTCAATCCTTCAAGTAATTGTGATTCCACCAACCAATCAAATCACTAAAACATAGTCACCCAATCTATTTGCTACATTCAAACCAAATCTCCACCCCCAACACTATATGTAAGGAACAAATGGCAGTTGCAAACATTCCATATTTACAGCAGCACGAAGCTTAAAACTTCAGCCTGATGATGGTG
The DNA here is from genome assembly GCF_031021105.1 of Erythrolamprus reginae. NCBI lineage: Eukaryota > Metazoa > Chordata > Lepidosauria > Squamata > Dipsadidae > Erythrolamprus > Erythrolamprus reginae. Next base: position 34,345,250 of record NC_091957.1, read on the forward strand.
AATGTAATTTCACCGAAACGTCTGGATTTTGGTTTTGCTTCTTAGAATTCAGCATCTGGAAGTGGTTGTCTAGATAATAATACATCTCAAGTCCACTGGGACTTTGCTCCCAGCACAAATTCACACACACACACACACAGACACACACACACACACACACACACACACACACACACACACAAACATATATTGTAGGAGCATTTTTTAAGTGACCCCAAAAGAGGAAATGTTATAGAATTGTTTGTTTTGTCACATTATTCCTGCAGGTGCTTTGCTGTTTCCACCCAGACATTTCTTGGCAGGGATTAAGCTAGCCTGGCAGCCGCTTTTCAAGGCGATGAGAAGGAAATATTTTAGGGCTAATTAAGAATGTATTTTCTGAATATTTATGAGAAAATATGCAGTGGAGCCATGGTAGAATTGTGGTAGAAACCTTGGGGGGAAAAAACCTGAAACTCACCATGGCATCCCTGCTGAGACTTCCCTCTGATAGAACTGGAGACCTCGCCTACAAAAAGATATTGACAAAATTGAACGGGTCCAAAGATGGGCTACAAGAATGGTGGAAGGTCTTAAGCATAAAACTGATCAGGAAAGACTCAATGAACTCAATCTGTATAGTCTGGAGGACAGAAGGGAAAGGGGGGACATGATCAAAACATTTAAATATGTGAAAGGGTTAAATAAGGTCCAGGAGGGAAGTGTTTTTAATAGGAAAGTGAACACAAGAACAAGGGGACACAATCTGAAGTTAGTGGGGGGAAAGATCAGAAGCAACGTGAGAAAATATTATTTTACTGAAAGAGTAGTAGATGTTTGGGACAAACTTCCAGCAGACGTGGTTGGCAAATCTACAGTAACTGAATTTAAACATGCCTGGGATAAACATAGATCCATCCTAAGATAAAATACAGGAAATATTATAAGGGCAGACTAGATGGACCATGAGTAGTGTTGGGCGAACCCAATGAAGGTCGGGTTCGGGTTCGGCACCTAAATTTTTAAGACATTTCGGGTGTGGCACCCGAATCCAAACCTGAACTTTTGCCGAACTTTCTAGTTCGGCACTCGGAAAAGCGCCAGGAAGCACCGCCGCCCAGCTGTCACCTTCCGGAACAGTCGGGGCCCTTCCCGGCGCTCTCACAAACCCAAACCTGAACTTTTGCTGAACCTCCGGGTTCAGCGTTCAGGGGACCGCCGAGAAGCGCCCCGACAGCCGGGAGTCGGCCAGTCAGGAGGCGCAAAAGAAGGTGGGGAATCCCACAAGGGGATTCCAGGGGTGGAGCTTTGATGTCATTGAGACGTCCTTCCTGGAGTCCCCGTTTCAGCCGGCCAGGAAGGACGTCTTGGTGATGTCAAAGCTCCACCCCTGGAATCTCCTTGTGGGATTCCCCTCCTCCTTTTTCGCCTCCCGACTGGCTGACAGCTCCCCGGCTGTTTTGGAAGGTGACAGCTGGGCGGCGGTGCTTCCTGGCGCTCTCCTGAACCCGAACTTTTGCAAAAATTTGGGTTTGGGTTCGGTATACTGAACTGCGCAAAGTTTGGTACAAACCCGAACATTGCAGGTTCGGTTCGCCCAACACTAACCATGAGGTCTTTTTGTGCCGTCAATCTTCTGTGTTTCTATGTTTCTAACTTCCCAAGTGGGTTGGCTCAGCCATTCAGAAAAGAATCCCTTGTCAGCTTACTGGAGGATGGGAAAGGGGGCAGGAATCTTTGTCCTCTAGTCGAGGTACTTCACTGACTCTCTGGAACAATTGTGCTTGAAAAATTTCTGATGTGGTTCACTCGCATGTGTTATGAGTACTCCTTGTCCACCTCAGGTTATGTCAGATGGGCCCAGTAGGCTTGTGTTTTGCCCTCCTGAGGCTCCAAAGGCTTCCCTGCAGCTGAGGGAGGGTAAAAGCACATCCTCCCCAGCCCCCTGGAGGCTCTCTGGAAGCCAAAAATGCCCCCCCCCAAATGCCCCCCCCACATTTTTGTGTGAGTCAAAAATCAGCTGGCCCGCACACACATGGACGTTGGAGCTGAGCTAGGACAATGACTCTCGTGCCAGCAGATATGGCTCCTTATGCCAACTGTGGCACCTGTGCCATAGGTTCACCATCATTGGTATATACCAATGATTAGAACATTAAGAGATAATAAATACTTTTGAAGATAGCATATGGGAAGAGAGGAGACACCATGATAAATGTAATTTAGTTAGTGATACAATAAGCCTCTTTAATATAAAAAAATTAAGTATTGAAATCACTCAAGGGAAGGTAAAGAACGAAGAAGAGCTGAGGTGGCGCAGTGCATAGAGTTCAGTACTGCAGGCCACTAAAGCTGACTGCTAGATCTGCAGGTCAGTGGTTCAAATCTCATCACCAGCTCAAGGTTGAGTCAGCCTTCCATCCTTCCGAGGTGGGTCAAATGAGGACCCAGATTGTGGGGGCAATATGCTGGCTCAGTTTAAAAGTGCTATTGCTGATACACTGTTATGCCCTTTGTTAAAAGGGCATTATAAATAAATATTTAAAGAGAAAGAAAAAGTTGTTTTTGAGAAGGTAGTAGGAGTGGGGAGAGGAGAAAGAAGTAAGGAAAGGTGGAGGGAGGGAAAGGAAGGTAGATAGGAGGGAGGGTAAGAGTAGGTGGGGAGTGAGAAAGAAAATAAATGAATACAGACTGATAAATATTTAGTAAGATAAAGGTGTTTTTATAAGTATAAAAATATTATTTAAGAAATATATAATGATGTAAGTATGTACTTTTTTGATATCCAAGGTATATACATTGGTATTTGTATCAATATGAAATGAAAAAGAAAAGAAAAGAAAAAATTCATGGAACAAAAAAAATACGATTTGTGGATATATTTAGAGTCCTTTTCCTTCACCTCTCATCTTTCCCCATCTTATAAAAAAGCTCAAAGCAGCAGGGGGTTTGTGCCTTTCACAAGATCTGCCACAGGCAGCTCCTTCAGTATGGCCTCTGTCAGGCTCACCACCATGTTGCCGCGTGAAGCAGTGAAGGGTTGGGGTGGGGGCTTCTTGGGTTTCTCCCCTTCCTGGTCTCTTCTCATTATCCTCAAGAAATGCAAGTGAACAGCCAGGCTTTCTTCTTTGCTTTCTCCAGCAGGGAAACAGATCCTCAACTTTGTTTGCTGCTCCCAGGGTGGCTTTGTGGTCATGAGCTTCCTTCCTTCGCTTGTGCGAGCGCTACGAGAAGGATTAGGACTGCTGCAGGAGTGGGGGATGGCAGAAGACAGCATGGAGAGGCAACTGAGGGGGAACAGTGAACAGTGGTGAGCCTATGGCATGGGTGCCACAGGTGGCACGCTGAGCCATATCTGCTGGCACGTGAGATGTTGCCCCAGCTCACTTCCGCCATTCATGTGTGTGCCAGCCAGCTGATTTTTGGCTTGCACAGAGGCTCTGGGAGAGTGTTTTTGGCTTCCAGAGAGCCTCCAGGGGGATGGGGGATGGCAAAAACCGGACCTACCGGGCCCACCAGAGTTTGGGAAATGGGCTGTTTTAGGTATCCAGAGGGCCTCCGGGCAGTCAGGGGAGGCCATTTTCACCGTCCCCAGCTATTGAATTATGGGTATGGGCATTCACACATGCAAGATAGCACACACACACGTGCTTTTGGCACCCGAGGCAAAAAAGGTTCACCATCACTGCCCTACACCATTTCTCACAGATGGCAGTCCAGTGTCTTCTTGCAAGCTTCCAGTGATGAAGCGCCCACAACTTCCGAAGGCAACTTCTGTTCCATTGGTTGATTGTTCTCACTGTCAGTTCCTCTTTATTTCTTGGTTGAATCTCTCCTTGATCAGTTTCCATCCATTCTTCCGTGTGTGGCCTTCGGGTGCTTTGGAGAACAGCTTGACCCCCTCCTCTCTGTGGCAGCCCCTCAGATATTGGAACACTGCTATCATGTCTCCCAAGAGCCCAAAGCAGCTTCTCTTTTCCCAAGAAAAAGCCCATTCATGAAAGTTGAGCCAAAGTCACCTTGTTAATCTCCTTCTGATGTAACATCTCCCAGAGGTGGCTTAAAAACAAGGTGGCTCTACCAATTTTTAAGACAGCCTCTTTTTTTAAAATGAACAATTCCTAAATTCTTTCCGCTCTTTACCTAGAGTCTCTTTCTTGCAAATTAAACCCTTAGACCGATCTATGCAACAGCCCACATTTCTCTATGTGAGAGTCAAATGGCAGAAAAAAATAACAGGAAAAACCAGGGTGGGAGATGATGAAGAAGGAATCAATATCCAGATTGAGGAAACGAGATCAGAGAATGAAAAAAACAGGAACAAAATTGTGAGTGGGGAGGGGGAGAGAACGTGACAGGAGGATAGAAAAGGACTCTATTTCCTTGGACACACTAGTCCAAACCAGAAGATGAATTTTGAGTTAAGCACAAAGGCATCCAAGTTGCTCAGGGATCATTTGCACCCGGTGCACATCGGTTTGTTTGCAGCAACGTCTCCTGGGACTCTCATTTGATCTAAGATTCCAGCTCCTCTAACTCAGAGCTAAATTATTTGGAAGAAAAACCTTATCTTTCTATTTTCTAGGGACCATGAATGTATTGTTTTCCTACATCGTACTGTGAAATTCGAGGGAGGGAGATTCCTACCAGTTCAAACCAGTTCTATAGAACCGGTAGTAAACTGGTGGTGATTTCATGGAACCATTTCTTTCAGTGCTGGGCTCAAACTGACGCCAACTTGTTTTTGGCTCCCTCCCGGTTTTTGCTTCTGCACATGCTCAGAAGCCAAGTTTTCGACACTGCGCCAGTGTGGTGCGGCCATATGATACGCAATGCAGATGCAGCCATGTGGTGTGAGAGGAAACGAACCAGTGGTGAGGTAAGCTAGGGCCCATCCCTGGTTAGCTAGGTGTGTGTCAATATCACATTTATCATATTGATTGATTAGTGTGTGTGTGTGTGTGTGTGTGTGTGTGTTTGTGTCAAATCACCCTGGTATATTGAAGGAACATCACAGCTCCTTTATTGCCTGTCGGCCCAACCCAGGGGCATTTCCAAGGCAGTTAATTTATTCATAGCCGACAAACTATATTCTGTATGTGTCACATGTTTTTGCTCTATACCAGGGAAGGGATGGGATACTGTAGCCTAGAGGTTAATTCTCTGCCTTACAAGGCCAAGGTTGCAAGTTTAAGTCCCAGTGAGGGTATGGCTAGCTGATGAGGCCAAAATAAGGCCGAAATAGATCTATCCTAGTCTCCCTTAATTTTCAAATTCAGAAAAAACATGTGACATATATACACTATATATATTTTTTATGCCACCCTTCTCCTTAGACTTAGGGCGGCTTACAACTTGTAAGCAATAGCACTTTTTAGCAGAGCCAGCACATTGCCCCCACAATCCGGTTCCTCATTTGACCCACTTCGGAAGGATGGAAGGCTGAGTCAACCTTGAGATTTGAACCGCTGACCTGAAGATCTAGCAGTCAGCTTTAGTGGCCTGCAGTACTGCACTCTACCCACTGTGCCACCTCGGCTCATCATTGTCATTCATCCCAATCAAACACTGTTTATTTACTTACCACAGTTTTGAGACCACCCCTTCTCCCTTACTGACAGATTCTGGGGGTGGGGGTGGGGGTGTACAAGTAAAATATGAAAGCTTAAAGACAGTACACACATTTGATTTTTTTTTAAAAAAAATAAAAATATATATAAAAAGTTAATTACGAGGCAGGGGAGGGCTTTCAGGCACTAACCAGTGCTTGGATTCTTCAGGGATGGGAGGTGGAAGAAGAGCCAGGGTGGCACAGTGGTTAGAATGCAGCACTGCAGGCTCCTTCAGCTGACTGCAAGCTGTAGTTCAGCAGTTCAAATCTCACCACCGGCTCAAGGTGGACTCAGCCTTCTGTCCTTCCGAGGTGGGTCAAATGAAGATCCATATTGTTGGGGGCAAGAGGCTGATTCTGTAAACTGCTTAGAGAGGGCTATAAAAGCACCATGCAGCAGTATATGTCTAAATGCTATTGCTAATCTTCCACAAGGATATTTTAATCTTGTGCACAATTTTTCTGATATATGCTATTGTGTACGCTCTGTCTAGGTGGCTGAGTAGGGTCTGTTGATGAGTATCTTCTTTCAGGTGAGATTTAGGCAACTCTCCTGGATGAACAGAGGTTGGGGCAGCTTCTTTGACCCTCAGCTTCTCCATCGTTCCTCTCAAACTTTTTCATTTTTTCTCTTCATCCTGTCGCAGGCATATACTATCTGTTAAAATAATATTGTGAATTCATGCATTTACATTGTATTTGATTAGACTGTCATTATTTCTTTAGCCAAAATTATTTACCATTGCATTTAATACTTCACTGTAGAGTTGATGTTTTTATAAAGTCATAACGCCACAGCAAACAGATCAAGATATAAATGGCCAATATACATGATGTCACTTATATTCTAGAACTACCTTCTAAAACAATTTCCAAGGAAAATCATTCTCACATAATGTTGTCTAAATGGAAATTAGTGGTACCTTGACAGGAGTAGCAATTCATACAAATTCTCTTGACAGTTGAAGCAGGCAGTTAGAATAGCTAAGAGCTTCCTGGGCCCTAAAGGGATATAGCGAGCAATACTATGCTCAGCCACCAAAAATCTAATAATGGTGAACACCAGTGCAGTTTTCCATGTAGTGTGAATGTAACTAGTTAAACACAAGGGTGCCACCCAGTTTTCAACCATTCAATTGCTTGAGCCAGGGGTTGGATTAGAAGACCTCTAAGTTCCCTTCCAACTTTATTATTCTGTATTCTGTATATTCTTATAATCGGTGCACATTAAGTTTGTCCCCCCTTTACGCAAATGAAGGGAAGTCCATATATTCTTTCCAAGTATCTTTGGATATTTAAAAATGTTCCTTCCCCAATTTCTTCTTCCAGAGATAAGCAAATCACACAATCCATCCAAGCAATCCCCAGTTCTCAGTTATGCTGTGCCACAAAGTTGCATTAGGAACTGGAATAGAATAGAATACAATACAATACAATAGAGTAGAATAGAATAGAATACAATTCTTTATTGTCCAAGTGTGATTGCACACATAAGGAATTTGTCTTTGGTGTAGATGCTCTCAGTGTAGATAAAAGAAAAGATAAATTTGTTAAGAATTATGTGGTAAAAAAGCACTTAATGATTGTCATAGGGGTCAAAGAAGCAATGAGGAAACAATATTAATAAAAATCTTAAGAATACAAGCAACAAGTTACAATCATATAGTCATAAGTGGGAGGAAAAGGGTGACAGGAATGATGAGAAAAAACTAATAGAAATAGTAGTAAGACTTAGTAAAAAGTTTGACTGTGTTGAGGGAATTATTTGTTTAGCAGAGTGATGGCGTTCAGGAAAAAACTGTTCTTGTGTCTAGTTGTCTTGGTGTGCAGTGCTCTGTAGTGACATTTTGAGGGTAGGAGTTGAAACAGTTTATATCCAGGATGCGAGGGGTCAGTAAATAATTTCACTGCCCTCTTTTTGACTCGTGCAGTATACAGGTCCTCAATGGAAGGCAGATTTTATTTATTTATTTATTTATTTATTTATTTATTTACTTACTTACTTACTTACTTACTTACTTACTTACTTACTTACTTACTTACTTACTTACTTATTTATTTATTTATTTATTTATAGAGTTGAAAGGGACCGTTAGGTCATCGAGTCCAACCCCCTGCCTGAGCAGGAAACCCTACAGCACCCCAGCCAAATGGAAGTCCAATCTCCTCTTGAAGGTGTCCAGAGTTGGGGAGTTCACCACCTCCCCTGGCAGGCAGTTCCATTGGTTGATCGCTCTGACCGTCAGGAAGTTCTTCCTTATTTCCAGGTTGAATCTCTCCTTGGTCAGCTTCCAACCATTGTTCCTCGTCCGGCCCTCTGGTGCCCTGGGGAATAAAGAGACCCCCTCCTCACCGTAGCAACCCCTCAAGTATCTGTAAACTGCTATCATGTCCCCTCTAGACCTTCTTTTTTCTAGGCTGTCCATGCCCAGTTCTCTCAATCTCTCTTCGTAAGTCTTGGTTTCGAGTCCCCTAATCATTTTGGTTGCTCTTTTTTGCACCTTCTCCAGAGTTTCGATGTCTTTTTTGTAGTGAGGTGACCAGAATTGGATGCAGTACTCCAGGTGGGGTCTGACCAGGGCATAGTAGAGTGGTATTAGTACTTCCCTGGTCTTGGAGCGTATTCCTCTGTTGATGCAGCTTAGGATTGAGTTGGCTTTTTTGGCTGTTGCTGCACATTGCTGACTCATGTTTAGTTGATTGTCCACCAAGACTCCAAGATCTCTTTCGCAGTCACTACTGCTGAGTGGGGTATCTCCCAGGCTGTATGTATGTCTAGGGTTCTTTTTGCCGAGGTGGAGGACTCTGCATTTGTCGGTGTTGAACCTCATTTTGTTGGTATGGGCCCACTGTGATAGTCTGTCTAGGTCTTCTTGTACTCTGAGCCTGTCCTCAAGGGTGTTGGCTACCCCCGCCAGCTTGGTGTCATCTGCAAATTTTATTAGTTCCCCTTTTATTCCCTCGTCCAGGTCATTGATGAAGATGTTAAAGAGTACAGGACCCAGGGCAGAGCCCTGTGGTACTCCACTGTCTACTTTTTTCCATGTGGATTTGGTGCCGTTGAGGACAACTCGTTGGGTGCGGTTGGTCAGCCAACTGTTTATCCATCTACATGTGTAGTAATCTACTCCATTTTTTTCTAGTTTGTGGATTAGGAGATTGTGGTCGACTTTATCGAAAGCCTTACTGAGGTCCAAGTATATGAGGTCCACTGAGTTGCGTTGGTCAATTGACTTGGTTATGGTGTTGAAAAATGATATGAGATTGGTTTGGCATGATTTGTTTCTGATGAATCCGTGCTGGCTATTGGATATGATCTTGTTTGTTTCTAGGAAGTGGGTAAGTTGTTTTTTGATTATTTTCTCCAGTATTTTTCCAGGTATAGAGGTCAGACTTATTGGTCTGTAGTTACCTGGGTCGGTCTTTTTGCCTTTTTTGTGGATGGGGACTACGTCAGCTCGCTTCCAGTCTTCCGGTAGGTCTCCAGTGCTCCAGGATTTTTGGTAGATGAGGAGGAGTGGTTCCGCTATGGTGTCTGCCAATTCTTTTAGGCCTTTGGGGTGAAGTCCGTCTGGCCCTGGTGATTTGTATTCGTTGAGTTCCCTCAGGTAGTCCCTCACTGTGCTTTTGTCTATGTTGAGTTCGGTTCTGGGGCAGTTTGTTGCAGTTAAATTGCAGATTGGTTGGAGGGAGGTTCCCTTTTGTGTGACGACTGTTGCAAAGTAGGCGTTGAGTAGCTGTGCTTGGTTATTGCTGCCTGTGATTTCTCTACCCTCTTCGTTTTTTAGTGTGACGATTGTTTCTTTGATTTTCTTCTTATTGTTGATGTGTTGGAAGAATCTTTTTTTGTTGTCTTTGACTTCCGCTGCAAGGTGTTGTTCATATTGTGCCTTTGCTGTTTTTATTTTTTGTTTGCAGGAACTGGCTGTTTGCTGATATTCCGCTTTGGTTATGAGTCCTTCTTTCCATTGTTTGTACTTAGCTTTTTTTCCTTTTATGTCATCTGCAAGGGCTTTGTTTAGCCATGCAGGTTTAGTTTTGGTTTTCCTGTTTTTCCTTTTCATGGGGATTGCGTTGTTTTGGGCGTCTATGATGCTGTTTTTTAGGATCACCCAGGCTTCCTGAGTGGTTTTTCCTTCTAAGAGTTCGTTCCAGGGGCATTGTTCAAGGTTTGCTCTGAGCTTGTTAAAGTCCACTTTTCTGAAGTCTGGGACTGTAGTGGTGTTGGGTATAGTAGCTAGTGATTGCACTATGTTGAATTTGAGGATGACGTGGTCGCTCTCTCCCAGTTTCCCTTCTTCTTCTGTTCCCTCTATTGTTTCTTCCCTGTTTGTTAGTATTAGGTCTAATATAGCATTCCCTCTGGTTCCTGTTTCAACTTTTTGGGTTAGAAAGTTGTCAGCTAGACTGGAAAGAAATTTGGCAGACTTTCCGCTTGGTGCTGAGTTAGTTTTCCAGGTTGATGTCTGGGTAGTTGAAGTCCCCCATTATTGTCGTGCTGTGTTTGTTGCATATGTCTGTTAGTTGGCATGTGAAGAGGCCGTCCATTGTGTCTGCTTGATTGGGTGGTCTGTAGTATACTCCAATTGTGGTGTTGCTCTTTTTTTCTTTTATGTTGACCCATATGATTTCTAGGGGGTTATCATCTTTGGTTGGATGTAGTTCTGTGGCAGTGTAGTGGTCTTTGATGTATAGTGCAACACCTCCTCCTTTCTTGTTTGACCTGTTCTTCTTGAAGAGGTTGTAACCCATTATCTGTGTGTTCCAGGCGTGTGTTTCGTCCCACCAGGTTTCTGTGATTCCAATTAGATCATATTGGCCCTCGTGTATTAATAATTCCAGTTCGTCCTGTTTGTTTCCCAAGCTTTGTGTGTTCGTGTACAGGCATTTTAGATGTTTGTGTTTGTTTGCAGGTAGAAATTTTTTAATCTCAGGTTTGTTTGTAGGCTTGTCCCGTTCCCCTTCCTTGTTTTGTTCAGTGTTTTGTCGTATAGTTTGGTCACCCTCCCCTCTCAGAGCTAGTTTAAAGCCCTCCTGATGAGTTGGGCTAGTCGGTTGCCTAGGAGGTTCTTCCCCACTCTAGTGAGGTGTAGCCCGTCGCTTGCTAGAAGCCCTTCTTGGAGATAGTGCAGGCCATGGTCGAGGAAGCCGAAGTTCTTATGGCGACACCATCCTTTAAGCCAGTGATTTATCTGCGGGATTTTGTGTTCTCTGGCGGGGTGTCATCCTCTAGTGGGGAGGATGGAGGAAAAACAACCTGAGCACCTGTTTTTCTGATTGTGTTGCCCAAGTGGTCATAGTCTTTCATAATTTGGTTCATGTCTTTCCCTGTGTCGTTGATTCCCTTATGAATCACCAATAGTGGGTAGTAGTCCGTGGGTTTGAGTATTTTGGTGAGGTTTTCAGTTATGTCAGAGATTTTAGCTCCAGGGAGGCAGCACACCTCTCTAGATTGGTTGTCTGGTCTGCAGATGGGAGGCTCAGTTCCCCTGAGGATTGAGTCTCCAATTACCAGTACTCTCCTTTTCTTTTTGGTTGGCTTGGGGTGAGGGAGGTTAGCTTCTGTTGTGGAGGCTTTTGGTGGAGTTGTGTTGTGCTTGGTTCTTGGTGGTTCTTTGTCAGATGTTTGCAGGTTTTCTTGCTCCGAGAGTACTGAATATTTGTTGCTTGTAGGCAGTGGGGTTGGGAGGAGGAGGGTTGGAGTTGGTGAAGGCTTGTTTTTTCGTCTTAGGGTGATGTGTGTCCAGCTATTTACTGCTTCTGGGGCGTGGATTCGGCTTAGCTCCTCTGGGGTGTTGGTTTTGTTGGGAGTCTGATGGATTTTCTCGTTGTGATGTTGGTGCTTCAGGGTTGTTAGGTTTTTCTCTAGGTTTTCGATTTTTTCCTCAAGTAGCTGGATGAGTTTGCATTTGTTGCAGGTAAAGTTTTGGAGGTTCGAGGGGAGGAGTGAGTACATGGAGCACAAACTGCAGCACACCATGGATTCAGTTCCATCTTCATCTATGCTTGTTCGGGGAGTGACTTCTGTGTGCATGGTTGGTGTATCTTCTCTCTCTCTCTCTGTGTTGTTCTTTATGTGTGTGGTAGGTTGCAGGGTGGGTGCGGGAGAGTGCAGAGGTGACATGTCTGCTCTTGTTGCTGGTTTGGTGATTTCCTCTGCTTCCCTGGTCAGCAAACCCGGTGTTCTTTTGCCTCACGGTGAGCTTTTAGCTTCTTCCCAGCATGCACCAGGAGTATGCAAATTACCCCCTGAAGCTCAGATTCCTGGATGGGCAGCAATTGCTTTTTCTGCAGTTCTTATTATTCTCTGAAGTCTGTGTCAGTCTTGTTGAGTTGCAGAACCAAACCAGACAGTTATGGAGGCACAGATGACAGACTCAATGATTCCTCTATAGAACTTTATCAGCAGCTCCTTGGGCAGTTTGAGCTTCCTGAGTTGGTTCAGAAAGAACATCCTTTGTTGAATAGGATAAGAAGGATTGGATTGGATGGGATGGGATGGGATGGGATGGAATAGAATAGAATAGAATAGAATGGATTTTATTGTCACTTTGAACGTACACTAATCGGCATACATTAAAATGAAATTTTGTTGCATTCAGCTCTCAGAAGGCTGGATGAATTTAACGAATATCCATCCTGACCTTTAAGGAAGGCATAGCAGACTCCACATGACATGACTCATTTCTCAGGGAGATTTTAGCCTCAGTTACTAACAGGAAATTATTATCAATTTCATTTAAACAAAAACATAGTGAACATGAAATATCGCAACTATGCAAAATTATTTTAGGAGAAAGACTATGTATATGTGTCTATTATTTGATAGCTATAAATCAGAAATACGTAATTTATGTATGGATAATTTATATAAATTCAGCAAAAACATGTGACATATGTGTGTGTGTGTGTGTGTGTGTGTGTGTGTGTCACATGTTTTTGCTGAATTTGAAAATTAAGGGAGACTAGGATAGATCTATTTCGGCCTTATTTTGGCCTCATCAGCTAGCCATACCCTCACTGGGACTTGAACTTGCAACCTTGGCCTTGTAAGGCAGAGAATTAACCTCTAGGCTATAGTATCCAATCCCTTCAGCTCTGTACCAGGGAAGGGTTACATGTTATTTGTGTCCAATCACTCTAGTATATTGAAGGAACATCACAGCTCCTTTTTTGCCTCTTGGCCCAATCCAGGGCCATTTCCAAGGCAGTTAATTTATTCATAGCTGACAACTATATTCTGTATGTGTCACATGTTTTTGCTTAATTTGAAAATTAAGGGAGACTAGGATAGATCTATTTCAGCCTTATTTTGGCCTCATCAGCTAGCCATACCCTCACTGGGACTTGAAATTGCAACGTTGGCCTTGTAAATATATAATGATTTATATACTTAAAGATATACAGTGGTGGTTTTTTTTATTCTGCCAAAATATGAATGGGAGCTACTAAGGAACCAACTCAGTTCTCCAACTCAGTCCTTCTCCTCCTCCTCCTCCTCCAAATTTATCCAGGGGATTTGGGTGATAAGGAATTGTCTTGACCTAAAAATGGCAAAAAGGGGCCTTATGAACTTCAGGCAGGTTCCCACGTTCTCACAGATAAGCACAGACACAAATGGCCGTGTGCTCTTGGAGAGGGTTGGGACAGAGAAATTCAACTAGGCAGTTATGGCTCCACGGGTTTGTGGAATTTGGGAAGTTCCTGGTGATTTGAGGGATGGAAGTCCTATTTTCTTTGGGAGACTGCAGATTTTAAAAATACCCCTTGTTCCTCCGAATGCCAGAATCCTACCTTTGGGACAAGAGGAGGAGGAAAGAAGCCATTTAAAATGCCTAAAGATTCTAGCCTTGAGTTAAATTGCTATTCTTATTTGGCTAACGCTGGGCAAAAGGTTCCTGCAGAGAAGAGCAAACAAGCTAGGATAGAGGGAGGCATAGCTAAACAATCACTCAAGCTAAATAAATAATTACTTCTCAGACATGAGCTAAAGGAAACTTCCATCTGTTTACCTTGGCTTTGACAAGTCCAACAGTTCATAATAGTGAAAAAAAAAATCAAAATCCATTTGGCTGGGAGAAACCAGTTGGCTGCTTTCAAGGCTTTCAAAGTTTAGAGCACATTGCAGAAGGTATTGCAGAAGCTATGAGTTCTCAGAGAGGGGCGGCATACAAATCTAATAAATTATTATTATTATTATTATTATTATTATTATTATTATTATTATTATTATTTCTTCTTCTTCTAGTGGATGAAAGTAGGGATCCAGTAAGCCAAACTCACCAATACAAGGTTTTAAATGCCATAACCAGCACTTTGTATTTTATCAGGAAACAAATTGGAAGAAGGTAGAGTGCTTTTAGCACAGCATAATCTGATGTCTTTGAATTCTTCCAGAAACCAACCTGCGTTCTGTATCAATGGAACATCTGGATTAGACACTAAAGCAGCTCCAAGCACAGCAGGTTTCAGCAGTCAGGGCTTGGGCACACCTCACAATTTTAAGATTGTTTTCTTTCAGGACAGGACACAGTTAGCAACCAAAGTAAAGAAATTCCTGCATCTGGAAGTACTGTATTTTTCCAAGTATAAGACGCACCTTAGTTCTTGGGGAGGAAAATAGGAAAAAGAATCTGCTTTCCAGGTATTCATCTGGATAGTGTCCTTAGTCTGGTCAGCTTCAGCACATTATTTTATCCCCTGCTTAAAATTTTAATCAGAGACAGTAACAATGAAAGAGCTTGCAAGCTGATAAGAGCTGAGAACATCGTTAGCACCTGGTTAGGGCTGGAAAGAAACATTTGGAGCAAGTAAAGCAATGAAAAAAAGAACTACAAAGGGTTTGGAAAACATTCTTAGCAGAGAATAACAACAAAAGAGCTTGCAAGAGACCTCACCTACAAAAAGATATTGACAAAATTGAACGGGTCCAAAGACAGGCTACAAGAATGGTGGAAGGTCTTAAGCATAAACGTATCAGGAAAGACTTAATGAACTCAATCTGTCTAGTCTGGAGGACAGAAGGAAAAGGGGGAACATGATCGAAACATTTAAATATGTTAAAGGGTTAAATAAGGTCCAGGAGGTCTTTAATAGGAAAGTGAACACAAGAACAAGGGGACACAATCTGAGGTTAGTTGGGGGAAAGATCAAAAGCAACATGAGAAAATATTATTTTACTGAAAGAGTAGTAGATCCTTGGAACAAACTTCCAGCAGACATGGTTGATAAATCCACAGGAACTGAATGTAAACATGCCTGGGATAAACATATATCCATCCTAAGATAAAATACAGAAAATAGTATAAGGGCAGACTAGATAGATCATGAGGTCTTTTTCTGCCGTCAGACTTCTATGTTTCTATGTTTCTATGCGAGTGGGTAAGAGCTGGGAACAATGTTAAAACCTGCTTAGGGCTGGAAAGAAACTTATTCAGAGCAAGTTAGAGCAATGAAAAATACTTGGAAAACATTCTTCCCACAGAGAAACAATGAAAGAACCTGCAAGACAAGACCTGTGAAGATCGTTAGCAGCTGGTTAGGGCTGAAAAAAAAGCTACATTCAGAGTATAAGATGCACCCAAATTATCAGCCTCTTTTAAGGAGGAAAAAGGTGCATCTTATACTCTCAAAAATAGGGTATGTGCACAACTGAAAGAAACCACTTAGATTTCATAGAAATAGAATATTATAGATGTTAAAAGGCAAAAGATTGAGACAAGACTCATCTAAATGAAAGTGAGCTTGTCACTTCCCCTTCTCCCTCCCCATTTTGCCCTTTAGCAATAGCATTAGCATTTAGACTTATATACCGCTTCATAGTGCTTTTACAGTCCTCTCTAAGCAGTTTACAGAATCAGCCTCTTGCCCCCAACAATCTGAGTCCCCATTTTATCCACCTCAGAAGGAAGGAAGGCTGAGTCAACTTTGAGCCGGTGGTGAGATTTGAACTGCTGAAGTACAGCTAGCAGCTAGCTGAAGTAGCCTGCAGTGCTGCACTGTAACCACTGTGCCACCCCGGATTTATTTTCTGAATCATATACATTAACAACTTCAGGTGCTTTAGTTTTGAGCCAGCTTTCAATATTATCATTCATGAATGTTTTAAATTATATTAGGATTTTTAGGGCTTTTTAATTGGATTTAGATGTACTATTATGTACTATTATGTACATCTAGTGAGCCACCCCGAGTCCTCAGAGAGGGGCGGCATACAAATCCAATAAATAAATAAATACATTTTTTTAAAAAAAGGTTTAATTGAATATCAAAGTTTTTTTCACAGGATTTCCGAGTTGATACCACCAGCAGATGGTTCCGATTCTCCCATCCGAGACGGCTCCTGCATGTTCTGCCTCGCAAGCCATGCACAGCTTCAGAGGGCCATCACAGGCACCGCATGTCAAAATGCATCACAAACCACACGGGCAACACTTCCCAGCTTGTCCCCATGAGCAATGCTTGGTTAGCAGGAGATTGCGAGGAACAGACCTTATGGGAAGGCCAACGAAGCAGAGACGGGGACGGTCTTTTGAGAAGGCCTGGGATCAATTGGAGAGGGTTCTGCCATCGCTCAAGGAAAAGCCTTTCAGAGTCTGCCCATGATGATGGGACTGATGGTTGTCTCATTTGGTGCCAAGATTGAAGAAGATGTGGGTGGTAGGACTTGGGCTGGGGAGGTCTCTGAATCCAGCATTCATGTTTCCCCTCTCTGTTTTGCTCACAGATGCTCCGCTTTCTTTGTTGATGTTCTCCTCCCCTTCCTCTATTGAACTTGGCTGCCCATTCTTCGCTCCTCCTGCTCAGCTTCATTTTCCCATGCTCCTAAGGCTTGGCAGATGCAGCTTCGATTTCCACCACGAGAATCGCAAGGAATGAACGGGGGAAAGGATGGCAAACAGAGGTCCCATTTCCCATCTTTCGTGTGGTGCACATATGGCACGCATAATGCATCAATATGCCAGCATTAGGAACAGCTGCCACATGACATCTCCCAAAGCGGATTTGCTGACTTTAAAAATCAAGGTGCTTCCCTGACAGTTTGGACTTTCTAGGCCAGTGATGGTGAAGCTATGGCATATGGAGCCATATCTGCTTGCACGCGGGTCATTGCCCTAGCTCAGCTCCAATGTGCATGTGTGTGCAGGCCAGCTGATTTTTGGTTCACACAGAGACTCTGGGAGGGTGTTTTTGGCTTCCAGAGAGTTTCTGGGAGGATGGGGGAGAGCGTTTTTACCCTTTTGCAGCTCCAAGGAAGCCTTTGGAGCCTGAGGAGGGTGAAACACGAGCCTACTGGATCCACCAGAAATTGGGAAACAGGCCATATCTGGCCTCCAGAGGGTCTCCAGTGGGTGGGGGAAACTGTTTTTGCCCTCCCCAGGCATTGAATTATGGGTGTGGGCACTCAGGCATGGGCGGTAGCGCATGTGCCCGCCTTTTTGGCACATGCGCTACATGGGAGAAAAGAGGTTCGTTATCACTACTCTAGGCAGCCTTAGGTTGAGGGGCTTCAGCCTTATCTATCTTATCTTATCTTATCTTATCTTATCTTATCTTATCTTATCCTATCTATCTATCTATCTATCTATCTATCTATCTATCCATCCATCCATCCATCCATCCATCCATCCATCCATCTACCATCCATCCATCCATCTACCATCTATCTATCTATCTATCTATCTATCTATCTATCTATCTATCTATCTATCTATCTATCTACCTACCTACCTACCATCTATCTATCTATCTATCTATCTATCTATCTATCTATCTATCTATCTATCTATCTATCTATCTATCTATCTATCTATTGGATTTCAATGCTCAAAATGTGCTTTCAAAATTCTAAGTGAAATGTTTCTGACCTTCACTGTTCTGTAGCTGCTCACTTCTAGGATGTGGGTGAATTCAATGACCTGCTTGTTTTGAGTCCATCAATATGGGGATTCTTTTGAGATTCTTGGAAAACCCTTGGTCAAGTCACATGATTGTCAAGCCACTCCCACCTGGTCACATGGTCAAAATCCACTCCTACCTGGTCACATGATCATCAAGCCACACCCATAAAATAAGCCACTCCCACAGTGTGGAAGTAAAAATTTTGGTAGCCCTTCACTGGGTCCCAGCCAGGGATGGAGCAGAGGGAGATGGTAAGGTGCCCTGGCAGGTGCCAGAGAGCACAGGCAGGTCAGCAAGAGCTGCATACTGTGCTGGGAAGCCAGCAGGGAAGTTTGCGCATGACAATCCCATGACTGGGGCTTGCTGTGTCATTGTGTTCATGAAGGGGTGATGGAGTTCCAGATTCACATGGTATAAACTTCCAAGGTCTATGGAGATTCTCAGTCATCCAGGCCATGGTTGTCCCAAAAGGGCTTTTCCAAAAGGCAAATCAAGCAGACAATAAGGCAGGTTTTTAAACTCAGATGCTCTCCTGCTTTTTCTTTTTTAAAAAAATCCAGGTACAAACTTTTTCTTTTTCTTTTGCACAAAAGACCAACCGATTTCAACAAACTAATTTTCCCCTTTAGATTAGACACTACTGTTAGATCAGGACCTGTATTGATCCATTTGAGTTATCAGCCAACCAAGCAGTCTAGAGCAGAGCAATTTCTTATCCTCCGATGAGTTGCCCAAAATTCAACTCAAGTGAAAAGTTTTACAAAGCATCCCTGATAGTGACCAATAGCTGATGTCCTGGTCTTGTTTGCTTCTTCTCCCTTAGGGGTGAGAGGGTATCTCTTCTTCCTGTCATAGTCAAACCACCCAGCAAGTGAATGGTGGGAGATGGGGGGAGGGAGAGAGAGAGAGAAAGAGACAGAGAGAGGGAGAAAGAGAGAAAGAGAGGGGGGGGAGAGAGAGGGACAAAGAGAGGGAGAGAAAGGAAGAGAGGGAGGGAGGGACGGATGGAAGGAGAGGGAAAGAGAGAGGGGGGATGGAGGGAGAGAGAGAGAAGAGATAGAGTGGGAGAAAGAGAGAAAGAAAAATAGAGAGAGGGAGGGAGGGGGAGGGAGGGAGAGGGAGGGAGGGATGGAAGGAGAGGGAAAGAGAGTGGGGGATGGAGAGAGAGAGAGAAGAAGAAAGAGTGAGTGAGAGTGAGAGAGAGAGAAGAAGGGAGAGAGGGGGGAGAAACAGAAAGAACGAGACAGAGGCGGGGAGAGGGGAGAGGGACAGAGACAGAGGGGAGAGTGAGACAGAGAGAAAGAGAGGGGGGAGAGAGGGGGGACAAAGAGAGGAAGAGAAAGGAAGAGAGATGGAGGGACGGAAGGGGAGGGAAAGTGAGCGAGTGGGAGGGCTAGAGATAGAGAAGAGAGAGAGGGGGAGAGAGGGAAAATAGAGAGAGGGAAGGAAAGAGGGATGGAGGGATGGAGGGAGGGAGGGATGGAAGGAGAGGGAAAGAGAGAGAAGAAGAGAGAGGGAGGGAGAGGGAGAGAGAGAGGAGAGAGAGAGAGAAGGAGAGAGAGAGAGAGAGAGAGAGAGATGGTGGGTCGTCCTTGAAGCAAGGGCTGCATTCAACCTCTGCATTTCATGGCCTTCCTTAAACCTTCAGCAGAGCATCAGTCATCCTGAGTGGCTCGGATCCTTTGCTGGCTCAGAGACCCAACAGAGGTCAGAAAGTGTTCCAGAAAGCTGTTTCCAGAGGAGCTTAATCAAGTGTGTGATGAAGATGGTTCTATGTGCAAGAGCAGCTGTGTAGAAAGGAATGAGGTGGACCATTTCTATTACTTGAGCCCAGAATATTCTCCCCTCTATTATATTCTACTGGAGGTTTCCCCTTCTGTCTTATGTTCTGCTGTGTTTATCCAATATTTCTCCACAACCATTTCTCAGGTATCTCTTGATAAATAATGCACATCCTTGTGGTGGAAACCATAATATCAATAGATCCTGCACTGCACTTCTTCCACTAATACCTGCTTACTCAGATGGTTGCTCGTCCCCTCTGGATTCTTAACTATTTCTTGTTAACCGTTCTAAGAAGAGCTGAGGACACCAAATGTCTTTGCAAGCAATCTGCAAACAAAAGTGAGGAAACATCTGCATGCCAAAATCTGATTGAATTCCAGACTGCAGAAAAAATGACTTCAGCAACAGAGCGATCAATGCCTGGAATGCACTACCTGACTCTATGGTTTCTTCTCCAAACCCCAAAAACTTTAACCTTAGATTATCTACTATTGACGTCGCTAGTGAAGGCCAATAAATCTCTTTACTACCACACTGTGGGCGTGGCTTATTTTGTGGGTGTGGCTTGTTAGCCATGTGACCAGGTGGGGTGGCTTGATGATCATGTGACTGGGGGTGGCTTAAAGGTCATGTGACTGGCTTAAAGGTGGCCAACTTGACGTCACTCACATCAAGGGTTTGGGTTAGGGTGCCTGGCCTCTCCTCACCTCAAAGAGATACAATTTCTCTATCTCTTTACTATTACTGACCATCTAAATTATACTATTTAATTCTATGTATCTATGCCATATGGGTACATACATATTACACACAGGCACACAAAAATATACATTATCTAAAGTTTTCTACCGGTTCTGCATACCTGACCATACCCATAGTAGCCCATCACTGATCCAGTAGCATAAGCCTCTCTCTCTACACAGCTTCTACTCTGAATTCAGTTGTATTTCTAGTACTGAATTAGATTCTCCCGCTTCCTTAAAACTCCAGGATAAAAAAAGACTGCCTCATATTTCTTTGAATGACCAGCAGAGTAATGGTGTCTTGGCTGGCTATTTTCATGGGAGCTACAGCCCCCTCCCCCCCCCCAGGTGATGCTCAAATGCCAGGGCTTGATTCACTCTGTGGTGCAAAAATGCCTCCACCACGGAGGCTTTGTAAATCTTCACATCGCTTTTGGCTAGCAGTAATTGTGTGTGTGTGTTTTGGGGGGAGGGAATCTTGCAGTACCCAGGCCTGGAAATTGAAGCTGCATGACCTTCTAACAGGATGTTGAATCAAAGAAAGCCTGGAAGAAGCAAGAAGCTTGAACTCCAGGGTTTGTGAAGCAAGAATCCAGCGGCCAGAAGGGAAAGGATATTCCAAGGAAAACTATTTAATTACTGGGTTGAACAGCAGAGAAACGAACTTCAGCTCTTGCCAAAGGTTTTAAGTTTCAGCAATACCTGCGGATTTCAAAACTCATCCGAGAATGTTACTCCAAAGCAAATGCTCAGTGAATATTTCTAGGTACATTGAAAATCTCAGTTTCCCAGAACGTGTCCTCAAGTAGACATTTGGCCTCTAGGTGTTTCCTAGAAAGATGTCATCTTTGATTAAAGAATACCATGGTTTTATAGCATTATAGCATTTAGAGTTAGACTTATATACCACTTCATAGTGCTTTTACAGTCCTCTCTAAGTGGCTTACAGAATCAGCCTCTTGCCCCCAACAATATGGGTCCTCATCTGACCCACCTCGGAAAGGATAGAAGGCTGGTGGTGAGATTTGAACTGCTGAACTACAACTAGCACTTAGCTGAAGTAGCCTGCAGTGCTGCACTCTAACCAATGTGCCACCCCGGCTCATGATTTAATTAATAGCCCTTATTTTCCTTGGACTGATTACATTTCTAGGAAAGCCACCGGGGTATATTAGGTGGGGCAAACAAGAACACAAACATTGTGACTTTGTGATACAGGTGAAGTCATGGACATATTTTACCCCATTTTGTGATGATTAATAAAAAATGGCAGCTGATCACTGCATCAGATGGAAATGAGAGAATTGGAAGGTTTGGTTAACCATTTGGGGGGTGGGGGGGGCTTCCATTTTGTCTTCTAGAACATCCTTCTCATTGGGAGGAAATGGCCAACTGCAGTTGTGGTTGGCTCACAACCAGCTCCTTTGGTAACAGATTTTGAAACGGATGAGCTGGGTGTGTCTGAGCATCAGAGACCTATGTAGCTCTTGGAGGGTGCAGACAGTGAGCGGGAAGGAGAGATGGAAACTGAAGATGCTGGAGAGATAGAAGCAGATGCCTACAATGCCTGTGGAATCCCCAGCTAGGGCCTTGTCTGTGTCGGATGAGGGGGTTTGCTTAATGATCCAATCCTGAATGTGTGTGCGCGTAGGATTATGGGACGACAGGAACATTTGCACAGACGCAGGAGGAGATCTTGATCACAGCTGAGAGTAATAGGGGATTCTGCAGCATGCATAAAAGGGGAGGTTTGTGGGAGTGTTCTTTGCAGGAGTTATCGTTTGTGGTTTGACAGAGAAAAAGAAACAGAAACAGAGTTTTCTCTAAACCAACATCCCTGCTTCCTTGGAGAAACCCAGCCTTTGGACAATTGTTTTATGAAAGACTGTAGCTCTTGCAAAAGAGAGTGAGTACCCTTGTTTCAGCCCAGTTTGGAGATATTATTTACAAATCTTGGGGGGGGGGGTGTTTGAGACATTTGTTATTGCCCTTGAAGATAACTCAGACTCTTTGGCAGTAAACAGACATTCTTTTTGTGTAATTGCAGCCTTCAGCCAATTTGTGAAGGCAGTATATTTTGGTGTTTCGGAAACCCCAGTCTGTGTGTTTGATTTTGACTTTAATTACTGCTCATCTGTCACGCCAGGCAGAACAACTGCAACCACAAATATAGTAAAAATAATACGCTCCTCCTCCTCCTTCCCTCCCTGACTCACTGACAAGTGCTGTTTTCTTCATCAATGAGAAGCCAAATCCCTGCATCTGAAAGAGAGATCTCAGGATGTGAACTAGAGTGAACAAAATGAATATTTCCCTAAATTAATAATTTTTTTTCTCCTGAAGGGATTGCAGTTATCGGTTTGTTTGGTTTTTTCCTGGGCATCTGTGTGCATGCAGAGACATCCTCATAGAGCTACCAATGAAGAAAAGTGGCTTTGCATGCACTCAGGTCCAACAGCTGCAAGAGTAGTGGTGGGCTACAAGCCGGAACACTAAATTGCGCTTGCCGCTGTGGCTCGTACGTTCTTGTAGGGCCAGCGCGATTTTGCTGCTGCACCTGTGGAGGTGGCAAAATCATGCATAGAGCCACAGGTGTGCCTGTGTTTTGATGAAGTTTTTTGCTTAAACGCATGCTGAAACACGGGCGCACCTGTGGCTCCATGTGCAATTTTTCTACCTCCACAGGTGCAGCAGCAAATTCGTGCTGGTCCCACAAGAACTTACGAGCTGCGTGACGAGTGCAATTTACCATTCCGGCTCGTAGCCCACCGCTGTACAAGAGCCATGCAGAGGACGCAGCTGTGTGAAAAGCACAAAAAGCAAAGCTCAGGTGCTTCTTGGTGCTTTTCTTCTGAACGTTTTGAGAAGCCCTATCAAGAATGCAGCCACTCTTAGACATGTAATCTATATAAATAAAAATATAAATGTCCGTTTCTTCAAAATCTTAAATCTCCAAAAGTTCTTCACCAATTGCTTTCAAATTTTGACACGTTGCATTCAAATATGTGGGTGTTTTTATATACTATATTATATAGATGTCACACCTGTGACAGGTACAAATATGCAGGTACTTAAAATATGACCTTCATGAAATTTCAACACAAAGTTGCATTTGAATACGCACAATGTGGTTTAGCTCTACCCACTGATTGCTTCTCACATGTTGCATGTTCTAGAATCGGCAAACCAGACAAACCAGACCGAGCCACAGCAACATGTGGCCAGGAATAGCTAGTCTTGAATAAAATAGAAGCCGGCAAAACAAAAGTGACCACAAAAATTTAATAGCTGTTACTTCCATTAACAGAAGCAGCAAAGGAACGAGAAGAGAAGACGGGAGAGAAGGAAGGCTTAGAACCGCAACAGGGTTGTGTTTGCTTAAAATGCGCACACATGTTTCCCATTCAAAACCTTGGCTTTGATTGAAGACTGGAAGAGGCACGGGAAGGAAATGTAGTTCTAGAGAAGGTAGCTTTGAGGAACTGAAAGAAGAAGAAGCCATGCAGGATACCCAGGTCCACTTGCCAGCTAGAGAGCCCAGAATCCCACAAAGGTCTGCAGAGAACAAATACATCGGAGCAGTCTTCATTTCAGTGAAACTGGGATGGTTTCATTCCTTCTGTTATGCCAGACTATTGGCAATTAGCCTCCAACCACAACACCTTCAATGAAAGATTTTTGAGGGATTTCAGCAATTGACTGAAGAGACAAATCCACCAGGAGGCCCCTTTACTGAAAAAAGCCAACTGCTGGTCCTAGGAGACTGTTCTGATGAGCCCCTGCAGAAATAAGTCCACACACACGGATTTAACAAGATTTCAGCTTGTAATTTCTAATAGTTTGGTACTAAGGAGATTTAGCTGTGTAAAATGTATCAGCAAAAGCAAGAAATAAGTCCGTTCCATCTCAGCTGTTCATTAGAGCCTCAAGCAGTAAATCAAACACCCCCAGATAATTCTCTTTGATCTCAAATTTCTAATTAACATGACTCACTCTGAGTTGGCAGGAAGCCCGGAAACAAAGATTTCAATTTATTAATGTGTAATTCACATAAACAGACAGCAAGCCAAATCCAAGTAGCCATCGCTCACATTCGAAATTTGACCTCCGCACTCGCTTGTCACAAGACTAACCCTTAAATACCCAAAAGGCGTGGCCAAGTGTTTTAGATATCTATTCATGCAGAGACCTCCTTCTGCTCAGCCACTCATGTCTTCTGACACTTCTGCGCATCCTGCGTTCATTCAATTTGGTATCTGGAATTTTGTGCCCAGGTTCTCATTACTTCTTTTACTTCTTCTTCCATTTTTGTTTTTATTAAACGGTTGTATATTTTTGATATCACTTTTTCCTCCATTCCTAATAGTATTTTATCCAATTCTTGGGGTATTTTTCTTGGAATCCTAATTGAGCTACGTCTTTTTTAAAATGTTTCATTTGGATTTGGAGGTATGGCCACCAATCTATTTTTATCCCTATTTATATCAAAGCTTCTCTAGTTTTCAAATTGCTTTGTTCATCTAGTATATCTTTATATATATATTTTTTATCCAGATATAGTACATTTGGGTATATTGTTGCTTCCAGAGGAGGTATCCATTTTGGCATTCCTATATAATAATTTTTCTTAATTTCAATCCAGTCCTCAAGTCAGTCTGTTTGTTATTTGTATATTGTATATTGTATATTAATAATTATTAAGACATCAGCCAGTTTATTTTGTATGTCCAGTGTAATATTTTTTCTCATGACATTTTTGTAGTCTGTCATCTTTAAATAATCCTCGTTTCTCTTGCATGGCATCTTTTAAACACAGCCTATCTATAGAGGCAGACACTCTTAAAATTAATTTCTGGCTACATTATTAAAAAATATAGCCAACGTTAAAAATATTTTGTCCTATTTTGTATTACTAAGTCAAATGTGTTATTCTCCTTTAATTATAATCTTTAGTTCCTTCTAGTTCCTTCTAGTGTCTGACCTTGAAAGTCCCATCCTTTCATATTCCTTAAAAAGAATTCAAAATAAAATTATTTTCCTATGGGAAGAATTCTTATAATTAATTCCAAAATCTTATTCCAAATCCATCTGGACCCTTAGTCCATTTGCAAATTTCTAAAATCAAAGTTCTAATCTTTTTTTTTTTTGCTTTTTATTACAAGAAAGAAATTTTCAAGTAATTAAACTTGTATTTAAAACTTCTTTCACTAAGGATTGAAGGAAACTTATTTGGTGCTGTAAAACATTTCAGTCCAACTGAAAAGAAAGTAAAAAACAATTTCTGAAAGTGATTGGAACGAGAAATAGGTAAACTTGGCATCCTTGAAGGTTCTGATTGTGGAATGAGCAAGATAGCTATTGCGGCGCAGGCGGAGTAACAGTCGGACACAAGGTATGGGTATAATGGGGTCACTTTTATTCAACCAAACTCAACTTAACTTATTTAACCAATTAGCACCACGTGACCTGCAGGGTGCATAAATCAAATGGGGGTGGAGTTAACTTTTCCAACAAACTCAACAGAGCAACTCTCGGGCGAAAACTCCTTGCCTGGGTGCAAGGGTCATGGTAAAATTACAACTGCCCCCTGCACCATTACCACGCCCCCCATGGCATGTGGGATGGCTCGCTACTGCTCTATGTTAATCCCCAGCCAGCGAGCCATAGGAGCGACCCCCTCCCTGAACCCAAGCCTGTCGAGCCCTGTAATCCGAGAAGGAGCTCGCCCCTCACCTCACTAGAGGTGCCCCTAAAGGAGATCACACAGTTGCTTACTCCATTTTCCGCCCCCTATCGGCCTCCCCCCCCAGTGACCTTGAGGGGGAGGGGGAACTAGTTGGTGAGTCCACCCCCTAACCGCACTCCCACGCAGAGAATGGAGTAGGCGAAAAAACAGTCACAGCTCGGCCAATTTGCTGTGACTGCAAAAAATTCCTACTCGGCCCCCGAGGGCGACCCATCATATGCACCCTGTAACAGAGGGAGGGCGGGCGGGTGTCCCACGACGATCCGGGCGAGAGGAACTGCGCCACGAGGCAGCCCATTTTATAGGGCTGCCTCCCTCTCGCCCTGGCCAATCGGTGCCCAGCGCACCCAGACTACGTCATCACGGCCCCCTGATGATGTGGGGGCTGCGGCTCCGCCCCCAACATGGCGGCCTCCTTCCTCCGCCGATCGCCGCAACAACCGCCGGACGGTAAGTCGGCCTCGGGTATTCCCTCACCTCCCAGAGCAATAAACCCATCAGAGATCAAGGTCTGGTGGACTCCTTGCAAGGACTCCTTGCAAGAACCCTACTCGTTGGCATTGCGATAGAAGGGTATGTTTTGCGCACGTGTGAACACTTCGTTGCATGAATGACCCTCTGCGCATGCTCAGAAGCCACTGTGCTTGTGCAATGGGTTCTTTGCCAGCTACAGCAACCAGAAATCTGGTTTGGGGGCATGGACATCTACCCATCACTGCCTGTTCAGTGAGGGGAGTCAAATTTTCACCACTGATATGGACCAACCTGTCTGAACTGGCAGCAACCCACCACAGCCTGAATTCTGGTTCTCTGATGGCCTCCCCAGTTTCTGCACAACAGCCTTTGTATGACATACACATCCTCTATTTGGGGGTTCCAACTGGGATTTTTTCCCCTTCTTCCTAAAGCTATACTCACAGAGAGAGAGAGAGAGAGAGAGAGAGAGAGAGAGAGAGAGAGAGAGAGAGAGAGAGAGAGAGAGAGCGTAATTTTCAGGCCTGCCAACCCTCCTTTACTTTTTGCCAACACCAAAAGTAAATGGTTTACATCCCATTAATGTGGTTGGGGTTTATTCTTGCTTCCCGCCTGGCTGAATCCTATTAAGGTTTGTTCTCACTTCCAGGTTCACAGAAGTGGAACAAAGAAATTACTTTTTCTTGCTTACTTTGCTAGGTACGTTTGACCAAGCAAGACGCATCTCGGGATGCAATGCCAGAATCACTGAACCACTAGAGGATTTTGGGAGGAGGGGGCTCAGGAAGAAGCCCTGGAAGCTTAGGAGAGGCAGATACCTTTGTGGCTGTAGAGAGCCTAGTCGGTGCAGTGGTTAGAGTGCAGTCAACAAAGGCAAAGGGAGGGAAGGAGGGAAGGAGGAGCCTCGGTGGTGCAGTGGTTAGAGTGCAGCACTGCAAGCAACTTCTGCTGATCACCGGCAGATCGAATCTCCGTAGGCTCAAGGTTGACTCAACCTTCCAAGGTTAGTAAAATGAGGACCCAGATTGTTGGGGGCAATATGCCCACTCTCTCTAAACCACTTAGAGAGGGCTGTAAAGCACTGAGAAGCAGTATATAAGTCTAAATCAGGGGTCCCCAAACTAGGAAACTTTAAGACTTGTGGACTTCAACAGTTGAAGTCCACAAGTCTTAAAGTTGCCAAGTTTGGCGACCTCTGATCTAAATGCTATGGCTATTGATTCTTAGACATGCCATGAAAACCTGGATGCCCAAAACTGTCTGGTGCTCAGGTGAATACAAACCCAGAGCTGTTGGAAGGTCATCCTGCACTCTTCCTTATCTCCCCCTTTCCCAATTCTCTTGTGGAAGAACATGTGGTCCCCTATGGGACAGTTAGAACGATTAATCAGCCTACAAAAGTTGTGGGGGCTCCAACATTGGAGGTTTTAAAGAAGAGCCTAGATAGCCATTCTCCCAGAATGGTATAGACCAATGATGGAGAAGATCTTTTTGCATGGGTGCCCACCCCCCAAGCTGTCCCCCACCCCCATGCATGCACGCAGGACTCACTGAAGCCTCCTGAACCTGTGGATGGCAAAAAATTAACCCAGAAGTTTGGAAATGAACTTCTGGTTGGGCCATGAGGATGAAAAATGGTCCAACCTCCGGTAGGCCTGTCAAGTTCTGGTCCTTCCTTGAGCAAGAAATCATTTGGGTAACTTTGGGCCCGCCATTCTGCCTCAGCCCCAGGAAGGTAGCAATGGCAAACATCTTCTGAAACCTTGCCAAAGAACTTGTGCAAGGAGCCGCAGGAGTCAAAAACCGACTTGAACAAACAATCAGCAAGATGATTGTTTAATTTAATATTTAAAGGCCTTACATGCTACAGTTGTAACTACCTCTGAACAGCATTCTTATATCAATAAGTTTAAGAAATCTAAAACATTTAACAGAGAGGGAGGACTATTATTAATTTCCAGTAGGTATATATTTTTTTAAATGTTAGCTTTGTCCTACCTCATTTTTGGAATTCAGTCGCCAAAACTCCCCGAGGGACTTTTTTTTTTAAGGTGACCAATCGTCCTGCTTTAGGGAGGACATTCCTTCTTTTGTAGGTTCTGTCCTTCCTCAAAAAGTGTCCTCCCACCTGTCCTCCTTTTTGATATTTTAAAACTAATTTGTTAATCTCTGAATTCAGAGATGCCGCGCGGACCTTTTACGCGTCATGTGACTGTACAGTTCAGAAAGAGACAATTATGAAACACATGCGCAGAGCACAGGGGAACTTCATGTGTCTCTCACTTGTCTCTCACCATTGCCTCTATATTATACTCTGTATTTTCATCTAACGGAAATACAATATTATTTCTTTCTCAGTGAATATTGTACTCAGGTCAGTACAATTCACGTTTTGTTAATTCATTAATTCAATTTTATACAACTCTGTTTTCAACACAAGTGTAAAATAATTTAGTTACAGATTTAGTAAAATTTTATCGCTTTTGTTATTAAAGTTTTAGTTTTAATTATTAATGTAATTTATTCATAATGACAAAATTTTTCATTTATTTACATTATACTTTTTTTTTCTTTATTTTTTCATTCCCCTTTTCATTGTAAAAAAATTGGTCACCTTATTTTTGTGGCTCTTGGTCTGGAAGAACGGAGCCTCCTGCTACAGGGTGCGTTCCAAATGTAATGCAATTTTTTTAAAAAAGTAATTTATTGAACAGATTTGCACAAACACTTAAAATTCTTCAAAATACTGTCCTTGGGCCTCTACACATTTTTTCCAGTGACTCTGCCATGACCAGTATGCACCCTGGAAAGCGTTTTCAGGGACCTTTCGCAAGATCTTCATCATGGCTGATTTGATCTCTTCTATGGACGAAAAATGGGTTCCTTTCAGGGCTGGGAACAAAAAGAAGTCTCCTGGGGCGACATCAGGACTATAGGGGGGGCATTGTTGGCACCTGGTGTTTGGCCAGGAACTCATGGACTCGTAGCATGTTGTGGCAAGGTGCATTTTTCGTCCATAGAAGAGATGATGATGATGATGATGATGATGATGATGATGATAATAATAATAATCTTTTGTTAGATTTGTATGCTGCCCCTCTCCAAAGAGATACAAAGATCCAATCAGCTGTGACGAAGACCTTGCGAGAGGTCCCCAAA
Organism: Erythrolamprus reginae; assembly: GCF_031021105.1. Lineage (NCBI taxonomy): Eukaryota > Metazoa > Chordata > Lepidosauria > Squamata > Dipsadidae > Erythrolamprus > Erythrolamprus reginae. Next base: position 34,374,648 of record NC_091957.1, read on the forward strand.
GACGTCTTCCAAGGCTCATACCAGTCATGGCAGAGTTGCTGGAAAAAATATGTAGAGGCCTAAGGACAGTACTTTGAAGAATTTTAAGTGTTTGTGCAAATCAGTTCAATAAATTACTTTTAAAAAAATAATTGCAGTACTTTTTGAACGCACCCTGTATAAACGACTAGGCCAGAAATCTGGGCCCTGCCACGTCCAAAGGAGGCACTTTCCTCTTGATTGAGAGCACATCCTTTCCAGTCCATCCCTGGGAGTCAGAGTACAGCCAAGCATTTGGTGGGCCATTCTCTTTTTTGGGGTAACCAGACTGCTATCCAATTGGAAGACACCTCCCCCCCTCCAGCCACTTTGTTGGCTTTCCTGGCATGCAGACTCTCCAACCCTGAATTCTGATGAGCCACTGCAACCTGTGGTTCTGATTTATTGCATGCCGATCCTTCTATGGCAGAAAATCGGCACAGAAGGCTCACTCTGCGTGGTGCCCGCCTTGCCAAAATTGGTTTCAGAAAGTCTGCATCCAGGCAGGCTTTTTCTTTAGCTCCCATCCCCTATAGCAAATTGCAAACTGTTTCCATTTGTCCGTGGCCAGCACCCTGTTCCTCTTAATGCGCTAAGCTTCCCGACATGATGTTTAGCACATGTTTGTTTGCACCCACCCCCCTCCTCGACTGAAAGGCAGCCTTATAGTTTGCAAATGGACTGAAACCATGGGGCGCCCTGCTGGTGCCTTGGCCGTGTTCCTGTTGCACACCAGACTCTGTCCTCCAGCACCTTCCAGCCCTTCTGTGTGGTTCAAAGCCTCACCAGGAAACTGGGAGGATGAAAGAGAACTCGGGTACCCCAGAGGAAATGCAACCACAGAGGCTTGTCCTCCATGGGGCAGCATCATCTGCAGCTCAGAGTGGCCAGCCCGAGGCACTGGCTGCTACAGAGCCATCCCCAGGTGGGTCTCCTGCCCAAGCTCTCCTGCTGAAGAAAAGGCAGGCCGGCCGCTCTGGGAAGCCTGAAGGAGAAGCAGGGGGGCAAATGCCTAGTATAAAGTGAACAGATTTTTTACATTGCTAAAGTGGGACACCATTGACGGGGAGGGGGGAGTGCAAAAAAATTTACCTTTATTTTTTTCTCTCTCTCATCCTCCCTCCCTTTCTCTATGGTGGGACACCTTCGCCTCTCGGTGATGTAAAAAAGGTTTAGCCAAAAAAATTAGCAAAATTCTCTCTCTCTCTCTCTCCCTCTCTTCCTCCCTCCCTCCCTTTCTCTCTATTTCTCTCTCCCCCTCCCTCCCTCTTTTTTCTCTCTCCCTTCCTTTGTCTCTTTCTTTCTCTCTCTCTCTCCCTCTCACTTTTTTCTCTCTTTCTCTCTTCCTTTCTCCTTGTCTCTTTCTTTCTCTCTCCTTCCTTCCCTCCCACTTTCTCTTTCTCTCCCTCTTCCTTCCTCTCCCTTTTCTCTCTCTCTTCCTTCCTCCCTTTCTCTCTCTTTCTCTCTCCCTCTTTCTGTCTCTTGTTCTCTCTCTCCTTCTCTCTGTCTCTTTCTCTCTCCTTCTCTCTTTCTTGCTTTATTTCTCTCTCTCTTTCTCTCTCTTTCTCTCTCCCCCTCTCTCTTACTCTCTCTCTCTTTCTCACTCTCTCTTTTTCTTTTACTGCCTTTCTTTCTCTCTCTCTTCCTCTCTCTTTTTCTCTCTCTCTCTCCATCGATTGTGGGCACCTGCATTGCCCTCTCAACTGCTTCCGAGGTAACACCGACCCAAAGGCAGAGTGCACTCAGTCGCTCCATTGGCAGCTCTGGGGCAAAGGCCCGCTGGGGAGGAAAAGCACTGAGACGGAGCCATCTCTGTTTGCTGGGTCAGCAGCTTCTTGAAAGGAGCTTCATCTGCCTGCCCCCCAAGCACGGGCTGTCAGTGGAGAGTGGGGCAAACGCCTCGGCCACACTTCCCTTTCCTTTCCTTCCCGTTTGCTGTTGCCGGCTGTGTTGTGGACCGTGGGAGAGGCACAGGCAGAGACAGGACGCCGGACGGCACAGCGGACACACTGTCCGCTGCCACCGCTGCTGCTCCGGCGCTGCACTTGCAACAGGTGTGCCTGCAGTGCAGAGTCATCATCTCGTGGAAAAGACGCAGGCCCAAAGGGCAGCCCAGTGGCTCTGGAGGGTGGCAGCAAGTGGGGTCCCCCAGTGGGTCGGCCGCCTCTGGGGCGCCCATGCTGCTCCTGGGCCCTGCTAGTGAGGCAGCCACAGCTCCTTCTCATGGACGAGGAGGGCAAAAATCTTGGTCAGTTCGTGCAACTCCTCAGGACACAAGCGGCCATGAGCGCTGGGCAGAAGGAAACATCACTCTATGCACTGCAGCTCGGTTTGCCCTTCTTTGCAGCTTCCGAGGTTTTTCCCGGCATCACCAAGTAGAATCTGCCAGGGGGAAAATTTGGAAGCCGCGAAGGGACATTGCTGGACCTCTGCATTGGTCAATTTTAAGCAGCTTAAAATCGACCAATGCAGAGGTCCAGCAATGTCCAGTTGGCGGCTTGTTTTTTTAAAAATTGGGACTTAAAAAAATGCTACAGGATGCGGGAAAATTGCTCTAAAGTGTGACTGTCCCACAGAAAGCAGGACGTCTGGTCATCTTAGTCTGTCAGAGGAGAGGGGGGGTGAACTATACACTATACTATACATATATATATACATGTATATTCTATGCATATATATATATATATATATATATATATATATATATATATATGTATACATACTATACATACAAACTCTATACTATACATACAATAAACTAGTATCTGACTAGTACCTTGCTACAACTATCTTAGTTCAATAACTCACAGGAACCAACTTTTACAGCATACTTCCATGAACAGGAACAGCACACAGCTAACAGCAAACAGACAGAGAGAAAGAGCAGGGAGCTCTTGCCTAGTTCAATACTTTTCACATAAATGCTAAGTTGCTGCACACTCAACTGCCTCTGAGTGACTCAGCATTCTTACCTGAGGCCTACTTTCTGCATTACCTAGGGATTATTAATATTACCAAGGGATTTTTAATTTCTGACATGCACTAGTCCAATAGCAGCCCAGTCTTTTCTTGAAAATCTCTAGTGTTGGAGTGTTCACCACCTCTGCAGGCAAGTCATTCCACTAGTTGATTGCTCTCACCGTCAGAAAGTTCCTCCTTATTTCCAGGTTGAATCTCTTCTGGGTCAGTTTCCAACTATTGCTCCTTGTCTGGCTTCCTGTTGTTTTGGAAAGTAATGTGACCCCCTCCTCCCTGTGGCAGCCTCTCAAGTATTTGAAGACTGCTATCATGTCCTCCCTGGACCTCCATTTGTTTCAGGGCTTCTGGTAGCACAAAAATCCATTCGTGTCTCAGCTGGAAAGCCCAAGTATGATTTGAGAAACATAGAAACATAGAAGATTGACGGTAGAAAAAGACCTCATGGTCCATCTAGTCTGCCCTTATACTATTTCCTGTATTTTATCTTAGGATGGATCTATGTTTATCCCAGGCATGCTTAAATTCAGTTCCTGTGGATTGACCAACCACGTCGGCTGGAAGTTTGTTCCAGGCATCTACTACTCTTTCAGTCAAATAATATTTTCTTACGTTGCTTCTGATCTTTCCCCCAACTAACCTCAGATTGTGCCCCCTTGTTCTTGTGTTCACTTTCCTATTAAAAACACTTCTCTCCTGAACCTTATTTAACCCTTTCACATATTTAAATGTTTCAATCATGTTCTCCCTTTCCCTTCTGTCCCCCAGACTATACAGTTTGAGTTCATGAAGTCTTTCCTGATAAGTTTTATGCTTATGACCTTCCACCGTTTTTCTAGCCCATCTTTGGACCCGTTCAATTTTACCTATACAGTATCTTTTTGTAGGTGAGGTCTCCAGAACTGGACACAGTATTATTCCAAATGGGGTCTCACCAGCGCTCTATACACCGGGATCCCAATCTCCCTTTTCCTGCTTGTGATACCTCTAACTATGCAGCCAAGCATTCCACTCGCTTTCCCTACCGCCTGACCGCACTGTTCCCCCATTTGGAGACCGTCAGAGATCACTACCCCTAAATCCTTCTCTTCTGAAGTTTTTGCTAACACAGAACTGCCAATACAATACTCATAATACACATAATAATATGACAGATAGGGAATCTAAGACCAAGAGGTGCGGGAGGATTCACATTCTTTTCCAAGCAAGGGGAGGTTCTGGAGGAAGGTTTCTAAGTCTGCCAATGCACAGGAGCCCCCTCTGCCAGGGGGAGCCGGACAAATTCCAAACAGCTGTGTGGAAAGGGTTTGGGGCTGCTTGCCTGCAAGCTCAGCATTTCCAGTTAGCGTGCTATAATCAATTTGCTTCCCCTTGCTATTCTTTGTGGCCAGTTGAGTTTTAAAAAGATTTTTTTAGTGCACTAATTAACTGTAAAGAAATACACACTGAGATGACCATTTAAACCGCACAGTGTAGTATTATATGGTGTGTCTTTTAATTTTTTAAAAGCCTGGAAACCATCTCAAAATAAACAAAAAATCTGACAAAATTGTTCAAAATGATTCTTGTGCTTTGCAGGAGAAAGAAAAACACTATTGGCAGACAAACACACTCCTGATGGATCAGGTGTAGACGTATCTTTCCAGTCTTCTGCAATAATTCCTTTACCATCTGCCCTGTATATAAAGTCTACAATTGTTGATGAATTGACAAGTCCGAACAGTTGGATGTTGCCTAGCAGAATTTATTTATTTATTTATTTTATTTATTTATTTTGTCCATTACACAATGAGGGTTTTAGTGGGTATATATCTATATACACATAGTAAAATACATGATGAAGGTTATAGAGGAGATACTCATAGTAAAATATATCTAAGAAATAATAGAAAAGAAGGTATAGTAATAGAACATATCAATGAAAGAATAGAAGAAGAGATATAGGAATAGAAGAAAGGTATAGGAGATATAGGAGAGCAATAGGACAGGGGACGGAAGGCACTCTAGTGCACTTGAATCCACAGTGTCAAAGACTTAGTGACAATAGAAGAACCACAATAACACACCAATGATGGCATCTCAAAAGATCCTTCTGTTAAATGATTGAATTTTGCAGATGATACAACAGTGATTGGCCTCATTTGAGACAATGGTAAAATTGCACACAGACGGGAGTTTGAACAACTAACCTTCTGTTGCAACTGGAACAATTTGGAACTGAACATATTTAAAACTATGGAAATGGTGGTAGACTTTAGGAGAAACCCTCCCATCCTACTACCTCTTACAATACTAGACAAAACAGTGTCAAGAACCTCAAATTTCTAGGTTCTCTCATATCTACCTTAAATGGACACATATCATCAATAATGTCATCAAAAAAACATAACAAAGAATGTTCTTTCTGTGCCAACTCAGGAAGCTCCAATTGCCCAAGGAGCTGCTGATCCAGTTCTACAGAGGAATTATTGAGTCTGTCATTTGTGCCTCTATAACTGTTTGGTTTGTTTCTGCAACCCAACAAGACTAACACAGACTTCAGAGGAGAATCAGAACTGCAGAAAAAACAATACTGCCAACCTGCCTTCCATTGAGGACCTGTATATTGCACGAGTCAAAAAGAGGGCTGTGAAAATTTTTACTGACCCCTCGCATCCTGGACTTAAATTATTTCAACTCCTACCCTCAAATGATGCTATAGAGCATTGCACACCTACACAACTAGACACAAGAACAGTTTTTTTCCCAAATGCCATCACTCGCTAAAGAAATAATTTCCTCAGCACTGTCAAACTATTCTTTAAGGTTGCATTACTTTTACTATTAGTTTTCTCATCATTCCTCTCACCCATCTCTTCCCACGTATGATTGTATGGCTGTAATTTGTTGCTTGTATCCTTATGATTTA